>NC_089250.1:258707479-259013719 GCF_963930625.1 Muntiacus reevesi
CATTAAAGCAATAGATATTTCTCCACCTCTTGGCTCTGCGCTTCTCCGTGTTGACTTTGCTCTCAGGCAGACTCTCCCTGTTAAAGGGGCAGAGTATCCCTGGCAGCTCAAGGTTATAACACTGTAGAGAAGAGGGCACCTCTTCTCCAGTCCTCTGCTCGTGACCTATGTTCCTGTTTTAAGTCACCTGCCCATTTCTGATCTAGCCACTGTGATTGGCCAGCCCTGAGTCATGTGGTCGTCCCTGAGGGCAGAGGCTTTAGTCAGCTCCACTTGAACCACATGATCAAGAGCCAGAGGTGAGTGTAAGGGGCGGTCCCGGGGGAAAACAGGATGATGTTAACCAGAAGACAAACCAGATTCTCTTGTTCAGGCAGAAGGGAGAGAAGTGGCTCAGCGACTTTATGAGAGGCCAGGCCCTCCATCAATTCCTGCCTCCTTGCATATTGCCTTGGCTTCAGCACTCATGTTGCAAGATGGCTGCTGAAGTTCCAGCCATCAGAGACATGATCGAAGAGGACATTCCCTCCTGGAATCGCCTTTATGGGGCTGCTTCTTTTCCAGAAGCCCCTGCAGGCTTCTTGCCGGTCATGTTGGCCATGATTGCTCAGCTGTGAGAGAGGTTGGGAATGGTGGCTAGCCTGTGTGGCTAGCCAGCTCCTAGTGAAGCTGGTGGGCTCTGCCAACAGGGAGGAAACAGCCAGAGGCCCCCTGGATGGCTGATTGGTAGGCAGCAGCCATGTGAGAATTCAACCTGGGAAAAAACTAGAGAGTAAGCTCATTTTCTTTGTCACCACCCTCACATCCAGTCCAACGTCGCTTCCAAGGTGGCCACTCTTAGGATTTCGGTGTGGATCCTTTCAGGCCTTTTTCTGAACATTAATATACATAAAATATACACAGGGAGCATCTATGTCTACAAATTATATCAGACTGCAGATATTCTTCTGTGTCTTTTCTTCTCTCAAAACTATCTCAGTGACTACAAAGCAGAGGCCTCCCTCTTTTAACCGGTAGCATCACCACTGATTGTGCTCCAGGGGGACACCTAGATATTTTCTTTTTTCTTTTTAGCTTTATTTATTTACTTTTGTTTTTTAATTGGAGTATAATTACTTTATGACATTGTGTTACTTTCTGCTGTGCAACACAGTGAGTAAGCTACATGTATGCATATACCCCTTCTTGAACCGCTTCCCCCATTTGAGTGTTTTCTGACATTACACTGTTGTGAACAAGGCTGTGCTGACCACTCCCCCCCCCACTGCCCCCACCCAAGGACAGGCGCTGCTGGATCCCAGGATTAATACACTTCTTATTTTATTTTATTTGTTTATTTTTTTACACTTCTTATTTTAAAAGATAACCCCAAGGGCCCTCCAAATCCAGTGACCTACCCAGCCAGCAGTCAGTATTATGCCTGCTGTTTCCCCATACTTTTGCCAAAACTTGATAGTTTGAAGCCTTTTAATTTTGGTCAATCTTAAGCTAGTGGTAAAGAACCTCCCTGCCAGTGCAAGAGACATAAGAGATGCGGGTTCGATCCCTGGGTCAGGAAGATCCCCTGGAGGAGGAAATGGCAACCCACTCCAGTATTCATGCCTGAAGAATCCCATGGACAGAGGAGCTACGGTCCATAGGGTCACAAAAAGTTGGACACGACTGAAGCGATTTAGTGTGCATGGGGAAAACATATCCCATTGTTTAAATTTGCATTTCCCATGAGACTTCCTCAGCAGTTCAGTGGTGAAGACTTTGCCTTCCAAGGCAGGTAATGTGGATTCAATCCCTGGTTGGGGACTTAAGGTCCCACGTGCCTCACATCCCAAAAGAAACTGAACGTAGACAGCAGAAGCAATATTGTTAACAAAGTCAGTAAAGACTTTAAAAATAGTCCTCATCAAAAAATAAATCTTTAAAACAAATTTGCATTTCCCTGATAGCTAGTGAGGCCAATCATCTTTGGATGTGTCATTTCCTGTGTGGTCTCTGGAGAGCTACCTCTTTATGTTGAAGGTGATCTCTTGAGTTGTTTATTCTCTTTTCATGGATGTTCTGTGTCTCTTCAGATCCTCAGTGCCTGCTGACCAACGGCAAGCTGCCGCTCTGGGCGAAGCGGCTGGTGAGTCTGCCGGGGGAGCGGGGCACCTAGAGTCTAACAAAGTACGGTGCCCTTTCCCCCTTCATATCTTTACTTTGCATGGAGAATCCTTATGATGGTTTCAGTCTCTGTTTGGACAGCCCTTCATTCATGCCACAGGTATTTACTGCATGCCTACCCTGGTGGCTCAGTGGTAAAGAATCCACCTGCCAAGCAGGAGACACAGGTTTGATCCCTGGAGAGGGAAATCCCCTGGAGAGGGAAATGGCAACCTACTCCAGTATTCTTGCCTGGGAAATCCCATGGACAGAAGAACCTGGTGGATTAGAGTCCACGGGGTCACAAAGAGTTAGACACCACTTAGCGACTAAAACAACAATAACAGTTATTCACAGCACACTTGCTCTGTACAGGTTCTGTTGAGTCTTTTATATGTATTATTTAATCATCATTGATGTCTGGGATTTTCATATCCCCTGTTATTTCACAGATAGAAAACTGAGGCCCAAAGCGGTTAAGTAACTTCCCCAGGGTTACACAGCTAGGAATTAGAGAAGGTGGGATTGACCCTAGAAGGCTGGCTCCAGAGCCCAGGTTCTCAAGCACCCACCCTTCCACTATCTGCCAAGCACGTCTTGGTAGGAGGCAGTGGTAAGCAGGATCAGAGAAGCGGCAGAGAAGAGAAGTGTACATACTCGGGTGTGTTTGAGTGGCAGAGTTGCAGAAATGTGAAGTGTGAGGGATGGAATAAGAGGAATGAAGGAGGACCTGAAGGTTTGGGACCTAAGTAGCTGGGAAGAATCACTGAGACGGAAGACTTTAGGTTGAGTTGGTTTAGGGGGAAGGGTCAGTTGTTGTCTTCAACATATTTGCTTTGAAAGATTGCTAAACATCTATGTGGAGATGTGGAGCAGTTGCATGAGGACTTCTGAAGTTTAGAGCTAGGTTCAGGACTTCCTGAGCGGTCCAGTGGTTAAGACTCCTGTGCCAGCACTGCAGGGGGTGCAGGTTTAATCCCTGGTCGGGGAACTAAAATCCCACAAGCCACATGACGTGGCAAAAAAAATAATAATAGCAAGGTTCTGCTGGAGACAGATATCTGCAAGTTGCTTCTGAGTGAGGTTTAAAGCCACAAGGCTGGAGGAGGGTCTGTGCAGTGTTCCTCGCCCTCACTGGAGTTGGCGAGCACTTGGCCAGCTGCCTGAGTGTCCCCTTGTCCCCTCAGCTAGGAGATGATGATGCAGCAGACAGCACAGCCTTCAATGCCAAGCGCAGCTACCAGCCGCATGGCCGCTGGGCAGAGCGGGCTGACCAGGAGCCTCTTAAGAGCATCCTGGATGCCAGGGACCTGGACTGCTACTTCACCCCCATGAAGCCCGAGAGCCTGGAGGATTCTGTCCTGGATGCCATGGAGTCGCAGAGACTGGCAGGCCTGCTGAGCGAGGTATGGACTGCTGGCCCCAGCCCCACCCACAGCACATGCACCACAACTGCCGGTCGAGGACCTGGGGCCTCAACGCGCACGCATTTTGAAAATAGGGTTGACCATCCCACTCCAGGAGGAGGGCATGTCAAACCACTCCAGTATTCTTGCCTGGAGAATCCCTTGGACAGAGGAGCCTGGTGGGCTACAGTCCACAGGATTGCGAAGAGTAAGGCACAACTGAAGCAACTTAGCAGGCAGGTGCCACCCCAGGGATGTGAGAGGGTAACGAGATGGCAGTGAGCAGGAGGATGAGCCCTGTGCCTGGCGCACAGGGGAACTTCCCAGAGCAGACCCGGAGTCAGGGAGGCGCTCACTTGGGGGTGAGAGCTTGGGCCCCAGGGCAGGCCTGTACCTGAGTGAAGGGCATTGGAGCAGGTGGTGCCCTGGGCCTGCCCACTCCTGGCTGTGTAACTTGCAGCAAGGCTTGATTCTCTGGTCTTTGGTTTTCAAAGATACAGTCATTTCCAAAAAAAACCCAAAAAAACAGATGACCAAGAAAAACGATATCAAAAAGTCATTTTTTAAAATGGTCATGGGGACTTCCCTGGTGGTCCAGTGGCTAAGACGTCTTTCAAGCTCACAATGCAAGGGATAAGGGTTCAATCCCTGGTCAGGGAACTAAATGCCACATGTTGCAACTAAGTATCTCTCACGCTGCAGCAAAGACCCGGCACAGCCAAATAAATAAAATTAAAAACAAATCAATATCTTAAAAAAGACTCCACACTTCCAAAGCAGGGGACACAGGTTTGACCCCTGATCGGGAAACTAAGATCTCACATGCTGTGGGACAAGATCAAGAGATAAAAAAAATTTTTTTTAAGTTAAAAATGGTTATTAAAAAAAGAAGCCCTCAGAGGGCGTTTGCAGTTACCCAGGGCCATAAACAGTCTGGGCCCAAAAACGTGCTGACACAACTTTAGATCTTATTCTATTATTTTCCAAACAAAATTTTCTTTACTCTATGATATAAGTTTTCTTATGTCTGATCCTGAAGCTAAAGCTTCAATGCTTTGGCCACCTGATGCGAAGAACCAACTCGTTGGAAAAGACCCTGATGCTGGGAAAGATTGAAGGCAGGAGGAAAATGGGGGCAACAGAGGAAGAGATGGTTAGATAGCATCACTGACTCAACGTACTTGAGTTTGAGCAAGCTCCAGGAGATAGTGAAGGACAGAGGAGCCTGGTGGGCTGTGGTCCATGGGGTCACAGAGAGTCGGACCTGACTTAGCAGCTTAACAACAACAATGTAAGTTTTCTTATGTGGCTTAATGTAAGTACAGTTAGGTGCACAGATCATAAAACCACAGTTTGCTGAATACCTGTGTACACACTTAGGTATCCACCCCCTAAGTCAAAGTATGTAGAGCATTTTCTACCTCTTGATCTTGGAGGATCCCTCTGCCCCTTCCAGTCAGTACCCTCAATGAAGTAACCAGCATGCTGACCTCTGTCACCATGGATTGGTTTGCCTGTTCTTGAACTTCATATGAATAGACCCTTACAGGGTGGGAGCCATACCTATTCCTTACTGTAAAGGGGCCGATGAAATGGAGGGGCAGCACAGAGCGTGAGCTCATGACGGCCCCGCCTAGGCCTTGCCTCACAGGGAGCATCTAACAGTGAGGCCTGCCATCTTTCCTGTCACCATCGGTGTGGGTGGAACACCTAGCAGCTCACATGGGCCCTGGGGGTCACGGCTGCCTCTGAGGGCTCTGCTGTCTTCACCCACAGTCCGAGAGTCCCCAGGAGGACGGCTGCGGGCACCCTTCCTTGTCACCCCCACAGCAGGAGTCTTCTGAGGCCAGCGAGCTCATCACCTGCCACCCGGAGACAGAGGTGACAGTCACAGGGATGGACAGGTGAGTTCCTTAGTTGGAGAGAGGAAGCCTCGACTGGTAGGCACACCCTGGAAGAACTGCGCTCCGCTCTCCCAGTGGGCCTGAGGGAGGGAGGCAGGGGGGTGAGGCTGCCACCTTTTTCCCTGGTTCCAGGAGGAGGTGCATGGAGGGCGCCTTTGGTGAAGGCAGGAGAGGCAAGGCTGTGCTCCCGGCAGGAGCAGGTGCAGATGCCCAGGGCTTCTGGGTAGGGGCCAGGTGCTTAGTAACCAGTGTGCCATTTTTCACCCTCCCTACCCATCCCTCACCCCCGGCATGCAGCGAGTACTGTGCGGAGGCGGTGGTGGAGGCAGGCGGAGACCAGCAAGGGGACCCCTTCCTCCGGGTCCCCTCAATCGGCTCAAAGGACAGGAGTCCACCTGAGGGTGAGTGAGCACCCGGCAGGACACCTTGCAGTCATCTCTTCGTCTGGCCGGACCCCTTTCTGGGCACTGATAGTGACTGTGACCCCGTCTTCCTGAAGCTCAGAGCCTGTCACAGAGACAGACATCATCCCTGCTGTCTTCACCCTAGACTTCTGGAGCCCAGCTGCCCACCAGTGGGAGCCCAGCGCTGCCTCTCCCCTGAAGTGTAGCCTTGCTGGTCCATAAAGTAGGGTGTGGGTCCTATGGTCCCCTTTCTTCAGATGAGGGAACTGAAGCCCTGAAACCTGGAGCCTCCTTACCTGACGCACCCAGTCAGGGCCCAGCTTTGGGCCCTGACCCCACCCACTCTCTTCCAGACTCGGGGGAGTCAGAGGCTGACCTGGAGTGCAGTGTCACCACCATCCGTTCCTGCCCTCCACAGCCAGACCCAGAGCCTCAGTTTGACACGATTCCCCCCACACCAGGTAAGCGGCGGCCACATGCGGCAAAGGGTGGTGCGTGGGCCTGGCCAGGTGCTGGCTGTGATATGTAACCACTGGCCGTACATCAGTCCTGCACCCCCAGTTCCCTCCCCGAGAAGACAGAGCCATTAGCCCCGCCTTCCCCGCCTGGTGGCCACAGGGTGTGTGATGGGCGAGTTCAGCTTCCTCCATTGTTAAGCAGCTGGCGGCTCTCTCAGGGCCTCTTGCGTGACTCATGTGTTGACAGTTCTCTCCTGCCCACGCCCTCTGCTCAGGATGCCCAGGGAATGCAGGAGAGTTGCCCCGGCCCGAGGTGCCAGGCGTGTCCAACAGCTCCCTGCCCCAGACCCCTGAGCAAGAGAAGTTCCTCCGCCACCACTTCGAGACGCTTACTGATGCCCACCCTGAGGGTAAGCCCTGCCCATCTCTGACACCTCCCTGGGCGCAGCCAGGGCTGGGCTCAGTGTGCACGTCCCCAGGGTGGGGCTTTCCCTGGCAGGGCTGGCGAGGGTGGTGGGAGGGCGTGCATTTTACTTAGGGGCTGAGCAGCACAGTATCCACTGCCTGCTCGATTTGCTCCCGAGGTGTGTGTTGTCTGCTTTTTATTTTTGACTGTATCGGATCTCAGTTGTGTCATGCGGGATCTTTTCCTGGACCAGCAGGGAAGCCCAGTGTTATCTGTCATTGAGGGTCTCTGAGGATCTGTCTGCTGGTCTGTGGGGTCTGCTTGGGCCCAGGGCTGGCTGGCTGGAGGGTTTCTGAGGGCTCCCTTGGCGTCTTGCCCTAGAGCTCTTCCTCGGATCCCTGAGAAACCTGAAAGCCCCTGAGACCGAGGACGACTTCTTCAACCCCCGACTGAGCATCTCAGCCCAGTTCCTCTCCCGCCTTCAGAAGACATCCAGGTAGGAGCGGGTGAACTAGTGAACTCCCACCACTCTCCGTCTCCCTGCAGGGCGGGGCTGTGTGCCCCTGAGCACCCTCAGGGCCCCCACTGCCACCTGTTTTCCTAACAGGTTCCCCCACACCTTCCCTTCCCGGCTGCCCCGGCACCTCGTGAAGTCCTCGGAGGTCAGGCTCACGGACCTCGGGGGCGAGCCCCCAAGAACGGGTGCTGGCTCCACCTCCCCAGTCAGGACCAACGTGAGTACTGGGGCCACCTCCCTGGAGACACGGGACTTGGGAGCAGGGAGGCCTTGTCTTTACTGCGAGGCTGTGTTTGCAGGTCATCTCTGGAGGAAAGGCTGAGGAGACACTGGAGGTGTGGTCCCCACTGTGTGAGTGTCCCCATCCCCCAGTGGAAAGCCCTGGGTGGCTCAGTGAGCCATGGTGGGGATGGCCAGGGGCCACTCAGACCATGAACCACGCCGGGTGGGGGACCCTGTCTGTCAGCCCTGAGCTGGGCTGTAAGAGCAAGCCCCCTGCTTCCTTTCCAGCCCCCTGCTTCACGGGCCTGGCGCCCTGCATGCCCGCCTCCTCTGTGCTGCCCACCGACAAGAAGCCACCAGCACCCACAGCCCTGCCCGCTGCAGGCCTGGCTCAGAGTGTCCACACCCCCACCACCCACTCCCACATGGAGGCCACTGCCAGTTCCCATGCCAAGACGTCCCGCAGCATTTCCCTGGAGGAGCTGGCCTCCCTGAGCCAGGAGCTCCAGGATGTCACCACCACAGTGACACCCACTTCTGATGGTGAGGGCCGAGAACCTGCCCTGCCCTCCCGGGGCAACCATGAGGCCCGCGCCAGCCTGAAACTCAGCCTGTCGAGCATCTGTGACAGGCTCTTGTTGCCACCACCCCAATTGGAGCCTCCCACCACGTGTGTCTGGTCCCAGGAGCCTGTGGACACTGAATGCGATGTCACTGTTACGACAGATGGTTTTCCAGCCCACAGCCCTGCGGATGGGATCGCCTCAAGGCTTCACAAGTCCGCCTTTCTCCCAAGGTTCCTGGCCCCTGTGCACCTCAATACCCCTGTCCCCAACAGTCTCCCGCTTCCAGAAGCCAGGCCTAGGGTCCTTGGCAGCATCGCCTCTCTCCGGGAGCCCACCCCTGGTGAGTACCATCCTTAGGATGAGGGATTGTCCCCTAAGCTCATCCCATATAACAGCTGACTCAGCTCCAAAGGCCACAGGCGCTGTGCCATTCATTCATTCATTTCCTTACATAGTTAGTGAGTACTTGTATATACTGGGCTTTGTTCTGGGCCCTGGAGACATGGATGTGCTTCAGTCGTGTCCAACTCTTTGCAACTCCATGGACTGATGCCTGCCAGGCTCCTCTGTCCATGTAATTCTCCAGGCAAGAATACTGGAGTGGGTTGCCGTGCCCTCCTCCAGAAGATCTTCCCAATCCATGGGAGCTGGTGGTAAATGAGACTACAGAAATTAACACCTTAACTGGGGGAAATCCCCAGTCTATATATATATTTTTTTTAATGGAGGAGAGGGAAAGAGTGGCTTTATTACTTTGCCAGGCAAACAAAAGGGAAACACAGTAGGCTAGCGCCTCAAGACTGTGCCCCCTCCCTGACCAGACTAAATCTCTAAGGAAAGGGTTAAGTGTATCATGAAGCAAGGTGTGCTGTGGAGAGAAGGAAGAGAAAGAAAGGGTTTAGGGAGTGACAGGTGGATGCAGTGGCTGATGGATGATGAACGATGAGAAAAGGTTTCAGGGGGAAGGTGGCATTTGAGCAGAGACCTGCAGGAGGGTTGGGAAAGGAGCCTTGGGGACTGAGGGAAATGTCCCAGGAAAGGGGACAACAGTTGGGATCGCCCAGCCACCCTGGCCTCTTCAGATCAGCTGGAGAGTAGAAGTGTCTTTCTCATTTCCTCCCTTCCACCCCCAAAAGCACCCAGTCCCGTCCAGGACTGCCCTGGACACTGGGGGGACCCCAGGGCGCCAGCCAGCTTCCTGCCCCCAGACCCCCTGGAGCTGAGCAATGTGGGGACTGTCGTGCACAGACTGCAGGGTGCCTTCCAGGAAGCCCTGGACCTTTACCACCTGGTAAGCCAAGCCCCAGGGTCAGGGGAAAGGGCTGAGGGGTTCCCTGGCACTGCCCGGCCCAGATGGCCCCTAACAAGGTGGGCGCCCCTTGCAGATGGTCTCCAGTGATGAGGTGAGCACCGAACAGCGGCAAGCACGGACTGAGCTGGCCTCCACTTTCCTCTGGATCCACAGCCAGTTAGAGGCCAGCGACTGGCTGGTGGGGACGGATGTGGCCACAGCCCAGGCCCCGCCCAGCCCAGGTGCCCCCTCCCCGCCTACCCTCTGCCCCCTGGCCAGCCCAGATTTGCGTGCCCTGCTGGAACACTACTCAGAGCTGCTGGTGCAGGCCGTGAGGAGGAAGGCACGGGGGGACTGAGGGCCAGCAGCCTCTCCACCCAGCCCTGTGCTTCTGAGGAAATAGGTATTTTAAGCAAATAAACAGACCGCTTGCAGAAGTGGCGCCTGGTGCCTGTCCTGGAGCATCCACAAAGCCCCGTTCGGATGGATGTGGGGAGAGAGGGGAGGAGGACAGCCCAGGGAACTCACCGGCCGTGGGGCACACAGGACTGTTTGGGCACTGCAGGAATGATGACCCCAGCGCCTGGCTCCCATGTCGCCTGTCCCCAGCCCACTGAGCTGCCAGCCCTTCTTCCCTGCCCCCTCCCATTGCCCACGAACCCACTGGAGCCGCTATGACTACCGTGTGCCAGACGCTGGCCACCAATTCACATATCCCCACAACACTGTCTCACGGCCCCTGGGCCAGGCCCACGATGGACCCTGTGAGCTCCAGGCTTTTGTTCCCACTTGCAGCAGGGGAAAGTGAGGAAGGACAAACGTGCTCAGCTACTGGACAATCCAGCCCAGGCCACCCAGCAGCTGGAGCCAGTAATTCCTCCACCAGCAAGACTGTGTCCAGCTCCAACGTCCCATGGGCTTCCAGCTCTGGGACCAGCCTCCCCAGGCAGCAGGCATCTAGCCACTTGGTGTATCTGCTGAGAAGACACTACTGGGACCACAAAAGCCCTCACTGTCCTGAGTCTTTTAAAAGGAAGCACAGCAGGAGCAGGGCCTCCCCTGAAGCCCAGTCCTATCACGTGTTCTGTGGGGCCCAAACCCCCACTTGCCTGTGAGTTCCTCTGGGCTCTAATGTGATCATGGCTCACCAGAAACAGGCTGAGAGAGATATCCAGGGTCATGCCTAGGGCCCCACAGAGCTGAGACTCAAACCCAGGCTTGCCTGGTGGTAGAGCCAGGCCCTTCGGCCTGAGGACCTGGCCCTCTGTTGCTCCTGTAAACACTGAACTAATCACGCAGTTGTTGAAAAGTCTTTCCAGCCCCCAGGAATTCCTGGTCCCATCTCTCATCACTGTTCTACATGTTAGGAGTAGAGCAGGGAACAAGACAAGCAGAGCATCATGCATTCACCTTCTAGAGAGCAAAAGATAGGAATTAATACAATAACTGTGTATCTGCAGGTAAACGGAGGGATCTCACAGTCACTGTGCTGGTTAAAGGCCTTTCTTAGGTGACATTGGAACAGAGGGTTGATAGAGGGCACAGGCCGTGTAGAAGTATCTAGGCAGAGAGAATTGCCAGTGCAGAGGCCCCATGGCAGGCTCAGAGGTGAGGATGAAAGGAGTAGCAATGAAGCCAGGAGGCTGGAATGGAGTGGGCTCAAGGAGATGGTAGGAGAGGAGGTGGGAGGAAAAGTGGGTCCCACCAGGCAGGGCCTTGATGTTTTAAGTCATTTTACTTCCCTGATAATCCAGTGGTTAAGAATCTGCCTGCCAATGCAGGGGGAAAGGGTTCCATCCCTAGTCTGGGAAGATCCCACATGCCACAGAGCCTGTGCTCTGAAGAGCCCTTGAGCTGTGACTGCTGAAATCCATTTGCTCAGAACCTGTGCTCCACGACAAAAAGAAGCCACCGCAATGAGAAGCCCATGCACCACAATGAAGAGTAGCCCCTGCTCGCCACCATTAGAGAAAGCTCTTGCACAGTAGCAAAGACCCAGTGCAACCAAAATTAAATTAAAAAAAAAAAAAAAAAAATTCAAGACACGTTCACAATACAGGTTTTTCTCTAAATAAAATCCCTGATCTTGGTGTTTGTGAGATGCCCAGTGTTGCTTATTTCACAAGATTCCCCTCCTCCTTCCTGCCTCAGGAAGCCCAGGACACGTAGGTGGGCCGCATTTCTGTGAGGAGGCTCCATACCTGGGTTCACAGGCCACCCCTGAAGACTGGAGACCACTCTCCCCGCCCTGGCCTGGCTCAGCCAAAGCTGTAAAATCTGTGAGGTGACTGGACACCGAGGGGACCACCTTGAACCTCTGTCACTCGTGGATTTTACCCCTCCTTCCACCTTGTATCATAGTTAAGGTCTTCAACTCCAGGAAGCAAACACCTGGCTTAAGGGGCCCCAAGCTATAGGACATTTGTTACTCTAGATTCTGTTACTGCTCTATTCCACCCTCTGTGAGTCTGTTTCACTCCCTGGCTTAGGCCCTCATGGTGGCAACACAGCTGCCATGGTTCCCAGCATATGCCCTCACCTAACTAGGAGCAAAGGCACGAAGCTGGGCACCCGCCAAGGTCATGGGGGAAAAGTGCCAAACCTTCTTAGACGCCCTTCCCTTTCAGGGCAGTTGCAGGCAACAGGAATGGAAATGGCTTTAATTCGCTTGATTCAGCCATTCTCCTGTCCTGGGCGTGTTACTGTTTGAACAAAATTGGGTTCTCTCAGCACAAGAGGAGGGTGGGCTGGCAGTGTGTCTGCCAGTCTCCACCTTTGCCGAGCTCTTCAGTCCTGGAAGGACAAGACTTTCCTTAGACAAACCAACTGGTTAAGAAACCACTGCTGGAGCTTCCCTGGTGGTCTAGTGGGTAAGACTTTGCACTGCTAATGTGGGGGACCCAAGGTTCGATCCCACATGCCACGACTCAAGAATTTGCATGCCACAACTGGAAGATTCAGAGCACCACAACTAAGACCCAGCACAGCCAAGTAAATAATATTTTTTAAAAAGAAACCAATGCTGGTGAATGTGTGTGCATGCAGCAGTGTCCCAGCAAGAAGCATGCTCATGTGGGATATTTCAAAGAGAGTTCAGCAGAGGGAGCATTTGTAAAGAAGTGGACAGGGGAACCTCAGGGCCAGTACAGTACCCTAGGCTGGTACTGGAGGAGAGCTATTCACTGCTCAGGCCAGAAGGCATAGGGAGCAAAGTGGAACCCAGAGGAGAGGGTGCTGCCCTGAGGTGAGCTGTGACCCTGGCAAGAGGGGCTCCATCTTCTGTGGGGCCCCCCATTACCAAACCCTACCAGAAGCCAGCAGGCACAGGGGTCCAGGTGATGCTTTCCACCCCGGTCAGCCTCCAGGACACAGGACAGAAAGGGGACTGGGGGCAAGTAAAGAGCCCCAGGCCCAGAGTTCTTCCCTAATGTGTTTTCAGCAACAACTCAGGAACCAGGTATCACAAGAGACCTGGTGTTGGGCATGGAAAACTAGACACCAGAGAACAACAAATTGGCTCCCATAACCCATTCACTGGCTCATTCTTCAGTGCCTCTGGGTCCTCCACAACCGACAGGTCCTAGATACTGGGCCCCCAGACCTGGGCCAGGCACACTGCGTAAAGTCCAGCGATTGAGAGATGAGACACCCAAAATCACATTTCACGGGCTGATTGAAACTCAGGTGCCTGCCTAGCCACCCCAACCTTCAAGACTTTGAAACAGGGCTTCCCTTGTGGTCCAGTGGTTACGACTCCCGAGTTCCCACTGCAGGGGAGGCAAGTTCAATCCCTGGTTGGGGAACTAAGATCCTGCATCATGATTGCTATGTGGCCAAAAAAAGACTTTCAAACAACCCCCATTTATCACTGTCACATGCCAGATTCTAGGCAAAGCATTCCCACCTGGTGATCTACATGGATTTTCAACACAAAGCAGTGGTAGGAAGACTCATCAGTCCCATTTCCAGATGGAGAAACTGAGGCTCAGTGAGACATGGCTTGGCCCAGGTTCCGTGGAGATAAAATGGCAAAGCTCTGGGCCCGCAGACTTCTAGCACTAAACTCCCTTGTTTCTGCAAATGCATTAGCAGGACTCACTCTCCAGGAATGTGAAGAAATGAATAAATATTGTTTCTTTCACCACCAAGCCTTTTACAGATTGTTCCTCTGCCTGGAGAGCCCTCCCTGTTTATCGGAGACCTTTTCTTCCATCAAGTTTCACACCTGGAAAGTCGTCCCTGAACCCTTAGACTGAATCAGGAGCCTCTCCTGGGTTCCCTGAGCCCCCTGGCTTTTCCCCACTGAAGCTGGGTCCCTCTACCTGTGCTCCATAGCCTTGGTCATTCTGGGTGTCTCCCCCATGAGGTTATGTCTTCTTTTTCAGTGCTAAGGTAGGCCTGGTCTGTTGTTGGAGCTCAGGAAAATGTAGGTGAATAAGTGAAAAAAAGTTAACTGCAGGGGAATATTCAAAATCCTTAACCCTTGGCTAAGAAGCCAATGACCAGTCTAGAACAGAGCCTGGCCAGAGTGCTGGGGTTAGGGTCCTGGGAGCCTCTGGCTGTGTCACGTGGCCCATCCTTTAGTTCCTGAACAATAGGAGGGTGGTGTCCCAGACAATTACTAGGAGCTGGACTGGTGTGTTTGCATGTGTGTGCGCATGTGCAGGTGCACATTCAGTCACTCAGTCATGTCCAACTTTGTGACCCCATGGACTGTAGCCCACCAGGCTCCTCTGTCCATGGGATTCTCCAGCCAAGAATACTGGAGTGGGTTGCCATTTCCTTCTCCAGGGGACCTTCCCAACTCAGGAATTGAACCCAAGTCTCCTGTGTCTCCTGAATTGGCAGGCAGGTTCTTTACAACTAGCACAACCTGGGAAGCCCCTGGACTAAGAATCAACCAAGTATCGTAATGTCCCCTACACTAGAACAGTGCTTCTGGCTGACCATCAGCTTTTATCCTCTGAGGATCAGAAAGGTAGAGCTTCTTCTTGATGATGATCGGCATGGACTCTCACTTTGATCTTACTAAGTAGACCCTGCTGTCCCTCCACCCTCTGGAGCAATCACAGTCACCCCCTCCCCTGATTCCTCATACAGCTGCTGTGATTTGAATAACCAAGCAGGCTGGTGGATGTCCGGTGGTGACTAATTTGCTTGGCAAACAGGCCCTCTGGTCCTGGGCCCTGCTGGTACTATGGAAAGACACTCAGCCTCACTGGGGTCTCTGTTTCCTCTCTCCACCCACCCACCCCCAAGAGCCACCTAGGTTCCATCTTGCCCTGCTGGACCTCCTCGGAGGACTTAGGGCTTGTTTTCCCCTGGAGGCTGGAGAGGGCCCTGGGAAACCTGGCAGAGGAGAAGCAGGAGGAATGGCAGGCCCCGAGGCAGAGGTAACCAGAGCTGGCTAAGTCTGTCCCCAGCGCCTGTCAGGAAATTTGCATGGCGGGAACAAGGCTTCTCTGGGGCTTCCCCCTCCCTTCCCATCTGGGAGAGTCATCCTGAACCTGAGGTCTGACCGCAGGTAGAGGAAGCAGCCGCTTGTGTGGAGCTGTCGCCCCATTCCCAGAGGTGATGCCCCGTGCCTTTCTGGTCAGGAGTCGGCGTCCACAGCCACCCAACTGGGACCACCTGCCTGACCAGCTCCGGGGAGACACCTATGTCCCAGGTGGGCCCCTCCCTGGGCCTGGAGGTGAGGAGCAGAGGAGACATAAAGCATGACCACCTGGTTTCTCTCCTCAGACTGCAGCAACCTGGGCGGGCCGCCAGCACACCAGACTTCCGGCCTTGGGGACTCTTGGGCAGCGGTGAGTCTGCGGCAGGCGCCCAAGACCCTGCTGTTTCACCCCTGCCCGCTCTCAGCCTTGAGAGACCCTGACTGCCCCTTACTCCCACAGACCCCCCCCAGCCTCAGGAGCTGCCCACTCACTGCCCTCTCTGCCAGGAATGCCTTTCCTTTCTGAGTAGCGGGCTCACTGTTAGGCCTCCTCCTAAGCACTGTTTCCCCAGGGCTTCTGTGCCCAGTGGGGCAGAACAGATTCAAGCCCATAAAATGGATGGTGATCTATGTCAGAGAGTTGGACAAGGTGACAGGAGCAGGATGGGGGGTGGGGGAGGAGCTTGGGGCCTCTCAGAAGAGATACTCAGCCGTGAGTACACTGGAAAAAGGAAAGCCCTAGGCGGGATGTGAATGTGCTGGAGTTTTATTTCAATTTTTACTGGAAGCCAGGACTGTTCTAGGCTATGGGTGTTTAAGAGTAAGACAAAAACTCATTCCTTTCTGAAGCTTATCATCTGGTGGGGGTTGCAGGTATAGATAATAAAATTAGAGGAAAAAATATGTTGGAAGATGGTATATACTATGGAAAAATATAAAACAAAGGAAGGGAGATGGGGGCCTGGTGACCAGGAAAGGCTTTGTGGGATGGGATTTGCTCACACAAACTGCAGTCTCCGGCCTTACCAGACCTCCATGGTTCCCAGTTCTAGGCACTTCATTGCATCCAGGGGAGGGGAGTTGGGGTCCTAACCCTCCTGTCCCTCCCACAGCCCTCCCAGGGCACTCTGACCGCCACCCCTAGTAGCCCCGGGACCCTTGGCTGCCCACTGTGCCCCAAGGCCTTCCCGTTGCAGCGCATGCTAACCCGGCACCTCAAGTGCCACAGCCCTGCTCGCCGCCACATATGCCACTGCTGTGGCAAGGGCTTCCATGACGCCTTCGACCTCAAGCGCCACATGAGGACACACACAGGTGAGCCGTGGCAGGGACTGGCAGGAGCTGCTGGCGGGAGATGGGAGGAAATGGTGGGAGGTGCAGGGGACTCGAGAGACTCCAAGCACCTGAGTTCAGTGCACAAGTGGTGCTTGTGTTTGTGGGGCAGGACTCAGGCCTCAGCGGGCTAGGAACACCATGCACCTCAGCTCCCCGCCAGGAGTTGTCAGGCAGTGCCAAGGTGGGGGCCTGCTGAGGGATATGGGGAGAAAACAGATACTGGTTACAGGATTCAGGTCCCAGACTGCAGGGTGCAAAAGGGAACATCATAGTGAGGAGGGTAGGAACACAGGTGTCTGATCCATGTTTGCACTGGGTGGAGAGGGAGCAGATGATGAGATGCAGGCCAAGGTCTGGTGAGTTTGGGGCAAGAATGTGTGTGTGTGTGGAGGGGATGCTCACGGAGGTTGAGTGAGGGTAGGGAGGCTCTGGTATGAGGACCATTGCCCTCCCTCTGGCTCACCTGCACAGGGATCCGGCCGTTCCGCTGTGGAGCTTGTGGAAAAGCATTTACGCAGCGCTGCTCACTTGAAGCACACCTCGCCAAGGTGCACGGGCAGCCGGCCAGCTATGCTTACCGCGAGCGCCGTGAAAAGCTGCACGTGTGCGAGGACTGCGGCTTCACCAGCTCGCAGCCCGACGCCTTCGCGCGGCACCGCGCTCTCCACCGCACTGCCTAGACTGTATACCCGGCGTCCAACCCATGAGACGGAAATAAACAAAAGGCACTCACAGAACACAGCATTTATTACACAAGGAAGAGAGAGGGTCACTCGGTCCAACGATGGCCGCAATGTGGGGCCGTGCACACGTAGTAAAGGCGCATGGCATCCTGGCAGAAAAGATACATGGTTAGGAAGGCTCTCGACCCACAGCGGGGTACAACACGCAACCTCCATTCAGAGAAGCCTCACCCCAAAAGAACAAACTATAGAGGGCTTTCCCCACTGCTAAAGGTTCATCTCAGGAAACCCGGAAGGGCAGGGTCTTCCCAAATATAGGTATTCCCACCCCCCGGGAAGGACCAGACCAAGATCACCCAGAAAGTTTTGCTCGCGCCACTCACCTCGGCCCGAGCACTGTGTGACTGGAAGAACACCGCCTCCTTGTGGCCGCACCTGAGGGGACAGTCACTCAGAGCCTGCCATACCCTACCCTCACCGCTTCTCGGTCTGGTGAGGATAAGCCAGCCACCTCCCCTCCCCAATACCAGCTGCGCACTCACTTTTGGCACGGGTGGTCTTCGGTTCGCGGCAACGTGGGGTCCTGGGACACGTCAGCGATGATCTGGGTCAGCTCGCTAAGGGAATCGAGGGTGAATAATTATGCTTGGTCGGACCTTCCAAGCCAACAAACCCGTCCCCGAGCTCCGGTCCTGCCACTCACTCCACTTCGTGCGTGATTTTGTTGACGTAGATGCAGCTGTTGTCGGCTTCCTGCTGGTAATCACAGTTTCGGCACTGCGAGAGGGAGTGTGCGGCGGGAAGGGGGTCAAGGGGTGATACCCGAAGGGAGTGGAAGGAAGGGCAGGGTCTTCCCCGGAGGGCATGACTAGGAGACGGAGTCTCGGGACTGGGGTCATGGGGTGTAATCGAGGATCACCTCGAGGATGGGCAAAACAAAGTCTAGTTCATTTGGGGGATACTCTGGAGTTTAGACCAGGAGGGGTGGGGGCGGCACCGGGAGTAGGGCGGGGCCACGTTGGGTACCAGGGGGCCGGTCCCGGCATACGCTGAGGGCTCGTGCTCACCGCGTAGAGCAGAATGCGGTTCTCCTTGTCCTCCTTGGGGTAAAGCATGTTATTACTGTGAAGAGGGGAAGAGGGAAATCAGAGGTCAGTACTGGGGCCATTACTTGCTGCCCTTCCACACTGGTAGCCGGGCCTCACCATTCCTGGCAGAATCGAATACCCACGAAGCCAGGCTCGTAGGTCCCGTCGGGTTCCATAGCGACTCACTGCCGGTCCAGCTTCCGCGCTTGCTCCGCCGTGCGACAGGTCGCAGGAAGGGTCAGAACTCCTAGCTTCGCCAAACTAAGGGCGGAGCCGGGCACGTGTACTGGTGCCCGGTGGCTTTGTGCTCGCCTGTCTGCCCTGAGGTTTGATTAATTACTTGCTTCAGTCTCTTGATACCTCAGAATAATTGCTTCCAATTTCTGGGCCGTGCTTCCCTAGTTCACACAATAGTGTAGTACGAGAGCCAGCAAAACGATGCGTCACGTAACGCGCGAAGAGCTTAGCATTAATGAAGACGCCCCAGCTCTTTGCAGGCTGAAGGCCAGTGCACATGCGCGAGTTTACCCTTCGCGGACTGGGCTAGCTTTTGCCAGTCCTTCCTCTCGGCTTCAGCCTTCGCCCGCCAGGCCGTTTCCCGTGCCGCTATTGGAGGAACTGTGCACCATGAAAGGCCGTGCAAGGCCTCTCAGGACTGGCTGGGCCTACTCAAGCCTACCCGAGAGCCCTCTTCCTGCCGACGGCGAAGAGACGCGGCGATTGGTGGACTCTCCTGACGGGAGGGCGTGGATTGGCCAGGTCCGGGAGCAGGGGCGGGGCTGATATCCCAGAAGCGGTGGCGCCTGAGGAACCGGTGTGAGGCGGCTGACCGGGCTGCGGGCCGCCACAGGGCGCGGCGAGATGGAGGTGACGGGCTTGTCGGCGCCCACAGTGAACGTGTTCATCAGCAGCTCTCTCAACAGCTTTCGCTCCCAAAAGCGGTACAGTCGCAGCCTCACCGTAGCAGAGTTCAAGGTGTGGCCATGGGGGCGGGGTCCGGAGAGGCGGGGCGTAGGGTTGAGGGGGCGGGACCAAGAAGAAATGGAGGGTCTTCCACAACGCAGGAAAGGGAGCAGAAATGAACCCAGGTTGCAGAGGTTGGGGACGAGACCTCAGCGGGGCGGGGCCAGATAGACCCTTAGGTTCCAGAGAATGGGTGCGGGGCCAGGGAAAATCGGAGGTTGCAGGGAGTTGGGGGCAAGACCCGAACGGGGTGGGGCCAGGAATACCTCGTGGGTCCCAAATGGTAGGTCTCTTGGAGGAACTGGGAAGGGATCGTGGTTATTGTTACAAAGGACGGAGCCTCAGGGCAGAGGGTGGGGCCACTGACAGTCTTCCACCTCTTCCCCGCCTCCCCTCTCTTGTATCCTCACAGTGTAAACTACAGCTTGTTGTGGGCAGCCCTGCTTCTTGCATGGAATTGGATCTGTATGGACCTGACGACAAGTTCTACTGCAAGCTGGATCAGGATGATGCGCTGCTGGGCTCCTACCCCGTAGACGACGGCTGTCGCATCCATGTGAGGCCTCCCTAGCTAGGATCCCTCCCTTCCATTCATTTATTTATTCAACACATGTTTGCGGTTCTTTGCGCTGTGTGATAGCCAAGATAGCCCCTAACCTCATGAAGTTCCCAGTCCAGCAGGGAGAGAGACGGACCCATCCCCAGACATTGGCACTCAGCGATCTGGACTGGGCTGAGAAAAGCCTAGGGGACTGGAGGCATTCAGCAGAGGTGCCTGACCCCACCCAGGGGTATATGAAGGGGATTCTTTTTTTTTTTTTTGAAGGGGATTCTTGAAGGGTGGGTTGCCTGAGTTGAAATCTGAAGGATGAGGAAAGGGCCTCCTAAGGGAAGAGGAGGGAGGGACACGCCAGGCAGAGGGAACAGAGGGTCAGATAGGTCAGGGTGAGCAAAGAGGCACATGTGTCAGGAGATGCCAGAACACAGAGGACCTCTGCATGCATCAGCTCACATCATCCTCTCTGTTCTCGGTATCTCCCACAAAAGACTCAGACGAGCCAGCATCCTGGGTGAGCTTTGCAGATGCTAGTCCCTGTGCCTGAATGGTTCTTTTTTCTATGCCCCCATGGCTTGCTTCTTCCTTCCAGTCTTTACATAAATGTCACTGGGTGTGAGGACTTCATGGCCTTCAGTATAAAATTTAAACCTCCTCCATTTCCCACTTTATTTGATTTTCCTTCTTCTTACTAATCACCCTGTGACATACTGTGGAGTTTTCTTCAGTACCTGGAACAGAGCCTGGCACACAGAGGATGCTCAGTGATTCATTGTTGAATGATGAATTGAATCCAGAAAATAAGACTTGGAAAATGGTATAATTAACACTATTTTGCAAAAGAGAAAACTTAGCTTCAGGATGGAATTGACTTTCCTAAGGAGGAACATGGGTAGATTATCTCTTTCATTTATTCATAACTATTCATTGAGCTTACATGATGTGCCAGGGGTATAGCTGTGAATCAAGTTTGAGGTCTCTGTTTTAGCTTTGTCCAGTATGTGAGGTAGTTGTTACCTAAACATTCACAGAAACAAATGTGAAGGGTTAGTGAGATGAGGGCCATACAGGAGGACATCACAGAGCTGGAAGATCATATACTGTGGAGCCTGACTCATCAGTAAGATCCAGGAGGACTTCCTGGAGGAGGTGCTGCCTGAGCAGAGACCTGAAGAATAGGAAGAATTAACTAAAGAAGGGAAAAGCATGCTCCAGGAGGAGGGCACAGGATGTGCACTCTGAGGTGGGAGGGAACAGAGTGGGTATGGGGCTGAAGAGTGACCTCTTCTGTTGTGGAGGGAAGTGGCAGCCAGGGGAGTACTTGAGCTGGGAGGGTCCTGGTGTGAGTCAGGTGTTAACAGGTGCACTCTGACTGCCTGTGGGGAAGTGACTGAAGGACAAAAAAGTAGGGAGACCGAGGAGGAGGCTGCTTCCATAGTTGGGTCCAGGACCCAGTTGAAGTGATGGGTCCTGGACCATAGTGGGAGTCGGTCAGGACTGTGTTGGGCTCCAAGAACTGTGAACTAGAACTCACAGGCCCTTGAACTGACTGGGCTGACCTAGGCAGTCTCACCCTAGGGATGCTGGATGGATCACGCAGGGCAGTGGCATCTCCAACAGGAGGGTTTTACACATGGATTCAGGTACAGGCTGGCTGCTGACTCACGTGACCACACAAGGAGAGTTTCCTAGAGGTGGAGCCTTTGGAGAATTTGTATTTTTTTTAATTGGTTAATTTATTTTAATTGGAGAATAATTACTTTACAATATTGTGATGGTTTTTGCCATACATTAGCATGAATAGGCCACAGGTATACATGTGCCCCCCTTATCCTGAATCCCCCTCCCACGTTCCTCCCCTGTATTTTTTCTAAAATTCTTTTTCTGTTTCTAAATATCACCCCTATTTCTTATAGCAGTGAACAACAGCAATCTCAAACTTACAAAAATTCCTAATGTAGAAAGTAGACATTCTTAGTGATCCTTGGCCAGAGATAAGAGCCGTTTCTATTTTGCCCAGTGACTCCAGCCAAACATTTTAGGGTGTTCCTGACCTCTGTCTTTCCCCCACATCCACATCTAATCTCTCTGCAGCCCCTGTTGGCTCCACCCACAAAATCTGTCCAGAGTCTAGACTCTGCTCCCCCATGCCCCCACACTGGCCCCACCTCCATCCTTCCCTTCCACACAACCCCCCACCCCACCCCACCCCATGCAGGGCCATCACATCCTCTCCCTGCCCGCATCCCAGTGCCTCTCCATCTGCTTCCCACACGCAACTGAGGGAGCCTGTGACCCCCTGAGTCAGATCAGAGCCCTCCTAGTGGAGCCCTTCCCTAGCTGCATCTCATTGTGGGTAAAAGCCAAAATCCTCAATGGTCTTTTGTGTCTCCCACTTTCCCTCTGGCTCATTTCACTCCTACCTCGCTGGCCCTGCTATTCCTCAAAGGAGCTAAAGACATTTATACAGCTGGGGCTTTGTGCCCGTTGTTCCTCCTGGCCTTGTCTCAGACATGCCTTCCTATCAAGTTGTATTTGATACAAGCCTCTTCAAGTTGTGTTTGTCTGCATAGAACCTTGTCGTTGTCTGGTGTTTAATATACATCTCTGTGCGATTGTTTCCAGTTTACCTCCCAACAGAATGGTCACTTCTTTTTTTTTTTTTTGACCCCTCCCACCCGCCAGAATGGTCACTTCTTGAGGAGAGGGATTGATCTGATTTTGCACTGTGGCCCTGGTACCCAGCACAGGCTTCTCAGGTGGTGCTAGTGGTAAAGATCCCACCTGCCAGTGAGGAGACAAAAGAGACATGGGTTCAATCCCTGGGTCAGGAAGATCCTCTGGAGAAGGTCAATGACTCCAGTATTCTTGCCTGGAGAGGCCCATGGACAGAGGAGCCTGGCAGGCTACAGTCCATGGGGTTGCAAAGAGTTAGACACAGCTGAAGCGACTCAGCACTAGTACCCAGCACAGGGCCTAGCAGGGCACCCTGGAGGAGCAAGTGAATGGATGTCAGGGGCAGTACAGGAAGAGATGTTCCAAGACATGGAAGCTGGGGTCAGCGTAGGAGGGTCCCAGGGTCCGGAGAGGACAGTCACGCTACCCAGAGGGTGAGCTCCCTGAACCCTCACACTACCCTGAGCCCTGCCCTTGGGTTCCAGTGGCCTGGGGCCATCAATCATGTGGATGCTGGCGTATGGGGTAGATGGGAGGCAGATGCAGCCTCCAGGGCCTCAGATGGAGCACAGAGGGGGAGACACCTATTGTAGACACCAGCTGTCACCCCTTCGTCTGGACCCTGGGGAGGACAGAAAGCAGGGATAAAGGTGAAGGTTGGAGAATGTCATTTTTTGGAGGCAGGAGAGACTTAAATCTGAAGAATGTGCAGCCACACTCACCCCGCTGCATCCTAGGTCTCTGTGCCCACTGACCTCGCTTGCCTCATTCCAGGTCATTGACCACAGCGGTGCCCGCCTTGGGGAGTATGAGGACTTGTCCAAGGTGGAGAAATACGAGATCTCACAAGAAGCCTATGAACAGAGGCAAAGTACGGGATGCCCAGCGATGGATGGGGGCCTATGGGGGTTAGAGGAAGTATGGGTGCAAGCAGAGGTGTGTGCAGGGGTACACAGGATAGACAGGGACACTGAGGGGAAGTTGGCGGTGTGTGGGGTGGGGTAAGGCTGGCATGGGGACAGATGGGTCGTAGAAGAGCAGTCAGGGTGGACAGGCATGAGGTATGAATGGAAGCTGGGAGGTGTGGGGAGTGTGGGCAAACAAACAGGGCCATGGGAAAGGTTCAGGGTGTGAGG
This sequence comes from Muntiacus reevesi, assembly GCF_963930625.1. Taxonomy (NCBI): domain Eukaryota; kingdom Metazoa; phylum Chordata; class Mammalia; order Artiodactyla; family Cervidae; genus Muntiacus; species Muntiacus reevesi. The sequence goes on from NC_089250.1 coordinate 258,730,667, forward strand.
GCCTGGTCAGGGGCACAGTGTGGAGGGCCGAGTTTGGTAGAATATGTGGGCCAGACAGAACAGTGTGGAGACCAGTGTGGTGACAGATTAGAATTTGGGGGGAGGGATGAGGAAGGTTTCTGGGGTCGGATGGAGGTAAGTGAAGTTGAAGGGCCAGGGAAGATGGGGTAATGTGAAGGACTGCAGGCAGGCACCTTCTATTTATTTTCAAGATTATGGGGAAGCACAGGGGATCTGTGGAGAGGTCAGGGCTCTGGTGGGAGACCTGGGGGAGCTTGATGACAGCCCTTCAACACCCAGAACGGGAGAGTTTGTCTTTGGATATTGGCCCTGTGGGGATGGCAGGTTATCTCCTCAGGCCAGAGGTCTCCCAGGTCTCACGTCTGACCCCCCGCCACCCGCTCCACCCACAGACTCAATTCGCTCCTTCCTGAAACGCAACAAGCTAGGTCGATTCAATGAAGAAGAGCGGGCCCAGCAAGAGGCCGAGAACTCCCAGCGCCTTATTGAGGAGGAGGCCCAGGCCAGCACCATCCCTGTGGGCAGCCGCTGTGAGGTGCGGGCGCCTGGGCAGCCCCCTCGCAGGGGCACCGTCATGTATGTAGGTACGTGGCCCACAGAGGCCTCATGCCCTGCCCTGGGGTGGGCAGTGCTGGGGACTTAGCCTTCAAGGGGATCTCAGTCCAGGAGGGGAGATGTCTCCAGGGGTGGCTGACAGCCTAGTATGTTCACAGCAGGGAAGTGGGAAGCAGAGGCCATATGACCTGGGATGTGACAGAGAAAGCAGAGGCCAGAGGGATCAATTCTAAGGTGAAAGCCTGGGGTACAGTGATCAGAGCTGAGATGGGGAAACAAGCAGAATTATTAGGGCTGTGATGGGGGAAGCTCAGGCTGAAGTAATCAGAGCAGAGATGAGGGAAACTGAGGGGGCTGTGTGAGCTGCGAGGAAGTACCAGACTCTTGAGAGTAACCCAGGAAGGCTTCCTGAGGGAAGGAGTATCTGAAGGAAAGGGATGAGTGAAGGTGGAAAGGGGGAAGAGGGAGCCAGGGGAGTAGCGAGCGCAAAGGCCGTGAGAGGGCTTGGTCTGTGAGCAGGAACAAGCTTGACTTGTTTGAGGCAGGGAAAGGAAGTCAGCATGGCCAGTGGGGAGTGACAGAGGGGAAAGATGAGAGTTGAGACCCAGGGCATGGGCAAGGCTGGACGGTGCTAGGCCTCAGGGACAGGAGAGAGCAGTGTGGGTTATGTTTGTTTTTATAACAGCTTTATTGAGCTATAATTTATATACCATATAAAATTCACTTAGAGTACCATTCAGGAATTCCTTGGCAGTCCAGCGTTTAGGACTTCTATAGGGGGCACAGGTTCACTCCCTGGTCAGAGAACTAAGATCACACAAACCAAGCAGCATGGCTAAGAGAAAATAAGAATGAAAAGAGAGTACCATTCATTATTTTTTAGTGTGGTCACGGAATTGTGCAACCATGCCACAATCAGTTTTACATTTTCATCACCCCCAAAAGAAATGCTATAACCATTAGCAGCTATTCCCCATTTATGAAACCCCAGCTCCCCTAGTCCACATCGGTGGCCACTAATCCATGTTCTGTCTCTATAGATTTGCCTATTCTGGAAGTTTCATATAAATGGAATCATATGATATATGGTCTTTGCGACTGGCCTCTTTTACTAGAAGCATAATTTCAAGGATCATCCATGTTGTAGCATGTAGCAGTGTTGTATTTTTTTAATATTCGTCTGTAGCGGAGCTTAGTGGGAAGACCCCCCATGAAGATCCCATGATGTGGGATCTAGTTCCCTGACCAGGAATCGAACCTGGGCCCACTGCATTGGGTGTGCGGAGACTTAGCCTCTGGACCACCAGAGAAGTTCCAGCATTATGGTTTTGATTTGCATTTCTGCATGGCTAATGCTATTGAGCCTATTGAGCCTCTTCAGGTACTTAATGCTTTGTGTATGTCTTCTTTAGAGAGACTGATTATTCGGCTCTTTTGCCCATTTTTTAGTTGGGTTGTCTGTCGTTTTGGTTTTTGAGTGGTATGTTAGGGCTACCATATCAAAGTACCACACACCCTGGGTGGCTTAAACAACAGAAATTTGTTTCTCACAGTTCTGGAAGCGGGAGCCTTAGATTAACGCCTTGGCAGATTTGATTTCTTCTTAGGCCTCTCTCTGACTTACAGACGGACCCCTCCTCTCTTTGTCCTCACATGCTCTTTCCTCTGTGTGTAGGCACATCCCTGGAGTCTTTATCCAGGTAATCTTTATGAGGATGTCAGTCAGCCTGGATTAGATCCCACCCTAATGGCCTCCTTTTAACTTAATTATCTCTTTAAAGGCCCTGTCTCCAACACAGTCACATTCTGAACTACAAGGGATTAGGGCTTCAACATTTAAACTTGGTGGAACACAATAAAGCCCATAACAAGTTGTTCGTTGTATATGTTAGGTACAGTTCCCTTATCAGATATATGATTTACAAATATATATCTCCCATTCTGTAGGTTGGTTGTTTTTTTTAGAATTTGTTTATTTGGCTGCATGAGGTCTTAGTTGTGGCATGCAGGGTCTTTCACTGTGCACGAACTCTCTGGTTGTGGTGCACAGGCTTCTGCAGTTGCAGCGTGCAGGCTCGGTTGCTCTGCAGCATGTGGATCTAAGTCCCCTGACCAGGGATTAAAGCCATGTCTCTGCATTGCAAGGTGGATTCTTAACCACTGTGGCTTTTGAAGCACAAACATTTTTAATTTTATAAACTCCAATTTTTTTTTAATTTTTATTTTTGGCTTGTGTATAGGGTATTATATCTAACAAACCAATGCCTTAGACAAGGCCACAAAGAGTTACTCCTGTATTTTCCTTTAAGGGTTTCTAGTGTTATAACTTACATTAGGTCTTTGACCCATTTTGAATTAATTTTTGTTTATGGTGTGAGGTGGGAGTCTAATTTCATTCTCTTACATGTGGATATATAGTTGTCCCAATATGATTTGATGAAAAGTCTATTCCTTCCTCATGAAACTGTCTTGGCTCCCTTGTCAGAAATCATTTGGCCATAAACATTGTGGATTTTATGCTGAGTGGGATAGGCAGTCTTTGAGGAATTTGGGGCAAGGTCAGGATAATCCCATGGACAGAGGAGCCTGGCGGGCTACAGTTCATAGGGTTGCAAAGAGTCGGACACAACTGAGGGACTGAGAACCCCAGTGGTGCTGCTTCCCTTTGATTTTTACAAAGCCCCTTATGACTGGGGCTGTTGAGTGAACAAGGGGTCAGAGGTAGGAACAGGGAGACCAGTGAAGGGGCTCCCATATCAGAGTGGGCTGGAGATGGCGGTTGTCCTGGGTGGTAGCAAGGAGTAGTTTTTGCCTGGACAGGCTTTACAGTCAGTGGGCAGGCACAAATCTGGGGTGAACTGCGAAGGGAGGCTTCACAGGGATTTCTCCCCTGGGCAGGACTGACAGATTTCAAACCTGGCCACTGGATCGGCGTCCGCTATGATGAACCACTAGGGAAAAACGATGGCAGGTAAAGATCCTCACTCTAGTGTCTGTGTGTGTGCTCAGGTACACACACGTGTGTGTTTATGTGTAAGTGCATGCGGGTACTACTGGGGGAGCCCACCCACACTAGCATCTGGAGTAGGAGCCCTCTGACACTGCCTCCCCCATCATGTCCTGCAGCGTGAATGGGAAGCGCTACTTTGAATGCCAGGCCAAGTACGGCGCCTTCGTCAAGCCATCAGTCGTGACAGTGGGGGACTTCCCTGAAGAGGACTACGGTTTGGATGAGATGTGATGGCCAAGGAAGGGCAGCCCTCTGCTCCAGCTAGCTCGCCTACTCATTGCCCTTCCCTGTGTGTGCCCATGGCCCTCTCCCTATGAACCTGTTTTTATTTTATTGACTACCCTCGCCATTGACTTTTGAGACACATGTATTAAATTTGCTGGAAACCTGGGAAATGTTTGGAGGACTCAGTGATTATAGGAGGAGGTGTAGACAGCTGGATGGGTGAGGGTGAAATAGGACTCTGGGCAAAATCCAAGTTGGGCATGGTGAGGCTTTAGGTATGTGACGAGTGCATGCAGCCCACGCATTCTGGGAAGCCTGACCCACCCTGTTTCTGCTACATGTGCAGTAATCCCTCATTAGCTCCTTGAAGGGATTCCTGATGATAATATTTGACTATAATATATATATAATGTTATATATATATAATATTTGACTATAATAATTGTTGCGGTTAATTATAACTTCTGGAGAAGAAGTTGGCTGTGGTAGGAGCAACCACAGTAAGCAGAATGAGGTTGAAATGCTTAGGGGCTGAAGGGATCCTGGGGGAAGGTGCTCACCTGTACCTCCAACCTGATAGATACATTCTCCAATGCCTACTGTAATGTACACAGGCTCACTCAGAACACTCACACATCTGGACTGACTTCGGGAGGCACACACAGAACACAGACACTACAGATCACAGGTAGAGAAATAGAGTCAGTGCACAAAGATTCTCTCCTCCACATAGGAGAGTGACACACACAGGATACACTCAGAGATTGACATCAAACACCTGTGTGGGGTAGATGTACACCTACACACACGCGCGCACACATGCAAATCAATGAAGTCGTCAATCTGTGAAACAAAACTGGCTATTTTTTATTTTTATTTGTTTTTTGGCTGCACTGGGTCTTAGTTGCAGCTCCCAGGATCTTCACTGCAGTATGCAGACTCTTAGCTGCAGCGTGCAGGTCTAGTTCCCTGACCGTGGGCCCCTGCACTCAAATCGAGGAGACTTACCCACTGAACCACTAGGGAAGTCCCCAAACCGGTTACTTTAGAAAAGGACCCCACGGCTTAGGTCCCTCCTACATGAGGGAGTTGTCAGAACAAGGAGCATTGGGGGGTGTCCCCAAATTCTCAAACAAAAACTACCAAAGTTCAGCCAGAGTTCAGCAGAATTAGCTAGTGGGTTGGCATTTGAAGACCCAAGGCTCACTTTAAAATCAGGCCCACTATGCACCTCCATGTGATGAGGCTAAAGAACAGGGACAGGAAGATCACGTGCTTTTGCTTTCCTGGACACACTGATTGCCCAAAATCACGTTTGAGCTCCAAGCACAGGTCACAGCATCGGCGAATGTGAGGATCTGTCCAGCTGCAGTGGAAGATCTCAGCACAAACTTCCAGGGTGTGCTTTATTGGCTTCCAGCTGTCAGCATGGAAGAAGCTGTCCCCATCAGAGGACAATGGAAGGGATCATGCTGGGGATTTCTAAATAGGAAACACTTGCTATGGGCTTCCCTGGTGACTCAGACGGTAAAGAAGCTGCCTGCAATGCAGGAGACCTGGGCTTAATCCCTGGGTTGGGAAGGTCCCCTGGAGAAGGGAAAGGCAACCCACTCCAGCATTCTTGCCTGGAGAATTCCATGGAGAGAGGAGCCTAGTGGGCTACAGTCCACGGGGTCGCAAAGAGTCGGACATGCCTGTGTGAAAGTCAACCACAGTTAAGGATTGGGGAAACACATGTTACAGAATAAATGCTTAAGTTTTAAGGGGGGCCAGAAAGGAAGGGGGACAGTGGTCAATGTGTTAAGGCAATACCAGCTGCTGTAACCAATATCCCCCTACACACAGTCCAGTGCAGAGGTTCTGGTTTATTGGCAGCAGTCTCCATGATTCACACACCCAGACTCCAAATTGGGGCTCCATCATTTTCTTGTGTTTGGAATTACCAGCTTCCAGGTGGCAAATAGGGGACGTTTCATCATTTTCTTTAAAAATCTACGTGTTCCGTTTCTGCTTATATCAGAACTTGTCAGTCATGCAGCCACTCTGATGCAGAGTGGGCTTTGGAACATACTCCTGGGCTGAGCAGGTCCCTCCCAGCTGCTAACTATGAAAACTGACTGTGAATGTTGGTGGCTCGAGCAATGACCACCTTTTACAGGGTTACTAGATCCACAGTCTCAGGGGAAGCAGCAGGAAAGGGCTGTGGGATCCCCCAGACCCATCAAATCCGCAACTGCTCATGCCCGACCTGTACCATCCACCACCCTCCCCTTAATCCTCAGGTAAACGCAGGTGGAAGACAGTGGATGTCCAGCACTCTGCACATTTTTGGAGCCCTCCCCACCCCCACGGTGTCAGGCTTGATGCTGGTTACAGGCTCATGAACACCATACAGGCCTGGGAGTTGAAGGTAGACAAACATATAATTACCAAGTATTTTCTCTTTATTTTTTTTTGACTGATATTTTGTATGAAAAATTTTACTGACCATAGGGGAAGGGAGAATAAAATCACTAAATCTGCCAGGTGGTGCTGGTATGAGGGAAGGGATTAGATGGAGGATATTTGAATAGCAGCCACATGAACAAAAGAGGACTAGTTTTGTGGGCCTGAAGTAATCCTTTCGGTGATTCATGCTGACCAGAAACTTGTCCCAGTACTAAACACAAAGTTAGGGTGAATGTAACCTTTTTCCTGGTTCCTAGAACTGTGATAAATCACTAACTCAACATGCTAATGGCTCACTTGAATTCATTCGTGTACCAGTTACAAACTTGGGATAATTCAATAGGTTAAGAGGTAGTGTAACTTAATGAGAAAGAGCCAAACAGCCTAGGTTCAAACCCCAGCTCTGTCCCTCACCAGCTGGGTACTGAACAAGTCCTTCTCCCTGGGTTTCAGCCTCATTTCTATTAATTGGGGCCAATAATAGTACCCACCCCAAACGATTTTATGAGCATTAAATGATCTAATACATCTAAAGCACTTAAATTCAGAGCCAGGCACGCAGGTAAGTGCTGTTTATAAGCCATAGGGATAAAAATGCCTGTATACGGTCAACAGTTCCAATGCTGGCTTCATTTAATCCTCATAGCGGGTCCTGGCTCCAGTTTCTTCGTTTTCCTCTTCCCATGCCATCTTTTCTGGGCCAAGTCTGGGGCCACTCTCTCCTATAGGGTTTTCCAGGCTGGCACCGGCCTGCCAAAAGTCCCTGAAGCCTCAGCACCCCTAGCCTCTGCACGGTCCCAGATGCGGGCAATGACCTCTCAGTGGCCGCGTGGGGGCAGCAACGCACGGCCGCACCGTGCGCGCGGAGCACTGTGGCTTGCGTAGGCTCGCTTTCGCGGGGCGGTGTCTCGCAGTCGGCCACACGAACTGAGTTTCCCAGAAAACCAAGCGACACCCTCGGTCTAACCTTGTGCAAGTCTGGAAGCGAAGGTCTTGCTCCCTTCCTGCGGCGCGGGGAATCCTGGGGTGAAAGGATTTGGCTCCCTAGTGGAGGACTGGGCAGCGCAGACGCCGGAGGCCTATCGAACCCGCCGCGGTTTAATCAGAGACTAAGAGCCAGTGTCCTGGCGGGGGCGCCAGAGCTGACTTTCTGGCTGCACTAAAAGAAAGAGGTGACCTCTTCGTGGCCGGCGTGTTCTTGCCTCCAGCTCGCTTTCTTGCATCTCAGCCGGTCACTCTCCAGGCTCTTGATTAGCTCTCAAGCTGGGTCAAGGCTCACCCATCTTAAAAGAAAAAACTATGTTTTCCCCCCTTTACTTGTCATCCAGCTTCAATGAAAAAACTGAAAGTGAAAAGTGAAAGTCGCACAGTTATGTCTGACTCTGCGATCCTATGGACTGTAACTTACCCGGCTCCTCTGTCCATAGGATTCTCCAGGCTAGAATACTGGAATGGGTTGCCATTTCCTTCTCCAGGGGATCCTCCCGACCCAGGGATCGAACCCAGGTCTCCTTCATAGCTAGCAGATTCTTTGTCAACTGAGCCAATAATTGTCCACATATGGCCAATAATGTTCAGTTTTTCTGGCTTCCTCCTATTTCTCCCATCATTATTTTAAAGCACATCTCAGGCAACATATCCTCTCATCCAGATGTGTATCTGTATTCTAAATGTATCTCTAAAAGTTATGAGGTCTTCACACCAAACAAAATTGCAGTAATTCTTTAGTATGACTTGATATACAGTCAGCGTTATTATATATGAAACAAATCCCCCATTTGTTTCATAAATGACTTTTTACTGTTGGCTTGTTCAAATCAGAATCCAAATGGGTTTAGGCATTGCATTTGGCTGTTAATGCTCTAAATCTTCTACTCTACAACAGTTTCCCTGTGTGATTTGCCCCAGTCTGATTTGGCTGGTTGTACCCGCTACTGTCCTCTATCCCTGAGTGTTCTACAAACTGGTAGATTCAAAAACTAGGTCAGCTTCAGCTTCAATTTTGCAGTAAATATACTTTCTAGGTGTTGGTGTTTTTGCCTCAGGAGGCACATGTTACCAGGTTGTCTTTGTGATATTAAGATCCAAGGTTGGATTCTTGTATTGTCAGCCTGATCTATCCATTATAAAACCACAACCAAACTTCAGGAAAGAGATATCTAGGTGGTCCTTCCTGCAACCCTCTCCCAACTCCACAAAAACTAAGCTTTTTATTGCTGAAGCCCTTCCTTGTTGATAAACTCAGGAGGCAACTCTTCTCAACTCACTGATACAGCAATGACAGCTGACATTTAGACCAGTGGTTCTCAAACTTGTGTCTCAGGACTTTACATTCTTAAAAATTGTTGAGAACCTCAGACAGCTTTTGTTTAGGTGGCTTATATCTAGATATTTACCACTTTTGGAGATTAAAATTTTTAAGCTTTCATTTAAAAAATAATAATCCAGGGGCTTCCCTGGTGGTCCAGTGGCTAAGACTCCATGCTCTCAATGCAGAGGGCCCAGGTTCGATCCCTGGTCAGAGAACTAGTTCCCCACATGCTTCGACAAAGAGAGAAGGTCCCACTTGTGGCAACTAAGATGTGGCACAGTCAAATAAGTAAATAATTAAAACAAACAAACAAACATGTTACTATTATTAACATTTTTATTAAAAAAAATAACTTGAAAAAAAACTAGCAAGAAGAGTGACATGTTCTTACATTTTGAACATCTTTTTAGGGAATTCCCTGGTTGTCCGGTGGTTAGGCCTCCGAACTTTCACAGCAAAGGGCCCAGGTTAGGGAGCTAAGATTCAGCAAGGCGATCATGTTAGGCTTAAGAGAAGATAGCTGGGTTCTCACATCTGCTTCTGCATGTGAACTACTGAATATTGTCATATCACCTCTGAAATCCCCCTCTGTTCACTTATGATAGAATGAGTGGAAAAGGAAAAACTCTTAGTAGTATTATGAAAATAGTTTTAACTTCAAAGACTCCCTGAAAAGATCTCAAGGATGTTCATGTCAATGTATGACAAAACCCACTGAAATGTTGTAAAGTGATTGGCCTCCAACTAATAAAATAATATTAAAAAAAAAAAAAAAAAAAGATCTCAAGGATGCCCGGGTGTCCCCAGCATTTGAAATATCCAAACATTCCCTGTGACAATCCTGGTCTCTGGCTTCTGCCACACTGGGATATCTAACAATACAGAGTCCATGTCTCTACTAGGCCCAGTGGGTTGGATCTGCGGTACCTGCCAGGACCTAACTGGGATGCAAAAACCACTCCTGTATGAAAACTGAGGGACATGAACACATGGAGGTGGTTACACAGTGGATGGAGGAGCTGAGGGGCCAAACAGGAGCCAGGAAACCAAATGGAAATTAGTGCAGCTGCTAAAGTTCCTCGCTCTCTCTGGTCTCTTGCCCACATTTCCTGTTGGCAAAGCCCAGGAGCATCTCTGAAGGGGAGACTGGGGAACTACTGTGGCCTAGAGCAGCAAGGGGAGGGCAAGGCCCAGACGGGGCAATACCGCCCAGGGCAGCACAGCCTGGGTTCCCCTCTGCACCAGGATTCCCACCGTGACCTGTTGTTCTACACCAGGCTCTGCTCACTGATTCACCTGATGTGTCTGACTACTTTAAAATTAGAATTAGAGGTTAAATTTGTAATCCCTGTTGTGATTTTAAAATATGTCTACAACACACTTGAAACTAACATAATATTGTATATCAACTGTATTTCAGTTAAAAAAAGAGAAAAAGTGAAGTGTTAGTGGCTCAGTTGTGTCCGACTCTTTGAGACCCCATGGATGTAGTCCACCAGCCTCCTCTGTCCATGGAATTCTCCAGGCAAGAATACTGGAAAGGGTTGCCACCCCCCACTCCAGGGGATCTTCCTGACCCAGGGATCAAACCCCAGGTCTCTGGGGTTTGGATGTATTTTTTATTTTAAAAAAAGAAAACATAAATAACAGATAAATAAATATATAATAAATAAAATATGTCCACAAAATTTTTTGACACATTTCTCAAGAGCTTTCCCATTGGGACTTCCCTGGTGGTCCAGTGGTTAAGAATCCACCTCGCACAGTGCATGTCTTTGTGTATTGATCTAAACCCACAGAATGCATAACACTAAATGTGAACCCTAATGTAAACTATGGACTTTGACTGATAATGATGTGTCATTATAGATTCATCAATAAATGCACCTCTCTTGTGAGGGATGTTAATAAAGGGGAAACTATGCTGGCAGGCAGTGTGTGAGAATCTCTGTGCCTTCCACTCAATTTTGCCATGAATCTAATAAAACTCTAAAATATAAAAAAAAAGAATCCGCCTTGTCGTGCAGGTGAGCGGAGTTCAGTCCCTGACTGGGGAAGTAGGATTCCGCACGACGCAGAACAAGTAGGTGCTGAAACTTCTGAACCAGGCGCCACACCCTGTGTCTGCACACTGCAACACAAAATGCTCCATAAAGCAACTAGGATCCAAGGCAGCCAAATAAATAAATAATTTTTTTTAATTCAGTAGTTTGTTAAAAAAAAAAAAAAAAAAAAGACCCTCCCGTTGAGTGAGGGCTGGATGTAGTACATCCCTTCCAAGGAACAGAAGAACATAACAGAAGAAATTGTGTGGAACTTCTGAGATCAATTCACAAAAGGCTTTGTATTTTCATCCTGCTCTATCTCTGGGTTCACTGGCTCCAAGAGAACCCAGCTTTCCATATGTGGGAAACTGTGGTTGAGAAACAGTCCTGCAAGGACTCAGCAAGCAAGAACTGACGGGCCTTCTGCTAACAGCCTTGTGCATAGGCCCGGAGTAGGCCAGTATGAGTAAGAACTCCTGAGTTCCTGACCCATAGACAATGTGAGATAATTAATATTGTTTTAGGCTATTAAATCTTGGTTTTTAAATTGTTAACAGCAGTAGTTAATGTAACTGTATTCCAGTTATTTATAACTGCATTAAATTTTATCTAAACCTCAGCAAGTTAAAACAGCCACTTTATTTTGCCCATTCTGTTTTTGTAGATCAGGGATTTGGGATGAGCTTGACTTGAGATCTCTCCTGTGTTTGAATCAGAAGTTGGCTGGGGCTACAGTCATCTCAAGGTTTGAGCAGGCTGGATGTCCAGAGTGACTCAGCAGCTTGGCAATGACACTAGCTGTTGGCTGGGAGCTGAGTGGGGACTATAACTAAAGCACCTCAGATGTTCTTTCCACAACGGCTGTCCCAGTGTAGTTGGGTGTTTTACATGAGAGCTGGCTTTCTCCAAAGCAAGTGTTGTAGGAGAACCAAGGAAAAACTGCACGGCCTTTTCTGACTCAGCCTCAGAAGTCACTTCTGCCACTGTCTATTGATGAAAGTGATTACAAATCCACCCACGTTCAAGAGAAGGTCACATAGATCTGAATTCTTCTTTTTTTAAAATTATTTATTTGGTTGTGCCGGATCTTAGTTGCAGCACCCAGGATCTTTGATCTTCGTTATGGCATGAGGCATCTTTAGTTGCAGTATACAGAGGGGTCTAGTTCCCTGACCAGGGATGGAAATGAGGCCCCCTCCACCGGGAGCACGGAGTCGCAGCCTCTGGCGCACCAGGGAAGCCCCTGTAATAAGTCTTCTTCTCTTTCTCCATATATCCTATTGGTTCAGTTTCTTTGAAAACCCTGACTAATACATTGGCAAGGTGAAGGGACAGTAAACTGTGTTAGTCATCATGGAACAATTTGGCATCAGCTGCATTTGGGTTCATACCTGACTCTGCCATCCCCTCAGGCAAATGACTCCACCTCTCTGAACCTCCACTTCTTTTCATGCTAGTTCCGTTCTAAGAGGGTTGTGAGAGACCTGGCAAGACTTGTCTATAAAAATGCTGTTACTTCAGCCTGGTCCCATCAAACCCTCAGGAGGCATGAGCTGGGGTAGTTATGACTATTTTGAGTTTATTAATTGGTGGTGGCATTGTAACATTAACATCACTGAGGTAGCAAATTGTGAGGATTAAGAGCACAAGCCACAGGTCTTCCCTAGCTGTCCAGTGGTTAAGACTCCATGCTCCCACTTCAGGGGATGCAGGTTCAATTCCTGATCAGGGAACTAAGATCCCACATGCCAGGCAGCATGACAAAAAAAAAAAAAAAGCATAAGCTACAAAGTCAGTCTTCCTGGGTTTGAATCTTGACTCTGGTGCTTCCTAGCTGTATGATGTTGGACAAGTAATCCCATCTCTCTGGTTAACTCATGGCATCATAATTACTTCTACGTGCATCAGTCAGAATAGGCTAGGTTATGTGGCGGTGACAATGAGTTCTGGCCCTCAGTGGACTAACACTTCAAAATTGATTTCTTGTTCACAGAAATTGGCAGATGTGCTCCTTGCCATGGCTTAGGGATCCAGCTAGCCTCCTTTCTGTGGCACCTCAGTGCTTGCATAGCTTTCAGAGTTGCCTAGGCAACCTGAGAGCATCAGAAGATTAGAGCTTTGAGCATCCCACACTGGCTTTTAAATGCTACTACTGGGAAGTCAACTAGATGCCCAATTCCACAACTAAAAGATGCCTGGAGCCTTAATTAAGACCCAGCACAACCAAATAAACAAAAATATTTTTTTTAAAGGACCAACCTAGGGTATTTGGTCTCAGTCACTGGAATGATAGAGATGCCATTAAACTAGTTGGGGAAGGTAAGGAGGAAGGTAAAGATGTCCCAAGCTCAGCACATCTCTAAGACCCCTGTGAAGACAGTGAGTAGGATACAGAATGGAGGAGCCTAAAGATAGAAATATCTGGGCTGAAGATAGAAACCTGGGCATAAGCTGATAGCCTAGAGATGGAATTTATTTATTTATTTTGCTATGCTGTGTGACTTGCAAGATCCTAGTTCCATAACCAGGGGTTGAAATCTAGCCCTTGGCAGTGAAACACAGAGTTCTAACCAATGGACCACCAAGAAATTTCCTGGGGGTGGAATTTAAGCTAAAGAAAATCAACTCAATATTTATTGAAAAGACTGATGCTGAACTCCAATACTGTGGCCACCGGATGGGAAGAGCTGACTCACTGGAAAATACCCTGATGCTGGGAAAGATTGAAGACAAAAGAAGAGGGCGGCAGAGGATGAGATGGTTAGATAACTTCACCAACTCAATGGACATGAATCTGAGCAAACTCCGGGAGATGGTGAAGGACAGGGAAGCCTAGCGTGCTGCAGTCCGTGGGGTCACAAAGAGTCAAACACAACTTAGCAACTGAAAAACAACAACAACAACAACAAAAGAGGGAGATCCACGATGGCATGAGTGGGCTAGAGAGGCAGACTAAAATTTGGAGCTGGTCAGAATTGAAAGATGAGGGAGTCAGACCTAGATGATTGTAATTGGCAGTGAGTGCTATGAGAATGTATGCTACAAGCATGGAACTGCAAACTTCAGTTTCAGTCCTCAGCCTCAGACAGAGAGGGCTTTCTAGAAGAGGTGACTCCTAAACAGACACTCAAAGCTTGAGTGGTTACAACACCAGGCAAACAAGACAGAAGTGTATTCCAGACACAGCCCATGCAAAGGCCTGGTAGCAAGTGAGTGAGCCCAGGAAAGGGCAGAGGAGGAAGCTACTCAGACTGACAGGGAGGGGTGTGGTCAGAAGGGAATCCAGATCAGTCATCAAGCAAACTTTTGGCATCAGCCAAGCCCAGGTTCAGATCTGGTCCTGCCACTCTCTGTGAACTCAGGCAAGTTGACCCAGCCTCCATTTTCTCTCCTGTTAGATCCTGCATCATAGGTAAGGCCTTCGTAGCAGCCCCAACAAGCCCTCAGGTAGCATAGCTGTGATTGGGGTTTCGTCTGTTGTGACTTTGTTATTTGGGCTATTATTCATTATATTATTGAAGAGTCAATACACAAGGGTAGTGACACCAAAAATTTGGCCTTTGTGCACCAGTGCTGAATTGAATCTTGGAGACAGAGTTTTAGGTGAAGCAGAAAAGAATAGCTTTATTGCTTTGCCAGGCAAAGGGAGACACAGAGGGCTCATGCCCTCAAAGCTTGTGTATCAATTCAGGAGGATGTGGTGAGGAGTTTAAGAGCAATGGTTCAAGGGCAGGGTTGCTGATAAGGATCAGGGAGTATTCAGGGCCTGCACTCCTTTAATCTGACCTCCTGTTGGTCTTCTGATTCTCTGGAATGAAGAATGCTTCATCAAGCATCTACCATCTTCCACTGGGTAGAAGTTTTAATTCTGCAGAGCTCAAAGGTATTATGTGTATCCCTTAAGGCAGAATGAGGATCCTGTCCCAAAGCTGCACTATTGTTTCTTTTTTTTGGCTGCATCAGGTCTTTGTGTGATCTTCGTTGCATCATGCAGGGTCTTTCATTGCAGTGCATGGACTCTAGTTTTAGCTTGTGAGCTTAGCTACTCTGTGGCATGTGGGATCTTAGTTCCCCGACCAGGGATTGAACCTGTGACCCCCACATTGCATAGTCAATAAGGCAAAAGTAGATGTTTTTCTGGAACTCTCTTGCTTTTTTGATGATCCAACAGATGTTGGCAATTTGATATCTCTCTGGTTCCTCTGCCTTTTCTAAATCCAGCTGGAACATCTGAAAGTCCATGGTTGACATACTGTTGAAGCCTGGCTTGGAGAATTTTGAGCATTACTGTGCTAGTGTGTGAGATGAGTGCAACTGTGTGGTAGTTTGAACATTCTTTGGCATTACCTTTCTTTAGGACTGAAATGAAAACTGACCTTTTCCAGTCCTGTGGCCACTGCTGAGTTTTCCAAATTAGCTGGCATATTGAGTGTAGCACTTTAACAGAATCATCTTTTAGGATTTGATGTAGTTCAACTGGAATTCCATCACCTCCACTAACTTTGTTCGTGGTGACGCTTTCTAAGGCCCACTTGACTTCGCATTCCAGGATGTCTGGCTCTAGGTGAGTGATCACACCATTGTGGTTATCTGGGTCATGAAGATCTTTTTGTACAGTTCTTCTGTGTATTCTTGCCACCTCTTCTTAATATCTTCTGCTTCTGTTAGGTCCATACCATTTCTGTCCTGTATTGTGCCCATCTTTGCATGAACTGTTCCTTGGTATCTCTAATTTTTTTTAGGAGATCTTGTTTTTTCCCACTCTATTGTTTTCCTCTATTTCTTTGCATTGATCATTGAGGAAGGCTTTCTTATCTCTCCTTGCTATTCTTTGGAACTCTGCATTCAAATGGGTATATCTTTCCTTTTCTCCCTTGTCTTTAGCTTCTCTTCTTTTCTCAGCTATTTGTAAGGCCTCCTCAGACAACCATTTTGCCTTTTTGCATTTCTTTTTCTTGGGGATGGTTTTGATCAGTCTCCTGTACAATGTCATGAGCCTCTGTCAATAGTTCTTCAGGTACTCTATCAGATCTAATCCCTTGAATCTATTTGTCACTTCTACTATATAGTCATAAAGGATTTGATTTAGGTCGTACCTGAATAGTCTAGTGGTTTTCCCTACTTTCTCCAATTTCAGTCTGAATTTGGCAAGAAGGAATTCATGATCTGAGCCACAGTCAACTCCCAGTCTTGTTTTTGCTGACTGTATAGAGCTTCTCCATCTTTGGCTGCAAAGAATATAATCAATCTGATTTCTGTATTGACTATCTGGTGATGTCCATGTGTAGACATGGACACATGATCTCTTGTGTTGCTGGAAGAGGGTGTTTGCTATGACCAGTGCATTCTTTTGGCAAAATTCTGTTAGCCTTTGCCCTGTTTCATTTTGTACTCTAAGGCCAAATTTGCCTGTTACTCTAGGTGTTTCTTGACTTCCTACTTTTGCATTCCAGTCCTCTATAATGAAAAGGACATTTGGGGGGGGGTGTTAGTTCTAGAAGGTCTTGTAGGTCTTCATAGAACTATTCAGCTTTAGCTCCTTCAGCATTACTGGTTGGTTGGGGCATAGACTTGGATTACTGTGATGTTGCATTTCAAACTCTTTTGTTGACTATGAGGGATACTCCATTTCTTCTAAGGGATTCTTGACCACAGTAGTAGATATTGTAATGTGTAGTTCGGGCCGAGGCAGAAAAGGAAAGACGACCTCAACAGAAGTGAGTGAAGTCTCTCAGTCGTGTCCAACTCTTTGTGACCCCATGGACTGTAGCCTACCAGGTTCCTCTGTCCATGGGATTTTCCAGGCAAGAGTACTGGAGTGGGTTGCCATTTCCTTCTCCAGTCAACAGAAGTAGGTTACCTTTTTTCATGCAAGGAGGGGTAACAGTCGGACCAGGCTGAGCACCCAGAGGGATCAGGGAGGCTCCATATTTATAGAGAGGTTTGTGGAAGTGATAAGGGAAACATTAATTAGGCAGGATGTTTTGGGTATTCTTTAGTTGAGATGGCATTTGTAGCTGGGCAGGGGGTGATAAGTCTTCTGGGCAGGTGTAGGGGGTGGAAGGTTTCCAGGCAGAGGGTGATAAGTCCCAGATAGATGCAACTGGTCTAGAGCATCAGGGCAGAACCTAAAGTTCTGTTTTGTTTTCCCCAAAGTTAGATGATTCAGCAAGGGCCTTTGACACTTGTTTTCTTTTCTAGGCCCAAAAGACTCCTTCATCTAGACCCTGAGGTCATTAAAAAAAAAAGAAAATGGGGAAGAGGGTGCTGTACTTCTCTGGCTACTTCCTGCTGGATAGGGGCAGTGGTTTTGGGTCTGGAATGGAAGATTGTCCTAGGGCCCAGGGTCTCCTTTTTCTGAGCTTGGGGTGAGGCTCTCAAGAAGAAGAATGATCTTGACCTGATCTCGAGAGATGGCCGGAATCCGTTCTTGGAGAAATCTTTGAAAGAGATTGAAGAGACAGGGTCCAAATAAGAGGAATAGAATGATAAGTACCAATGGCCCCAGGAAAGGGAGTAACCAAAGGAGGATGAATTGGAACAGGTTTTGGGGAGTGTAAAGGTTTTGTAACTCTTTTCTGCAGCGTTCCATTCTGTCTCTAAGTTCTTTGACTCTGCCCTGGGCTATGCCTGTTTCATTAACAAAATAGCAGCAGTCCTCTCCTAGGAAAAGGCAGGTCCCTCCCTTTTCTGCGGTGAGAAGTTCCAGGGCTCGCCTATTTTGTAGGGCCACAGAAGCTAATGAGTTAATTTGTCTTTGGATTGAAACGAAGGACTCCACTACCTGCTCCATGTCTTCATTAAGTTCTTGGGACAGTTTGTAGTAGAAATGGGCAGAGGTCGAGATGCCTCCAATCCTGGTGCCTAGGGCTGCTGCTATGCCAGTCCCAATCAGGAGGGGGGCTATGACAGCTTGTCCTTTCCTGTGGGAAAGTTTCTCTTGGGGGTAGACTATTTGTTCTACCTCTTCTTCTTTGAGGAATGTTAGGCCTGGGGTCAGGAAGACCAAGATGTGAAAGAATCTGAAAAACACCATGAAATTCCCTGGCCTGTGTAAATTCTCCACTTGCGCAGAATTTTCCGTTTGCAAAATAAGGATAGAGAAATGTAAATGGAACGTCTATAGGTTTCCCAATAACTGCACAAACAAGCCTGCTGTTTTCCGGAACCAACTGACGTCAAGCACCTGTACTCACAGATAAGATGACCCCATATGATACACATTATGTTACTTTTATGTTATTCATTCACTGTACTGGATGTGCTGACAATGTGACTTCTTCCTATAAAAGTCAGCTTACACTGCTATACGGTGCGACTCTGCCTCCGAGGAGACTAGAGTCGCCCAGCTTGCGCAAACCGACAATAAAGCCTCTTGCATATTGCATCTGCTGGACTGTTTATTGAGTCGCGGGAGCTCCTCTCCGGAACAGAGACCTGACGTTTGGGTCTTACAGATGCAGGGTCCAGGGGGGTCTAAGGGGAGGCATGAATATGCATAGGTCCCACAGAGAATGAAGATTCCCGGATTGGTGCAATTATTTGTGCTGTTCCAGAGAACCCAAGTGGAACAGAGGAGGGAGCGGAGTTTGTAAGACCAGTGTAGTTAGGACTAGAGTCGTTAATACAGGTTAGGGTTGAAGAGGCTGAGAGTAGGACATTGTCAGAGACTGGCCCAATGAGTTGTGTAGTTTTTTGTTGGGAAGGGGAGGTATAGTTGCCCTGTGACAGCCAGGTTGAGGGTAAGGGAATCGCTATGTGCGGTGAGGGAGACAGTGACATGCATATCCAACACTGGGATGTATGTTGTGTGTACTGGAAGAATTGGAAGGAAGAGTTGAGTAGGCAGTAAGGTGTTGGTTGCCAGAGGGAGGTTTTAGGAGAGGCCGTAATTGGGAAAGGAGGTCTAGGCGTTTATAAGGCTCAGGGGTCTCCTGTAACCAGGAAATTATGTTCTTTATGACTTGTTCTTGTTTCTTTTCCCAATTTTGATCTAGTACCCCGCCCCCGTCTGAGTACCTGCAGTGGGTAATGGGATAGAAACATGTTTCTTCCATTTGGCTTATGGCAGGTACTCACGAAACTCCCTCTCTTTTGTTCTTTAACAGTGAGTAGGGATTTGGACTTCCCGCCCCCGAGGTTCATGGTGCATGGTTTTGGAGCTGTATTATAACATGAGAATGTACATAGGAATAAATGTCTGAGCAGGGGCAGGGAGTGGACAGAAGGCTGGGGAGTGCAGCAAGGATAAGGAGCAGAGAAGCCAGGAGACTGTTAGGCAGTGCAGAGGAAATAGCACCCTAGGAGTAGAACACAGCTAGCAACATAGGCGATACCCACGGAAAGACGAAGGATAGGTGGCCAGTCCTGAGGGGAGACAGTTACTAGGCCTACAGCAAGGATTAAGATTAGGAGTGCAGTTATACTTAGAGAGACAGGGAGAGGCCAGTCAGGGTGAGGGGCAGAAGGCCCCAAGTTGGTGGTTGTTTGAATCTGAGGAGGAACAGTGCTCATTAGGATGTAGAATGATGTAGAGAATGAGAGTAAAGAAATCGATTTCATCTGGAGTCAGGTTGTAGAAGGTTCCATGGAGCCACAGTTGAGACCCCAGTGTAGTCAGGTCTTTGAAGGAGGTTCCTGTCGGGGCGCTGGTCCAGAGGTCTTGCAGTAGTTGGGTCAGGAACAGTTGTAGGTTGAAGAGAGTCCAGGTCATTCAGTGTCCTCTCTGATGGTTGACAGGGGTTGTCGCCGGGTGAGTTTTAAGGAGGTGGGTCCTGTGAGGGAGACCTGATAGGTGTCATTTAAGGAGGGCAGCGCTGGATTGGAGGTGACCCGTTTTAGACGAGAGAGGTGTACCCAGGAGGTTTCCTTCTCAAGTTTAGCTGCACTTGGGGTAAGGAGGATGACTTTGAATGGTCCCTGCCACTTTGGGGTTAGGTCACCCTGGGGATTATCAGATAGATAGACCATGTCCCCAATTTGTAAAGGGGACAGGGAGGCTTGGGGGGCAGGGGCAGGGAAGTTGTGATTGATGTATTTCCAGAAGGCATTGCGGAGTTGCGCCAGCAGAGGGGAGTGTAGGAAGCTTGGTATGGGAGGAGGAGGTTCAAGGGGGAGTCCAGGAGGGAGCATGGGCCTTCCATACATCACCTCAAAGGGGCTCAGCCCCAGGGGCTTTTTGAGCAAAGCCCGCATTCTGAGGAGAACAATTGGCAAAAGTTTAGTCCAATCCAGATGTACCTCAAGGTTAGTTTGGTAAGCGTTTTTTTGATTATTCTATTCATTCTTTCTACCTTTCCTGAGGACTGGGGACGGTATGGAATGTGAAATTTCCAGGGTATCTGTAAGAATTGGACAAGTTGTTGGGTGACCTTGGATGTAAATTCCGGGCCATTATCAGACTGTAAGGATGAAGGCAGGACAAACCTGGGGATAATTTCTGTGAGGAGGATTTGGGCCACGGTGTGGGCTCTTGTGTTTGTAGTGGGAAATGCTTCTACCCAACCTGAAAAGGTGTCCACAAAGACCAGGACATATCTGACTCTCCGGACTGGGGTCATATGAGTAAAGTCTATCTGCCAATCCTGTGCTGGGAGGCTGCCTCGCATTTGATGGGTTGGAAAGGATGTCGGTTTAAGGTTGGAATTGGGGTTAGTACGTTGACATGTTTGACAGGAGCGGGTAAGGTTATCTAAATATTGTTGGTCAGCATTGGATATGGGGAAGTGGTTACGGAGGAACTGTTGGAGTGTCTTGGATGAGGGATGAAGAAGTGAGTGTAGATAAGAGAGGATTTCTCTGGTGGTGGGAGGGTCGGGTGGAGTCAGAGCGAAGATGACGGGACTGGAGGGAAGGATGGGACAGTGCTGTCTCCTTTGCCTTCTGGTCGGCAGCATTGTTGAAGGCTGATATGAGACTTCCCTTTTGATGTCCCCTACAGTGGAGGATGGCGGCTTTGTTTGGTAAGAGTGCTGCCTCTAGACGTTTGTGGATCAGGTCTGAATTAATAATGGGGGATGCCTTTTGGGTTAGGAAACCTCTTTCTCTCCATATTAGGATGTTTGAGTGAAGTATGTTATAGGCATATTTGGAGGCTGTGTGGATGTTAACCCTTAGATTTTTAACCAGAGTTAAAGTTCTGGTGGGAGCTATCAGTTCTGCCTGTTGGGAGGTGGTGTGAGGTGGCAGAAGTGAAGCTTCAGTTGTCTGGGTTCCATAATTGTGATGAAGGTCCCCCTGGATGATGGCATATCCTGCTGCAAAGGGTGGAGATTTTTGAGAGCTGCCATCAATGAACCAGTGTGGGGTGTCTGGGTCTAGGGGGCTAATCTGTTCAATGTTGGAAGGGGTTTTGGGTAAGATCTACTGTTAGGCTGCAGCTATGTAGGAGGGAGTCTGTTGTAGAGGACATGGGTAATAAGCTGGCGGGGTTAAGGGGAGAACAGGGGGAGAATGAGAGCTGAGGGTCAAGGAGAAAGGCATGTAGGACCTGTACCCTGGAAGGGGGAAGGGAGGGAAAAGCCCAATGTGATAGTAAGTCTTGGAAGGTGTGTGGAGAACAGACTGTTAAAGGGGCATGTCTAGAAAGTTTATTTGCTTCAGGTACGAGGGCTGCGATAGTAGCCATGGCCTGTATGCAGGGAGGTCACCCCTTGGTCACCACGTCAAGCTGTTTTGATAGATAGGCTATGAGAGCCCAGGTGTCTCCCGCCCACTGATATAGAAGCCTCAGGGCCTGTCCTTGGTTGGAATGGGCAGAGAAAGAACGGTCTGGTGTGATCTGGCAGGTGGAGAGTTGGCACTCGGAGGAGGCACTGGGTGAGCTGGCAAAGAGGATTAGCCAGTGAGGAGGGATTAAAGAGGGGCTCATCCAGACATCCTTTAGTTGCCTCATAGAGCGGCTATGCAATGAGGGAGAAGTTAGGGATCCAGATACAGAAAAAATTTAGGAGGCCGAGGATAGACAGGAGTTCCCTCTTCATTTTTGGAAATGGACAGTTAATTAAGGCCTGGATTCTATCTGGGGGAATAGTTCTTTGTTGATGGGATATGCAGAGCCCCAGGTAGGTGATGTTTGTCTGGGCTATTTGGGCCTTGGATTGGGATACCCGATAACCCCAGGATCCCAGGGCCCCAAGAAGTTTGGCAGTATGTTGGAGGCAGAGTTTTCGGGTTGGGCTACAAAGGAGGAGGTCATCTACATATTGAAGGAGATGACTCAGGACTAGGTCGAGTGTCTGTAGGTCTTTTTGTAAAGTCTGTCCAAAAAAATGGGGACTGTCTCTGAACCCCAGGGGGAAAACTGTTCATGTTAGTTGTTGGGAAACGTGAGTCTTGGGGTCTTGCCAGGTGAAGGCGAAAAGGGGTTGGGAGAAGGGGTGGAGGGGGATGGTGAAAAAAGCGTCTTTGAGATCTAATACCGTGAAGTGGGTTGCAGTCGGGGGTATGGTAGACAGAAGGGTGTAAGGGTCAGAGACTCCTGGGAATGTCGGCGTGACGGCCTCATTGACTTTTTGCAGATCCTGGACAAGTCTCCAAGAGTTTGGTCCTTCCTTACTGCCAGAATAGGGGTGTTGTGTGGTGAATGGGTAGGAATTAGGATAGAGGCTTGAAGAAGATGGTCTATGATAGGCTTAAGTCCCTTGTGGGCCTCCGAGGTGAGGGAGTACTGTTGTTGCATGACTATAGTCAAGGGGCCTTTTAGGGTAATGTGGACTGGGGGATGGTGTTTGGCTATGGCTGGGTGATCAGTGTCCCAGACTTGGGGGTCTAAGGCGGGTAGATCCAAGGGAAGGTCACGGATGAGGGATAGGGAACACCCAGGTGCCATCTGCATGCAGAATATAGAGACTGTATCAAGGGGGGGGGTTTGGTAATAAAGACCCTCAATTTGGGTAACAAATCTCTCCCTCAGAGTGCCACTGGGCATTGAGGCATTACAAGGAATAAGTGTATAAGGGTCAATTTTTCAAATTGACAGAGTAATGGAGGGTTGATTTTTGGCCTTAGGGGAATTCCAGAGATCCCCTTGATTGTGAGTTCTGAGTCTTGAGTTGGGCCAGAGTAGGAAGTTAAGAGAAAGAAAGTGGCTCCAGTGTCTACTATAAAACAGGTCTCTTTACCAGCCACTACCCCGTCTACCCTAAATTCCGAGCTTGTGTTCGGGACACGGGCCAGGGGGCTGGAACCCGGGCTCCATCATTGGAACAACTCTCGTAGGGTTGGGCTGGGGTTTCGGGGAGAAGTGGGGATCTCCCCAGAGGCACCAGGGCATCCCTGTGGACATTCCATTCTCCAGGTCTGGGAGGTGGGGACCTCCCCAGGGGTGCCAGGGCGTCCTTGGGGACAGTCCATCTTCCAGTGTCCCCACTGGCCACAGGTTGGGCATGCTTTTGTGGGGGCTGCGGGCTTGGGCATGCCTTTGCCCAGTGTCCCGACTGGTTGCATCGGAAGCAGGGTCTGGCGGGGGGGGGAGGGGGGCTTAACCCCTATTCTGGGATGACTTGGGCCAGGCTGATCTCTTCCCTTAATTGCTGCTGCCAAAAAGGCATATTTAGCTTTTCTCTCATGTTCTTTTTCTCTCTTAGCCTCCTCCTCTCTATTATTGAACACCTTGAAGGCAACTTCTAGAAGATCTCTTTGGGGGGGGGGGGTCTCAGGGCCCTTTTCTAGTTGTCAAAGCTTGTGTCTGATGTCAGGGGTGGACTGGCTGATGAATTGAACGTGAAGGTAGAGTAACCCAGCAGGGGTAGTGATATCTAGGTTAGTATACTTCTGGACTGCCTCTGTGAGGCGTGCCAAGAATAAGGCTGGATTTTCATCTGCCTCTTGGGTGACTTCTCTGACTTTATCATAATTGATGCGGATATGAGTATTTTTCTGCATTCCTTCCAGAATGCAGGTGATCATATGATTGAGTCTCCTGATACCTGGGTCACCGGGCTGGTAAGTCCAGTGGGGATCTAACTGAGGCACCGCCTCATCAGCAGCTGGGCTGTCCCGGTCTTGGTTATGCAAATGATCAGCATGGGTTTTGCCGCTTGCCAGATGCGGTCTTTTCCATCTGGGGTGAGAGTGGCATTTAGGATATAATATACGCCACACCATGTGAGGTTATAGGCCTGGGAGAGTCTCAGGAATTCTTTTCTGTATCTAGTAGGATTTTCAGAAAATAATCCTAACTTTTCTTCTATCTGGCTCATATCTGACAGTGAAAATGGCACATGGACTCGGGTGGGGCCCTCTGGTCCTGCCACCTCTCTCAGGGGAAATATGTGTTGGATACATGACCATGTGGCAGTGGGGGGGAAGGAAGTGGGGAGGGAGAGTTGGGGAGATGGGATAGTGGGGTCGAGGGGGAGTCAGGAGAGGTTTCGGTGCCAGTAGGTGAGTTGGATGAAGGGGAAGGAGAGGGTTGGCGGAGTGGCGGGTAGGGAAGGGGCTCGTCCACGGAGTCGAACTCCAGGGGTGCAGAAAGTGGTTATAAATCAAATTAAACGTATTTATTTATTTATTTTTTTTAATATTTTATTTATTTTTATTTTTGGCCACACTGGATCATCTTTGCTGCACACAGGCTTTCTCAACTTGTAAGAAAACATTTTTAATCTTACAGTACAGTACCTTAAAAAGTACAGTAATACCAGGTACATCACCACTGCTTTTATGCTTGCTTCCGGACATCCTGGGCTGGAAATAAACATACTATACTACTGTACTCGATACAGTGAGTGAGTGAAAGTCGCTCAGTTGTGTCCGACTCTTCGTGACCCCATGGACTATTCCAGTCCATGCAATTCTCCAGGCCAGAATAGTGGAGTGGGTAGCCTTTCCCTTCTCCAGGGGATCTTCCCAACCCAGGGATCGAACCCAGGTCTCCTGCATTGCAGGCGGATTCTTTACCAGCTGAGCCACAAGGGAAGCCCACTCTATACAGTTCTGTAAAGTACACAAAAGCACAGCCTCTTATAGAGGATACATGCACCTGACAACGTACACTAGACACGTGAACTAACTTACATGATTGGACATGCAAACACATGCTTGCATCTTTGAAAGTTTGCAATTTGAAGGTCTGTATGTAGGGGACTTACTGTATTAACTAAGGAAGAGCAAGAGTCTACCTCAGGAACCCAAGAGGGCTCAAGAGGAAGGAACAGACACAGAGGATAATAGCTACTATTTAACTAACCGTTTACTGCTTCATTCTGTTAGGATCCTAGAGAGTGGGGGCATGGAGACCTTTATTTACATTATACAGATTAGACAATCATGGCTCAGGTCACTGTTTTGGAATTCCAAGTTATTAAGGGGCAAAATCAGGATTCAACCCCAACCTGAATCAGCTTCCACAGTAGCGCCTAAGAGCTACAGAGACAGGCTGACAGCTCCCTCCGAGGGACCCTGAAAAAGTCCTGGGCGCTTACAGGTTGGAAGCAGAGAGCAAGCGAAAGGGTTCCAAAGGTGGCCTCCTTTGCCATTTTCCTTCCCAGTTGCACTCCCCACCTCAGCCACCAACCGACCTTAGGAACGTCCAGCCTCAGAAACCAGTCTGTGGCCAGCGGATTCTTCCTGTATCCCGGTCCCTCTTTAGAGACTGGAAGACTGAGACTTCACTTTGGACCCGTCCAGGAAAAATGATTCTAGTGGTCTTGACTAGAAGACAAAGGGGTCAAGGGGTGTGGATGCAAGAGGCACAATGCGGTCTGATTCATAGGTGGAACTGGACCAGCATCAGGACTTTGCCTGCAGGATCCCCGCCATAGATGCGGGCACTTGTCCCGAGACTGTGGGCCAAATACAATTCCAGACGCCGTTTGTCGTGACAAGGCTGGGATAGGAGACAAGTCCCAAGAGTATCAGGAGTCCTTTTTCGAGGAAACCGAAAGCCACATCTGTGAGACGATGGCAGCAGGCTTTGGGGCGAAAATCGACACTAGGTCGAAAAACACTAGGTGGCCTTGGGCACGATGACTGCCCAAGTTCCCTCGGAGTTCTAGTTCCCAAGTGCTTGCATCTGGGACCGCATTAGAGTAGGGAAAGACCTCAGATCTGTCAACTCAGGGCGGTGTCGGGAATGCAAGACACTGGAAACGCAGGGTGGAGCCTGGGCAACCGCACCCAATCACAGGAGGTGGGGCCGACAAGCGCATGCGCAGTCTTAAGGTCGACTCTAGGACCGCGCGGATGCAGGCAGGCCACCCCGCAGAGCCTAACCCGGCCTTGGCAGCCTGAGTCACCCGCCCCGCCCTGCGGAGCCGGACGCAGCCGGAGGCCCCAGAGCTACACGGACAAGCGGACCGGCGGACGCGTGAGCGAAGCGGTGAGCGCCCAGTCCAGACTCCCCCTGCACTCTGTAATTCCGGCCCTGGAGGCCTCCAGACACGAAGAGATCCTTAAATCTTAGCCTCAGGGATCCACCACACCCTTGATCTCAGATTCGAGCTCCCAGATCTGTCCGGCCTAGTTATCCCGCCCCGGGGTCTCTTCCGCCCTTCCTCTCAGGATCTAAAATAGGACCCCATGGAGAGGTACCCAGTAAATTCAGCCCTAGTGCAACCTCTGGGACCACAATCCGTCCTCTCAGTTCTAACAGGAACTCCGTTATCCCAAGCCCCGGGGCTCAACACTTAACAGTCTTAGACCTGAACCCACAGATCCAGCAATGAGTCTAGTCTCGCTGCTGTGAAGTGAAGTCGCTCAGTCGTGTCCGACTCTTTGCAACCCCATGGACTGTAGCCTACCTACCATGCTCCTCTGTCCATGGGATTTTCCAGATAAGAGTACTGGAGTGGGCTGCCATTTCCTTCTCCAGTGTCTCGCTGCTGGTTGCACCTAAATCCTTAAACCTACGTTCTGGATTTCCTAAACTGTTTCTGGGGCCTCCAGGCGGAGAATTTCTAACCCACCGTTCTGACCCGCCTCAAACCTCTAGGGCTCTGGATTTCAGATTCGAGCACTAGCTTGGGACCCCCCACCTTGAGAAGCCCACTTGACCCGACCAGTGCCTGGTACTTCATGATGCCTATGCGTAGACTCAGTCCAGAGTTTTTCAAGCCAGATGCGGACCTTTGGAACGGAAGAGGTTTCAAACCTGATTTTCTGTCCCTATGCCACCGTCCAAGAACTACCTCCCCCGGAAGCCCAGACCTCATCCCGAATGGGCCCTTAAGCCCCAGCCGGAGGATAGGTCTCCGCCTAGAGGCTTCATATTATTTCCTCCCGTCCAGCAGTCACAAATGCGTATTTTTGTGGGGGAAGGGGCGGGCTCAGGGAGGAGACAGCCATCTGACCCCTTTCTTTCTCCTCAGGAATCTTGAGTCACAGCCATGTTCCTGGTTAACTCGTTCTTGAAGGGTGGCGGAGGCGGCGGAGGAGGCGGGGGCCTGGGCGGGGGTCTAGGGAATGTGCTTGGAGGCCTTATCAGCGGGGCCGGAGGCGGCGGCGGTGGCGGCGGCGGCGGCGGCGGAGGCGGTGGCGGCGGCGGAACTGCCATGCGCATCCTGGGCGGGGTCATTAGCGCCATTAGGTAAGGCGGGGCCTGATGATGGGCGTGGCCTGAGGAGGAGGCTTGTCCTGCAATAGAATGGGGTAACCTGGACACTGACCAGGAACCTTAATTAAGCTGGGCCGGGCCTGGGCTAGGAGACTCTCTTTGAGGGGGCCGACCTTAATGAGTTCATGGGGGCGGAGCTTGACATGGGGGTACTCTGATTATTGAGGGGACACCGTCCGATGGGACCAGCGGGGCTTTGGGAGGTGGGACTTACTGGGGCTGGCGTGGCCTACTTCCGCTAACCTGGAGACAAACGTTACGGGGGCGGAGCCAATGAGGCTGGTTATCCCTTCATGGGGGCAAGGCTAGCCTTGTGGGCGCGGCGTGGCCCTCGTAGGTGGGTCAATGAGGTGTGATCAGAAGAGGTCTAGGATTGGGGAAAAGGCCATCAAGGGGCAAGGCTGGGCTGGGAACCGATTGGATTAAAAATGTCCTAGTGAAGGGAGGGTAGGGGTCGGTAGGTGCCTGGTAGGTCTTAGCCATTGAGTGTGATAGTTTGAAGGGGTGAGAACTAATGGAGCTGGGGTGGGATATTGAGAAGACACAAACGTTAGAAGCCATGATGATGGAGTAGGTTCCTACATGGGTGGAACCCAGGAGGCTGAGGCCGCGGGAAGCTGGGGCCAAGCTTCTATGAGGCGAGCCCTCGAAGGGGCTGGGTCTTTTGAGGAATCTGCCATTATGTAGGTGTACGTGGGCAAGGGGGATCTCTGTGGGGCCGCAACCAGGGCGGCAAGGATAGGGACAGGTGAGGACAAGGACTGATGAGGGCGCAGGGAGCTATAGGCAGGGTGGCGAGCTAGGGGTTGAGGGATGGGGTGTGGGGGCTGGCTGCCGGTTGGAGGCTCCGCCCCCTGGAGGCCCCGCCCCCTGGCACTAACTCCCCCCCTCCATGTTTCCTGCAGTGAGGCGGCTGCGCAATACAACCCAGAGCCCCCGGTAAGCCGCCACCTGTTTTCTCATTCTGAGGCCTTTTCCAACACCCATCCTTGTCCCTTTGAAGGAGCCCCATCCCTTTCCTTATGAAATTTATCTCATTGAATCTCTCCCTTGTAACATCCTCCAACTTAGCTATTATTTTCCAGTCGCTAAGTCATATCCAACTCTTTACAGACTTAGCTGTATCCATTCCCTGTTCACTGCCTACCTCTGATTCATTGGGCACTCACCACCCAGCCCACTCAGACTTTCCCAACCTACCGCTGTCCCGGCCAGGGCACCTCTCCCCCTACCTGCTCTAAAATCTCCTCCCTCTGCAGCCCCCTCGCACACATTACTCCAACATCGAGGCCAATGAGAGTGAGGAGGTCCGGCAGTTCCGGAGGCTTTTTGCCCAGCTGGCTGGAGATGTAAGTACACAGGGGACCCCAGACCTGTCCTTAACCTTTCCATGCCTTCCCTTGGGCTGTCCTTTACATGTACACTCCACCATGGCAGTCCCAAAGTTCCCATCCTCCTTCATCACACCCCCAGACCCCTTTCAGTCACCCCTGACCCATTCCTAACTTCTCCCCCCAGGACATGGAGGTCAGCGCCACAGAACTCATGAACATTCTTAACAAAGTGGTGACCCGACGTGAGTGACCAGCGTCAACAGACAGGGCAGGTTTGGAGGCATGTCGGCTGGGGTAGTTGTGATCTCTGGCCTCTGACCTTCAACCTGTATCCCACAGATCCTGATCTGAAGACTGATGGCTTTGGCATTGACACATGTCGCAGCATGGTGGCCGTAATGGATGTATCCTTGAGGGTAGTCTAGTGGAGGCCTCGGGGATGAGGGAATTTTCTTTGGTCACGCTGCGTGGTTTGTGGGGTCTTCGTTCCCCAACCAGGGATTAAACCGGGGCCCTGACAGTGAGAGTAGGGAGTCCTAACCACTGGACTACCAGGGAATTCCCAAGAAGGGATTTTCTGCGAGAGTGGCTGGGGCAGTCAGGGCGTAGCTTTCATACCCACAGATGTGGACATGTGTACATTAGAACACACACCCGCCTATGGACATGTGGCAACACATAACAACATCAGGTATCATAACTGGCGTTTTACTTACATTTACTTGAAAGCCACCCTGTTAGACAGGTATGATTATTATATTCCATTTTACAGATGAAGAAACCAGGACCCAGAGAGGCAATCATTCAACTGACCTTATAACCTTATAACCCTACCTTGTAACTGCCATAGGTTTGCCCACACACACACACACATACACACACACACACACACACACACATGTATAAGGGCACATCCACATACATGAAGATATGTAGAGGCGTGTGCATGGGAACACACATACATCATTCACTGATTTTGGACACAGGCACATACTGCACAAAGTATTATAGACACACATATATATGCATGTCATGTGATCACATACATGTGTTGCCTAGGGTGAAACAAATGCAGCTCAGCCCCTTAGCAACGTTATTGAACCTCTCTATGCCTCAGTTTGCCTCTTGATAAAATTGGGTGAATGATAATGGTGATACCAAATTGGCATTTCATGCAAAAGGCTTAGCACAGTGGGTAGCACACAGTAAGTGGTCTGCACACACTAACTGTTACTATGATCTCACCCAGGTAGATTTTTCAGCTCTGAAGCTGTTTCTCTGTCACCCAGATATAATACTGATGGGGCTGGTATCTTGAGGATTTAGTGAGACAGGTGATGTTCCTGAGAAGTTTAGCACTATCTGAAGTCATGTGACAAGTCTTGGCCATTGTTGCTATTTACTGAGAATTTATCAAGTGCCAGCCCTGAGTTGAGGCTTTATACCAATATCTCATTCACTTTTTATCACAAATGCAATAGGTATTTACTCTTATCACCTCATTTCCCTAGAGTTCTAAGATACCCTGGTGTTTTACATGTCCTAACATTTATAAGTTTGAATTACTATCAAAGAATGTTATAAACAAGGATTTCATGAGATTATGTGTAAAGAGAGTCTTTATCATTTAGAAATACAAACTAAGGTTCCTATGGGCAAAACGAACAATGAAGCCACACCCAAGCTGACAGGACGAGGGTGGGATGGGAGCTGGGGTTTTAGCCCAGGCTCCCCTGCTTGGCCCTTACCATCATCGTGTACACTGTCCACACTTCTGGGTATGGCTATTCTTAACACCCTCCCACCAGAGTGACACGACTGGCAAACTGGGCTTCGAAGAATTCAAGTACTTGTGGAACAACATCAAAAAGTGGCAGGTGTGTTCAGTCTCTGAAACGACTGGCACAAAGACCCCCAAGCCTTGGAAATGCCACGCCCCATGAGGCTCAGTTGAATCCTGACCTCCTTGTCCCCACAGGCCATATACAAACAGTTTGATGTTGACTGTTCAGGCACCATTGGCAGCAGTGAACTCCCAGGGGCCTTTCAGGCAGCAGGTGTGGCTGGCAGGAACATGGTGGGGCTGGGGGTGGGACTGGTGAGGCAGCCCCCACTGATCTGGTCTGAGCCTGAATCCTGGGGCTGGGAGAGGGTTGGGCTATGTGACCCCTACACCTGTTAACTAAATCGTTATCAGGATTCCAACTGAATGAACATCTCTACAATATGATCATCCGACGCTACTCAGATGAGGGAGGGAACATGGATTTTGACAATTTCATCAGCTGCCTGGTCAGACTGGATGCCATGTTCCGTAAGTGACACCCTAGCTCTCTTCCCAGGTGGGGATTTGTCTAGCCTTCATGGGCCAAGCCTCCTTTGAGCCTGATGCTGAGGTGGCCAGTGTTAGGGCTGAAACAGCCCATGTTCCTGCCCTTATGTTGCTCACAGTCCACAGGAGAGGCAAATTACCAGACAGTGACAGCTCGGGATGGTTAAGTCTGGGATCGGGGAAGCCTGTGCAGAGTGATGGGGGCTGTGAGGGGAAGGTCAGGGTAGATCAGGTTTAGATTTGTGATTGGGAACTCTTCAAAGTTAACTAGCCAGCTGGTGCAGCTTAAGTGATCAAGGAGGCCTTCCTAGAGGAGGGACGGCATGTGTGAATTGAGACCTGATGGGTAAGGAGTGACCCCAGCAAGCGAGTGGGGAGCAGTGTTGAATTGGGAGCAGCCTGTGTGAAGGCCTAGAAAGGAAAGAGGAGATGGTGCTCTTGGTGATTTTGATTAGAGTATTTCATGGAGGAGAAACCTAAGGTTCAAAGAGGCGAATTTCTTGCTCACAGCCACTTAGCTAGGAAGTTGCAAAGCTAGAATTTGAACTGAGATTTGTCTGAGAGAGGGGGCAGGAGCAGTGGGATGGTCAGGCCAAGCAGGGCTGTGAATGCCAAGTTTGGAGGTGCTCAGACACTAACGGGGACAGTGAACAGGGTCTAGGCAGGGGAAGAACAGGGTCTCAGGTTTCCTTTAGGAAGATCTCCTGGCATGCCAAGAGCCCAGGGCGGACAATATACTAAGAGCATGCAGAGAAGAAAAGGGGCAGGTATGTTGGGGACATGAAGGGAACATGAGAAAGGACAACAGGGCAGATAATGCCAAAAGTCATGCATGAGAGGGTCAAGAAATGGCCTGGGATTTACCAGCAAGAGGGCCAGCTGTGAGTGGAGTGTCCGGGGTACCACACACGTGGACCCCCGAGTGTGGTAACTGAGCCGTGAGTGAGAGAGAAGCCACACAGACTGTGGGCACCTGTTAACATACAGGTTTGGCTGTGAGTGGGGAACATGGAGATGAGTTTCAGGGCAGGAGTGGGGACCACAACAGACTGTAGGAGCTGGAAATGCAGAGCCTCCTTCCAGTAGCTTGTTTCAGCTGGAACTGGAGGGTGTGGAGCTTAGAGGTTGGTGGGGGGGCTGGGGCTTGGGCAGAGGGTGATGAGGGGCGTGAAGGTCAAGATATGGAGGCCATTACCAAGATGAGTAGCAGTCTGGGTTCCAATCCCAGTTTCCTTTTTCTCTATGTAACACAGGCACATCACTTCACCTTTCTGTGCCTTATCTTAAAATGACAATTATCTTCCAAAATCGGATTAAATGAATTCATACATGGAAAGCACTTTATACAGGTGCTTGCCAGAATAGGTAGACTACTAGCTGTTAATATTATCATATATTAGTATATTTTAATCCTAAAAGACAGTCCCACCAACCCTTCCTTTCTCCAGGTGCCTTCAAATCTCTCGACAAAGACGGCACTGGACAAATCCAGGTGAACATCCAGGAGGTAAGAACCCCCATCTCCACCCTGGAATGTGGGCTCCTAGCAGGGGACCCCTCCCCTCAGCCCCATGTACCAGCTCGGAGCTAGGGTTCCCTCCCTCCCATTTTCCCAAAGACCCCTGGGTGAGAGCAAAGAAGGGCTGCTGGCATTCCTGGGTTCCCTGCTCCTCACTGTCTGTCCCTTCCTTTCCCCAGTGGCTGCAGCTGACCATGTACTCCTGAACGGGAGCCCCAGGCCTGCCCCCTCATCACCTCGCTGTAGGAGTCACTTTGGACTCTTCGGTCTCCCCCAGGGCTGATTCTGTCTGCAGTCACATCTTCATGGGTCCTGCTGACCCACAGGCCTTTCTGTCCTCTCAGCCCTTGGCACCTGGATTCTCAGTCAACAGCCAGGGCCCAACATGCTTCAACACGCCTTGCCCCTCGAGTCACACCCCCACCCAGCACACCCACCCCGTCTACTCCATAACCCTTCTCTTGCACCTGCGCCAAGCCCAACATTTGTGTGGCTTCCACACCCCAAGGGCCCTTCTCTTAGTTCTGGGAGGATCACTCCAGTCCCTCCACGCCCAGGCACACCCATTCAGTTACTACCCAGGCACCTGAACTCCAGGCCAAAACAGGGCCACATGACCCAGTGCCTTTGTCTGTATTCTGCTCCCAGCCTGCCAGGCCCAGAAGGAAATAAATGCACCCTAGTTGCTGCTCTCTCCGAGATCTGCCTCCTGTTCTGAGAGTTGGGGGGTGGCTCTGCCTCTGTTTAAGGCAGAGGAAGCCTGTCTGTATGTGTCTCCTAGTCCCAGTCTTTTTTCTCATTCTGGATCCCAATTGAGCTGTAGCCTTATTCTTTCTGAGATCTTGCTCAGATCCCATGGAAACCAAGACAAGAAGTCTGGACCATCTCTGCTTCTGCTGCAAGAGCCAGACCTGTGGGAGGTCTCAGTGTCCCCCTGGCTGTGCCCCCCAGGGCCATGTTTGCCCCTCTCAGCTTCTGTGCTTGAGTGAGTCTGTCTTCACTTGCCTCTACCTCTCTGGTGTCATACAGTATGCTCAGGATCTTCCTCCCCACCCCCGGGCCTCTGCAGGGAGGGGGCTGCCATCCCAGGATACAAAGCAGGTCCCCAGACCCTGAGGGGACAGCCTAGGGATGCTGTTTGGGGCTTCTGGGAGGGCTGAGAGGCAGTGACATCCTAGGGATAAACCTGGTCTAGTCGGAGGGTCCCAGGGTTGTCCACAGGGCAGAGATGACTTGCTGGTAGAAGGATGGGCTAGGAGGCACAAATAGGGAACATGGAGCTGGGCTGGGTTCCCCAGGAAACCAGCACATTTATTGATGCCTGTTCGTGTCCTGCAGACTTCTTGGTTTCACTTCTTGTGAGGGAAGGAGGCCCAGCCAAGGCAGTATAGGCTGTAGAGAGTGCCTAGGGAGGGAGTGTGGGGGATACTGAATGAGGCCCCAATTCCCTCCCTGAGCCCCATCTTGCTTCTGAGCCCATGCTGCAGGCTCGAGCCCCTTCCCAAACTGCCCTTCAGCTGGGGAAATGCTGGACCTCGGTACAGACCAGGCTTCAGGCTTTCTCCCCTGATGCATCACTAGCCCAGCCACCTTCCTGGGACAGGAGCCCAAGCCCTGGAGTGCTCCCTCCGTATTTGTCAGCCCAGGCTCCCATGCGGTCCCACACCAGCTCAGAATCCAATTCTCTGGCGAAACCCTAGCGCCAGAACCCTCCCCTTCCCCTCTCCATCTCGAACCCGGCCGCCTCCTCCCGTAGTTCAGGCCGAGCCTGGCCTTGCACTCACCCCCCAGACACAGAGTCATCGTCACTCGATACAGGATGTTGTCTGTTGCACCGCCCTTCAAGTGCACCGGGAGGCCATTGTCTTCCTAGAAGTTGGGGGCACACGATGAGAAAGGCGCTGTCAGCACCGCAGACCTAAGCTCCTGCCTCCCCCAGCTTCTCCTCGGGACCAAGCGGGCGGCCCAGGCTCCTCCCCCGCCCCACCCTTGCCCCGCCCACCTGGAAGAGTTTCTGTTTCTCAGCTACTCGGTTCTCCAGGCGGTTCCGGGCGGTTGAGCTAAAGGAGCGGACCAGTGCCTGGGAGACCTGTGCAGAGGGGATGGGTGGACATTGGGGGAGTCTGGAGGGGCGTCCCGGAAGAGGTCCCGTTGGGGGGAGGGTGTCGGACTTTCCGAGGCTCTGACTTGGGGACACTCCTGTCCCATGGGAGCGTAAAGCAAGATGCGAACTGACAGCGCAAGTGCGGGAGGGTGTCCTGGCAGGAAAGGCCTAGATAAACGGGACTCGTGCCTAGAGGGTCTGGCTTGAAGGTTATCGGACCCAAAGGAAGTCTCGGTTTTTTGTTTTTTTTTGGTTTTTTTTTTTTTTTTTGGTTCCCTAGGTTAATGGGAGGAGCTCAGGCCGCAGGAAGGGCAGGACTGGATCGGGGT
Organism: Muntiacus reevesi; assembly: GCF_963930625.1. NCBI lineage: Eukaryota > Metazoa > Chordata > Mammalia > Artiodactyla > Cervidae > Muntiacus > Muntiacus reevesi. Next base: position 258,765,455 of record NC_089250.1, read on the forward strand.
GCTTAAGGAATTTCCCGGCAGCCTAAGAAGTTAGGGAGAGGGGAAGGAATGCTAAGGGAACCCTGGATGAAGGGAAGAAGTTCAAACTCGGGACTTTCGGTCAAGTTAACGTGTCCCCGGGTGTCTCAAAAGCTTTTGGGCTGGGAGCTGGGGAGAGGGGCCCCAGGCTTATTAGAAGGGAGTCCCGAGCCCTGAAGGGGGCTCACGTTCCAAGTCCCCAGATCCCGGCATTGGGGGAGAGTCTCATATAGGGGTGAGAGTTTCTGAGAGTTTCCGAGTTGGGGGCCGCAACCCGACCCCTGGGGGCCCTCACCCGCAGGGCCCTCATCCTGTGTCCTCCTCTTCGGCCGGAGTCACCTCCCCTCTCTGCCCAAGGACAGACGGCGCCCTCCCCTCTGGGGGAGTCCCAGGCCACGCCCCCCGCGCGCCCTAGGACACCGTGGTCTCGGAGGACGCCTTCCGATTCGTCCAATAGGTGGGCGGGGAAGACGCTGCAACCCCATCCCCGCATCTCAGCGCCGAATGGTTGGAGCACCCATCTGTTACTCATCTCAGAATTCTGTTGGTCCACGCGGAGAGGAAAGCGGTCCCAGAGAATACATTTTTGGGTTGTTTCTGTGGAGGTATCCGGCTAGGGCCAGTGCAGTTCCTCCATTGGGTCCCTCGGATCTCTCCCTATCCGATTGATGTTGAGAGCAACTGAAGGAAGGTAAGACACCATCTTTCATTATGCCATTTTCCTCCCACGTTGTAACAGATTGCTGTGGCTTTGGCTAAATGACAGTGTTCATTTTGGGGTTCAGGGACTACGTTGTATGGAAAGTATCTCATCCAGATGAGATACGAGACCCAAGGAAGTAGATTACGCCCATATCTTATACAGGAGGGAGCATACGCTGCTTATTTATTAAGTGGAATGAAGGGAAGGATAATTTCCTTGTTTACGTAATTATTTTTCATTATCTTTGTTTATTGTGAACCCATGTAGCTGACTGCTTAAGTTAAACATGCGCACAAAACGACGACGCTGCATAGCAACTGTCTTTGCTTTTTCATCTTACCCCCAACACCACACTCGGTTCTTCACCCTGGAAAGCAGTGTAGTTGCTCTGTCTGTTGACTTTAGACTCCACTGCATCCCCAGCACCTGACAAATGGGGGGATTTGATAAATATTTGGCAAAGGATATACAATGTAAGCCAAATGTTCTCTAACTTGGTCATTCCCACCTACTTAACCAAGTAGGGCTTCAGTGCTTCTCCTAGATTCTACTCATTTAGATATTTCTGGTCATCCAGGAAGTGGCCACACATGTGCTCATTCCCCCAGCTGTCCCCTGTTATCTGCAGCTGTGTATTCAGTATACTGCAGATCAGTATTCAGGGAAGAAAACAAATTGCTCTGGGTTGGGATACCAGGAAGCTTGGAAAGCCTGAAGGAGTGCTCTCTAAGCAGGACTGCAAACTGATGTATGGGGCCCTGTGCAAAATGAAAATGTGGGACCCCTCGTTCAAACAGCAACAGCAGGAAAGAAAAAAACCGCTGTTAAAAATACCAAGATACTGGGACTTGCCTGGTGGTCTAGCAGTTGGGGTTCTGTGCTCCCAATTCAGGGGCCAGGTTTGGTCCCTGGTCAAGGAACTAGATCCCACATGTTGCAACTAAGACCTGGCACAACCAAATAAATAAATATTTTAAAAAATACTAAGATATAAAGCATTTTTCTTTCTTCCATGATTGTTCTTGATCTGTTATGGTGTTTTTATTTTTATTTTTTTTAGTTTTACCACTTTATTGCTACCAACCCATCTCCCTCCACCCTCGTGCACACATGCTCAGTCATGTAATCCCATGGACTTCAGCCCACCAGACTCCTGTCCATGGGCTTTTCCAGGCAAGAATACTGGAGTGGGTTGCCATTTCCTTCTCCATTGTCATGGTGTTTTTAATTTGCTATTCATCCTCATGCTCCCTAGAGCAAGGGATACCCTTGGGGTGAGTCCAAGCTCTCACTGTCGCCTGGGTGACACATGGCTGCTGGCTGCCAGGTTCTTCTTCTCTCCCCACCAACACTGGACCAACGGGTGCCTTGGCCTGAGGTGGAGAAGTCAAACAAGGCATAGCTCCTTCCCACAGGCTTGCTCCCTACAGGGGCATGCAGCCTCTCTTCCAAGAAGACACAAGAACTGGGATTAATGGTGGGTAGAACACTCGCTCTGCTGGTCACCTGCTGAATATGCTATGGACTGCCAGCTGAGGAGGGAGTAGCTGCCACTCTGCCCTGCCCTCAGAGGCCACAGGATGTGTGTAGCGGACCTTGACTCTCCTGAAGCCCGAACCTGTCTCAGGGAGACAGAGTGGTGGGAAGAGAGAATGCACACAGGTCAGGCTCTAAGTTCCTGATGGCTGCTCCATTGTCCCAGCAGACTTCACTTGTAAAACACAAAACACAAATTCACAGATGACCTGAAGAATTACAAGGTGGTGTGCTTCCCTGGTGGTCTAGTGGTTAAGAATCTGCCTGCTAAGGCAGGCGATATGGGTTCGATCCCTGGTCAGGGAAGATTCCACATGCTGTGGAGCAACTAAGCCCATGTACCCGCAACTACTGAAGCCCGTGCACCTAGAGCCCATGCTTCACAATGAGGAGTAGCCTCCACTTACCACAACTAGAGAAAGCCCGGGCGCCATAAAGAAGACCCAGCGCAGTCTATAAATAAATAAATAAATCACAAAACTGTGTGTTGAATGAGCAGCAGTACATAAAAAATAAAAAGGAATTACATGATGGCAACTGCAGAGGATTAAACTCCCCACTTCTGAGGGTGGGGCACTGGACACATGCCTCACTTTTAGGCTAGTCCTATAGGACTGACACTCAGGACATGTAAAAACTGACCTAAGAAGGCTGTTCTCTGAAGCTGCCCCTGCAGGGACAGAGTCCAGAACACACCCTGTAGCACTGACCTTGGTCAGGAAGCCCTAGTCAGAAACTGTTGCTGGGACTCCCCTGGTGGTCCAGTGGCTGACTCCTTACTCCCAATGCAGGGGACCTGTGTTCGGTCCCTGGTTGGGAACTAAATCCTACATGATACAACTAAAATTTCTGCATGCTGCAACTAAAAAAAAAGAAAGAAAGAAAGATCTTCATGCTCCAAGGAAGATCTGTGTACTGCAACTAAGACCTGGCACAGCCAAATAAATAACTAAAAAGAAATATTAAAAAGAAAAAAGAAGCTGCTGCTGCCATCACTCAGGTCTCCTTTAGGAACTGGGTTCATCAGCTTGCAAGACTAAAGAGCTCAACTTCAGGATCAAGAGCCAGCTGGGGGATGTAAACTCTGTTGCCCTGTATTAGCATGAACACTTATTGATATAACAAAAAGGCACCAAAATATTGTGATTTGAAGAACACAGAACTTAGATATTTACTAATCTCACCCTGTGGATATTATTTGGATCTTGATATGGGCAAACAAAACAAACTGCAACACTTTTGAGACAATTGGAAATTTAAACAATGATTGACTTTTAAAACATTTATTTTTGGCTGTCCTGGGTCTTTGTTGCTTTTCTCTTATGCAGGCTTCTTATTTCAGTGGCTTCCCTGGTTGTGGACCACAGGCTCGAGGGCACTGAGCTTCAGTAGTTGCAGCATGTGGGATCAGTAGATGAGGTTCCGGGCTCTAGAGCACAGGTTCAACAGTTACGGCCAACGGAGGGAGTTGCTGCTTGGCATGCGGATCTTCCTGGATCAGGGATTGAACCTGAGTCTCCTGCATTGGTGGGCAGATTCTTCACCACTGAGCCACCAGGGAAGCCCCAGTGACTGATTTTTCCCTCAATATTTCATGAAAAATTTCAAAGATACAGAAAGGGTAAAGGAATCTTCTAGTAAACACTCATATACCCACCACCTAGACTCTATAATAAATACTTTGCTACATTTGCCTTATCACATAACTAGCCATCTATACCTCTATCCATCCATATAATTTTTTGGTCTATTTTAAAAGAGATTGCAGACATTAATATTTTTAATTCAAATACTTCATGTGTCATTAACTAGACTGCTTGGATATTTTATTATAGTAAATAAGCTTTTATTTCTATTGTGGTTGGTTTTTTTTTTTTTTAAGAGTGAGCCTCTACGTTTTAGAAATACATAGTCAAATACTTTTTGGTGGAATAGTATGAAGTCTAGTATCTAACTGCCAAGTAACAAATCACCTCAAAATGTGGAAGCGTAACACAACAGTAAACATTATTTCACAGCCTCTGTGGGTCAGGAATCTGGGTATTTAGCTCAGCTACAGCGTCACAGCTCAGGATAGTGGTGGGCAGGGACCTACCAGCGTTTGCCTGTCCTGAATGGGGAGGGAGACTGAAGGCAGCCAGGCAGCCTTCTAGAGTCCAGAACCAAGCTTTGCCGTCACTCTGCTGCCATCTTGTGGCAGGTCTGGAAAACAGCACCCCACCACCTCTACTTCCCGCATTCTTCTAATCCCTTTTGATGATATTTTAGGACTTGCCTTTAGAAAACGTTTTACTTTTAACTCCCCAGTTGTTGAGTAGATCATGAGTTCAATATGGCTTAAAATTCACAAGTGCGCATACCAAGAAAAATCTTCCTTCTGATCACTCTCTGTGATCCTCTCCAAGGGAACCATTCTGTGTTATTATGTGTCCTTCCAAGGAAATTTTATGCATGTAAGATACAAAACAAAAATAACCCCTCAAATACCACAACAAAAGTACAAAAATATACTCGGTCTTCCCCAGACATAAAAGGATAACTTGTTCCTGAAATCAGCAGTTATTCAGTGATATTTATTGATCCTGATTTGAACAAGCAGTATGTATATATTTTCAACAAAGAAAAAATATAAAAATAATATGACCAAACAGGGAAATGTGAACACTGACTGAAAATTTTATTATATGAAGGAATTAATGTTCTTTTTTTTTAGGGGTAATATGGAGCTTGAAACTGTACACAGGCCCCTGTGTCCCTGATTTTTGAAGTAAAAGGCTTTTGCTTTAGTCTCCCAGTCCTCCCCAGAGTCCCAAAAGGCTTGCTCAAAAGTTAATAATTAGAAAATGTGAAGATGTAGAAACAAGAAATAGCTGTTGGACTGGGAAGCCAGTAAGAGTTTAGACTATAAACCAGTCACATAACAAAATCACAACACCCAGTTCCCTGAAGATATAAAGGTCTGACGCACCTTCCTAAGTTGTTCCTGTAAGGAACCAGACCTGAAAACTGCTGTCCTCAAGCACATAGACCCCAGAACAGTTGAAACCAGAAGACTGACAATGTGCAAAACTTCACCTTGATTCCAACCAGTCAACACATTTCAGTATAATAGCTCCAGTGTTTGAACAAAATATTTCATTGATTCAGCTCTTTGATGAGATTCATTTTAACAATTCTTAATGCTTTTGAAAACAATGCATCTAATAAGATTCAGAAGAATCCCTTTGGGTGCCAAAGTTTTGTCATGTAAAGAATTATTCCTGTAATTCTTCCAATAGTTTAATAGCTCCACTATCTTTTCTGGTCATACTTATAGCTCCACTGCTTGTAATTCCTTTACAAATTTTTCAGTTTCATGTGTACTGATTACTAATGCCTTTTTATAATCCTGTTGGTATGTTCAATCCTGTGAGTATAGAGTTGAATTTAAATAAAACTAAACTGTCATAAAATTATCATTTTGTGTTTTTTTCCCCTTTTATTGTACGCATAGCTTGCAGGATCTTAGTTCTCTAACCAGGGATTGAACCCTTGGTGACAGCATGGAGTCCTAACCACTGGACTGCCAGGCAATTCCCTCATAAAATTATCTTGATATTTCACATAAATGAAAAGTATCGTGAAGTTTGCAGTATTAGTATTCTAAGGAAATAGACTATATCAAATCTATGTCAGACTTAATGGCCTAAAAAGAATTGCTTCTTAATATTTCACAGCAGTGTAGGTTTGGTTTGATGAGATATATGCTCTTATTATTGAGATGTAGAGTTCTAACTTATCTGTTGATTTATTATGGAAAAATTATATACACTATATCCCAAAATAGAATTTTTTTTTTCTTGGCTGAACTGTATGGCTTGTGGGATCTTTGTTCCCCGACCAGGGATTGAACCTGGGCCCTCAGCAGTGAAAGTGCCAAGTCCTAAGTTGTTTCGCTGACACTTTGTCACACCAAATGCAAGTAAGTACAAATAAGGTTAAGGTAAAGGAACCCTCCTTTAGCAATGGGGTGAGTAGGATACAATCAAAACAGATCACCCCACCAGGTAAAGAACCTGGAACAGATGAGGTTCTGGCTGAGGGTGGTGGAAATACAGAATGGGCTGAGGAAGAAGGATGCTATCAATTATGGCCTTGTGACCGGTTACAAAAGTGAATATTGTAGTGGCTTTCCATAGTTCCCGTTTGCCTATTTTAAAAAAACATTTACTTGCTTGACTCTGCTGGCTATTTGTTATGGCAGGCGAGATCTTTAGTTGCGGATTGTGGGACTGAACCCCGGCCCCCTGCACTGGGAGCCCCAAGTCTTAACCACTGGCCCCCACTGAAGTCTCTTATTTGCCTCTGTGTGTGTTAGTTGCTCAATCGTGTCCTACTCTTTACGACCCCATGGACTATAGCCCGCCAGTCTCCTCTGTCCATGGAATTCTCTAGGCAAAAATACTGGAGTAGTTGCCATGCCCTTCTCCAGGGGATCTTCCTGACCCAGGGATTGAACCTGGATTTCCTGCATTGCAGGCATTCTTTACCATCTGAGCCACCAGGAGAGGCCAGTCACCCATTTTCCTACTGTATGTATTTGTTTGTACATGCTATTTTCTCCTCTTTCCTTGATACATTTTTAGTTTATATGCAAGTAGTTGGAAGTTAGTTTACAATTGAGCCTTAAACTAGTATTCAGTCAGACTGTGACTTGAGGAGTAATTAATATAGCCAATAATGGATACAGTGACTTTTGGGGTCTGTGCATCTCACTTAGGGGAAAGGGGGAGAATTTCTTCATTCGTAAGGAGGACAGCTGTATCTTGTTAGATACGTGACTAAGTTTCGCATTTTGTGGTTGTATAGGGGTTCACGTGTGTGTAGAGGGTGCTACATTAATTAGTCCAAGAGGTAGACAGTTCTGATTACTGATTTATTGCCCTTTCGCTCTAAATTCGCCCTTTTGTCTGCTTCGTGAAAATGAATGTAGGGTCATTAAAAAAAGATTTTTCTTTGCCGGTTGGCATGATGATAAGCTTCATCAGCAGAGGTTGATGGGGACTGCAGAGTGGAAAGGGGGGTCTGCGTCCTGGTTCTGTTGTGCTCGATGGCCAGGCTGCTACAGCATGCTTGGCTTCCCTGATGCCCGATTCCTGCAGTGTGGGCAGTTTGTAGCACCAGGCTCCCACGGCGTTCTCAGCTTCTCCTGAGCCAGGGCGCTGCACAATGTAAAGTACGGAGCAGCCAAGTAGCACCTAGAGGCCAATAGCTTTGGTTTTTCCCCCCGTAGCCCTGCTGTGTGGGATCTTAGTCCTGGACCAGGGACTGAACCCACACCGCCTGCAGTGGAAGCATGGCGTCTTAACCACTGCAGCACCAGGGAAGTGTCCCCTTTGGGTGCTTTTATAGCAGAGTGCCTCGGGTGAGACTCTTGCCCTCAAACAGCTTTCCTTGACACACCAGAGTGGATTTCCATTCCAACGAGTTCCAAATGGCACATTTCCAGCAAGATCCACCACCACCATTCTCTCTGCCCTTCCGTGAGCCATAGCCATGCCCTCTCAACAAGCTCTGGATCTCAGGCCCTGGGAGGGCCTCTTCCTCGGTTCCCTACATCAGGCCGAGGGGAGCTGTGGGGCTTGGATGGCCTCTCAGAGTTCTCCACGTTGAGACAGTGGGGCTGGAATCTCTAGGATCGACCAGTAACTGGATACAGGCGTACATTGTTTTATTATGGTTCACTTTGTTGTGCTTTGCAGATATTGTGGTTTCTACTAATTAAAGGTCTGTGACAACCCTGCATTGTCGGATGAAGGTTAGCACTTTATAGCAATAAAGGATTTTAAAAATAAGGTATGTACTTTTAAAAGATATAAGGCTATTGTACACTTAATATACTATGGTATAGAGTAAACATAATTTTCATATGCTCTGGGAAACCAAAAATTGGTGTGACTCATTTTATTGCATCATTCACTGTATCATGGTGGCCTGGAACCAAGCTCACAGTATCTCTGATGTGTGCATGTATAAGGCATCTCTAGAAAGCGAATATCACATTGCAATATTTATTTGACTTTTTGTCCTTTTTTAAAATTTATTTTTAAATTTAGATATAATTGACACATAATGTTCTGTTAGTTGAGGTGTACCATACGATTTGATATTTGTATATATGGCAAAATGGGCACCACCACAAGTATAGTTAACATTCATCACCACACGTAGTTGCAAATGGAAATCTTTTTTTTTTTTTTTCATTTATTTTTATTAGTTGGAGGCTAATTACTGTACAGTATTGTAGTGGTTTTTGCCATACATTGACATGAATCAGGCATGGATTTACACATGTTCCCCATCCTGATCCCCCCTCCCACCTCCCTCCCCAGAAATCTTCCTTTAGCTGAGAGCATGCACTGGGGGGAATTCAAGCAGACGAAGGACTGAGTGCCTTGGTCCTGAAACAGTGATCTGGGCGGCACAGCACAGCACCCTCTGGACACAGCAACAGGTGGGTGTGCTGTATGTCCATGTTTCTTTTTTTCAAATTTTTATTTCTTTATTTTTGGCCATGTTGGGTCTTTGTTATGGCCCACAGGCTCTTCATTGCCGAGTATGGGCTTTCTCTAGTTGCGGGGAGTGGGGACTGCTCTCTGGTTGCATCGGGTGGGATTTCTGTGGCTATGGCTTCTCTTGTTGCAGAGCACGGGCTCAGTGGTTGTGGCACAGGTGCTTGTTGCTCCGCGGCAAGTGAGGTTTTCCCTCCTGGACCAGGAATCGAACCTGTGCCCCTGCACTGTATGGATTCTTAACCACTGGACCACTGAGGATGTCCCTCATGTATCTTTAATTAAATTCTTTTTTTTTTGATAAGAATATAACATAGAGAAATATATTGTGGCATGACATTTTTCTTGAATTTTATATATTTGATAAACCATTAAAAAATAATCTTCATGATAAAGTCTTATATTTTTTTAATTTATTTTTTATTGAAGGATAATTGCTTTATAGAATTTTGCTGTTTTCTGTCAAACCTCAACATGAATCAACCATAGGTGTACATATGTCCCCTTTTCGAACCTCCCTCCTATCTCCCTCCCCATCCCACCCCACTAGGTTGATACAGAAACCGTGTTTGAGTTTCCTGAGCCTTACAGCAAATTCCCATTGGCTATCTATTTTACATATGGTAATGTAAGTTTCCATGTTACTCTTTCCATACATCTCACCCACTCCTTCCCTCTCCCCATGTCCATAAGTCTATTCTGTATATCTGTTTCTCCATTGTTGCCCTGTAAATAAATTCTTCAGTACCATTTCTCTAGATTCCGTATATATGTGTTAAAGTCTTGTATTTTTTCCTTTGATAATGTTGCTCTAAGAAGTCTGCTGAATCAATGTTTTTTCCTCAACATTGCCATTATTTTATTTTATTTTTTTTAACATTGCCATTATTTATGTTTACTGATCCAGCAGTGGAACTTGAACACATCTCTTCATTAATCTTTTTCTTCTAACAATAAAACCATTCACTCTAAGCACAATTAATACTAGTTCAGATAACATGTATAGTTGGATTTTGAGGGTTTCCCTGGTGGCTCAGTGGTAAAAAAAAAAAAAAAAAACAATCCACCTGCCAACACGGGTTTGATCCCTGGTCCTGGAAGGTCCCACATGCCGAGGAGCAGCTAAGCCCGTGCACCACAACTATTGACCCTGTGCTGTAGAGGCCGGGAACTCCTACTACTGAGCCCGCGTGGCCGAGAGCCTGTGCTTTGCATCAAGAGAAGCCCCCTCAATGAGAAGCCCTCACACCTAGAGAGTAGCGCCCACTTGCCACAACTCAAGAAAAGCCTGCGCACCAACGAAGATCCAGCACAGCCAAAAATAAATAAGTAAATAAATAAAGTTATTTTAAAAATGCACCGAAAGTTGGTAGCTGAAACTCAGTCGAACTTTTTTCTAGCAGTAGATAAAATTCTCTCGAATTTCACCTCATAACTAAGCAGAAGTGCCAGTATGAAATTAAACTCAGAACTTTGACTGACAGGGTAAACTTTTCTGCAGATTTCCAAAAAGCGTATTAGTAGTCACCATTCCCTCCTTCCCTTCCTTCTAATACCAGGGGTAGTTCTGAACTGCGGGGAGCCGGCCTGACTGCTCAGGCCCCTTCTAGGCCCTGGGAGAGATCAAAGGGTCTCTCTCTGTCCCGCCACCCCTGATTTATTAAAGTGCAAATCGGCCTTTCTCACCTCCCTCAAGGAAATTGCTGCAGCCACCATTTGCCCATTCTCCTGACTCTGACAAGATTATCAGGCTCCTGTGAATCTTTAACTGATTGTAAGACGCAAGTGCCATCCTCTGCTAGTCTTAAAGAGTTGAGATAAAATTCATGAGCTAAAACTAGTGTCTGCAGTTCTGCACGTATGCATGTCTTTGATCTAAAATTTGGTGAGTCCTGTGAGCATATATATGTATGTTACCCCTCAATAAAGTCGTCGGGATCAGTCACAAGCTGACTCCGTCCCTCTCAACCCCATCTTTCGAGTCTTTCATTTCTCAGGTGCTCTGGTGATTGCGTCCTCGACCTGTTCCTTAGCCGGCTGGCCCGGCACTGAACCTTGTGGTCAAAAATAAGATGATAGATAGTAAGAGTAAAGTGCAGTGCCAAGAGCATACAGTAGAGGAAAGAATAGTAATTAAAAATGGTGTATCTACAGGCAAAAGAATTAAGTTGGGCTCTTCCTCATACCATATACCAAAACTAACTCAAAATGGATCAAAGAGCTAAAACTATGAAACTGAGAAGAAAATATAGGAGTAAATCTTTGTGATTTCAGTTTAGGCTATGGCTCCTTAGGTAAAGAATCTGCCTGCAATGCTGGAGAAGACCCAGGTTAGATCCCTGGGTGGGGAAGATCCTCTGGAGAAGGGAACAACTACTCACTCCAGTATTCTTGCCTGGAGAATTCCAGGGACAGATGAGCCTGGAAGGATATTGTCCATGGGGTCGCAAAGAGTAGGACACAACTGAGTGAGTTTCACTTTCACTCCTTAGATATAAATTCAGTTTTGGTTGTTTATTTTTTTCTCCAATATCCCATTTCCTCCACTGCCTCCCCACCCCCACTGCCCACGCCATTTCCCACTGTCCTATTTTTCGCATTGTGGATTTTAGATTATTTTAAAATTTTATTTATTTTTGGCTGCACCATGCAGCCAGCACGTGGGATCATAGTTTGGTTCCCTGACCAGAGGTGGAACCCACGCCCCCTGCATTGGAAGGATGGAGTCTTAACCAATGGACCCAACAGGGAAGTCCCTATTGTAGTTTTTTCTCACTGTCTCTCTGAGCTATCTTATTGGGCTTGCTACTAAGCCCAATATGAATTCAGATCCTGGTTCTGTTGCTGGCTTTGCTTTAACCACCCCAAGTCTGTTTCTTCATTTGCAAAACAGGGCTGTTACTACATCCCCAGCATCGTGGGTGAGAAAGGAAGAGAGGGCTGATTTCCCGCTGGTGTGTGTAAAGTGGAAAGAGCTGCGGGACTGTGTGGGTATCAGAAAAGATGTATGCAGGTCAGAGGGTAAGGACTGATCCCCCAGGTTGAAGAAGGGTGGGGCAGTCAGGTGAGTCTGGGAGCCTCTTCTCTGCCCTCCCCCAGCTAAAGTGTCTCAAGACCCTGACCATCCCCAGGAGGGAGCCTGAGCCAGGGGCTGCCCTCTGGATTTCAAGGGTTCTGTCCTCAGAGGCCATCCATGTTCCCCAAGGGTGGACGTGTTTGCTTGCCAAGGCCTGATGCATCTTTCCTTCCAGTTCCTGCATCAGGACTCTGGGCATCTAATGAAGGTGAAAGAATGCCCAAGAAAATCTCCTGTCTTTCCTGATACCTTTTCTCTTCATGTCAGGCTTTCTTAAAATAAATATTTATTTATTTCGCTGTGCTGGGTCTTAGTGGCAGCATGCAGGATCTTTAGTTGTGGCATGTAAACTCTTAGTTGCAGTGTGTGGGATCCAGTAACCCTAACCAGGGAAGAAACTCAGGCCCCCTGCATTGGGAGTGGGGAGCCTTAGCTACTGGGTCACCGAGGAAGTCCCCACGTCCCCTTGGGTATTAGAAGCTAGAAGAATAGTCATGACCCTGAACCATGTACCATGAACCATGTTATTTTTGTGGTTGTAGAGCATTATTGTCTCTCATTTCAGATTTGGTCACCGAGTGACTTGTCCCTTTCTCGTGTCATTATGTCACAGGAAATCACAATATGCTGTGAGGATGAGCTGCAAGTGACTTAGGTAGATCCAGAGGGAGGCCTAAGAGCTGGAGCTGATGAGCAAAGCAGAGCTAAGGTTCAGTTAGGTCACTCTATTCCTTAAGTGAGTGAAGACTATTGATGGAACATAGTTGATTTTAGATACAGCTTTCTGAGGAAAGATAAGAGATGATGAGGGCTGACTTAAGGCAATAATAAAATTGTAACAATGATAAACAATGATCACTGATTATACTACTTAATAATTAGCACTTAATAACTATAAATAAGGGCTTCCCAGGTGGCGCTAGTGGTAAAGAATCCACCTACCTGCCAATGCAGGAGAGGAAAGAGACACAGGTTTGATCCTAGGAATATCCCCTGGAGGCGGGCACAGCAACCCACTCCAGTATTCTTGCCTGGAGAATCCCATGGACAGAGGAGCCTGGTGGGCTACAGTCCAGAGCATCACAAAGAGTCAGACCTGACTGAAGTGACTTAGCATAGCACAAGTATAAATAAGGGTTTCCCAGGTGGCTCAGTGGTAAAGAACCTGCCTGCAAAGCAGGAGACTGTGGGTCCGATCTCTGGGTCAGGAAGATTCCCCAGAGAAGGAAATGGCAACCCACTCCAGTATTCCTGCCTGGAGAATTCCATGGACAGAGGAGCCTCGTGGTCTATATATATATAGTCCATTGGGTCGCAGAGTCAGACAGGACTCAGCGGCTAAACAACAACAACAAATGATAAACAGTAATGAGTTCATTAATTAATAAGTAAGAAACACATATATGTATTAACATATATAAAAGAACAATTATTAAATACTTGCTGATGACAATAACTAGCAGTCGCTGTATTGCAAACTCCCTCCCATTCCTGATCTCCTTGCCCTGCCCTTTTTTTCACCTCACTGCATAACACCTTCCAACATACTGCAAAATTGACTTGTGATGTTGGTCTCTCTTCCCCTATTTGGAATACAACCTGCAGGAAGGAGGGGCTCTTTGTTTGTGTTGTTCACTGCTGTACCTCCAGGGTCTAGAATAGTGCTTGACATATAGGAGGTGCTCAGTAAGTAGAGTTGAACTGAATTAAATGTACTCAACCTTTACTATGTTCCAGACACGCTCTAAGCATATATTATTTGTATCCACACATAAGAATTACTACCTAGACACAAATTATGAAGCTGGTTCAAGGCCACTTGGCAAGTAAAGTAGCAGCACTTGGACTTGAACTCAGGAATTCTGGCCTCAGGGCTTATCACCCTAAAGTGCCTCTTCATGGTACTCACCAAAGGGGTGTGTGTTCCAGAAATGCCCCAGTGATAGAAGCAAAAGAGATTTCAAAATAACCAGGGAGAGGCAGGCCAAGGAGGGTCCCTGGGTATCAGGGTGGGCAATGGGGGCCATTTACTGAATTAGAGGAGCTTGTTTGTATGACTAGGAGTGGGTCAATTTAGGTATGCCTGCAATTATTAAAGTAACTTTGAATTGTTATGTAACATCAGACTTTTCTTTCTGATTTTATTGTTGTGCTGGAAACTCTGCTAGGTTTTCACATTGAAGTTTTCATGATAACTCCATGAGGTACTATTATGAGCCCCAAACAGATGCTTAGAGAAGCTAGGTTATCATATCTTTCTAGTGATAGAGTCCAGACCTGATCCTAAAGCTGATATTTCAAATGTGGAAGATAAGGTACCAGAACTCATAGCTAAGAGTCTATTTATGGCTTGGGAGACCAGACCAACTGGGACATTGTTAGAAGATATATTAGAAATGTGGAAGAAAAAGAGGATTTTGGAGCTGTAAGGTGGGGGTGGTGGAAATGTAAACCTGGCTTTAGATATTACACTTGAGATGCCTGAGGGATTCCTAGCTGGAATAGTAAAGCAACCTGGCCCATCATTAATGTTACTTATGAATCTAACAAAGATGAAATATCAAACTTTATTTCCAAAATTAAAATATGTGAATTCTTGGGAATTCCTTAGCGGTCCAGTGGTTAAAGCTTGGTGCTTTTACTGGGACCTGAGTTGGATCCCTGTTCAGGGAACTAACATCCTGCAAGCCACACAGCCTAGCCAAAAAAAAAAAGTTAATTCTTCAGAATTACTTGTGAAATTCTTCAGCCAAGGTTTAAGGCATGGTGACTTCTAAGTGAGTAATTTCATATCTATATTTATCTTAAAAAAATTTTTTTTAAAGGGAAAGTTCCCCACCTACATCTTTCCTCACCATAAAAATATTCTATTACTTGCCTACTTTATTAACTCAGTCATTCAACAGGTATCTGACTGCCTCCTAAGAACAGAGTAGCAAATGCAATTCTAAACACATCAAAGATTTAGAATTATGGGTAAAACTTGTACCATGTCAGTTATTTTTAATACAAACAATAAAAAACCCTTCACATTTCACAATCACATCTGGTAATTTTTCTTTTTGAAAAGAAAAGAGAGAAATAGGAGAGAATGTTGTTTCTAGGAAAGCCTTGTCCTAAATCCCTAATTCTCCTATGCATATGAAACAACTTTTTCTGCCATCACAGTGAGAATCAGCTAAAATGGGTTTGGTAGAAAATTTTACTGTTTTCTACTAGAGGCTCAGGATTAGAAATTCTTACTGATATTTTTTAAAAGTCTCTTTAAGAGATAATTACTGAAATATTTTCAGATGTCATCATATAACATCTGAGATCAGCTTTCAAAAGAATCCCATGAAACAGGAAGTAGATGTGAGTACAGACAAACAACACTGGCCACGGGTTGACTGTTTTTCAGATTTTTTTTTGATGTGGACTGTTTTTAAAAGTTATTGAAATTGTTACTATATTGCTTCTGTTTGGCTGTAAGGTATGTGGGATCTCAGCTCTCCAACCAGGGATCAAATCTATACCCCCTGCATTGGAAAGCAAAGTCTTAACCACTGGGCCGCCAGGGAAGTCCCTCGGCTGATGGTTTATATAGCAGGGTAATGAGAATATGAGGGCTCATTCTACTATACTTTCTACTTCTGCGTATGTTTGAAGTGTTCCATAGTAAAGACAAAGTTTGAATTTTTAAAAACTTCAAAGCTAGAAAGAAGTGTGCAAAAATGGTAACATTTATGTTTAAGGTAAATGTTTTTCCCTCCCATTTTCCTATATTCTCTGTATTCTATTTGGGCATTTTTACTTTAAGGACAAAACAAACAAAAATCTTACTAAGTTCTTTCATCCTTTTGTTCCTAGCATTTCCACTTTCTGTTAGGGCCATGAACTGACTGCAATTTATAAGTGAAAGTCACTCAGTCGTGTCTGACTCTTTGCAACCCCACGGACTATACAGTCCATGGAATTCTCCAGGCCACAATACTGGAGTGCCTTCTCCAAGGGATCTTGTCAACCCAGGGATCAAACCCAGATCTCCGGCATTGCAGGTGGATTCTTTACCATCTGAGCCACCAGTGTTTTTTCAGACTGAAATTTATAGATGATCTGAAAAAACATTGCTCTTTTTCCTTTTCAGTCATACACTCAAATCTGTACACATGAAACTCTACCCTGTCTTGCCCTTGTCCTTGAAATTAGGATTTTCCACTTAAGAGGCCTTGGGTAAACTACTTTGTCTCTTTGACTCTCAACTTATCTTTCTTTTAACTAAATTTTTATTTATTTATTTGGCTGCACTGTGTCTTAGTTGCAGCATGTGGGATCTAGTTTCCTGACCAGGGATTGAACCGGGCCCTGTGCACTGGGAGTGTGGAGTCTTAGCCACTGGATCACCAGGGAAGTCCCTCCATTTCTTTATCTTAAAATAGAAAAATAAACCCAATCAGAGGCACAAATAACAATGGACACAAACAACAAGGCAGGCAACTAACACTTGGTGAATTTCAGGCATTGTACTAGGAATTTTGTACACATTTGTTCCTCTCAAAAATAGTTCTCTTAAGAAAGAAAAATATGACTACCTCAATATTAAGTGAATAAAGCATTGGATATACAATTAATTTATTCAATTAACAAATATTTATTGAGCACCTACTATATTTTAGGCACCATGCTGAAAGCAAAATCAGTGGTCAACAACTATGTGAACAATGGTCACCTCTATTCATCATAATCAAAGGAATGAAAGAAAAAACAAAAGTGACTTTTCCATTTTTCACCCAGCCAATGGTGAACATTCAATAAATATTAGATGAATTCATGTGGTGCTTTGGGATCTCTTGTAAAGTGGGCAGATGCATAGATGCATAATCTTCCTGAAGGCACTTGAGTGATTTATACAAAATGGCCTAAAATGTGTATTTATATAAAAAAATGTCCAAACAGCAGAATGACGTACAACTAGCGACTGTGGTTTCTAAATACCATTTTGGAAAGTACCAAATTACCAGAAAGAAAAAAGACTCCTTAGAAAATGGCTACATCAAGGTGGGAACTAGGGAAATGAAAAAGACGAGCCTGCGACATCCTACTGTGGCAGACACCAGACCAGTGATCAAAGACAAGTGTCCTTTTTGACACTCCTGTGTCAAACCACACAGGGGACAATCTGAGCATCAATGAGAGTACAGCTTACATAGATTTAAATGTACTGAATATGTTTCACATACACACCACCCTAAACTCACTGGTTACCATGGCAGTAGGGTAGAGAACCAGCTCATTATTTTGGAAACTTGTCTTTCTTTACACGGGTAACCAAACAGCAGTTTAGGGGATGTTTTTCTTTATAAAAGTATTCTAGCTTCTAGCTAAAAAAGGGAAAAGGAATAATATATCATTTTGTAGTCCCTATTAACAGATTTACCAATTGAACATCAATGGCTGCTACATCATAAAAAGACACCTAAATACTATGCCTCTCAATATTAACCACTTACAACAAAAATTGAACCTCAATGTATCCTTGATATCAAGTACCAACTTATAGGAAATACCAAGGATAGAGGAGCAGGTTAAACTGACCACTGGGATCTGTCAGCAAAAACCAAGGTCTAAGAAACTTTAAGGCAAACAAAATAGCTTTTTCAAAAATTAAATTGCTGAAGGCAAAAACAAGGATAAAGGAGAACACATAGACTGAGGCTTAAAAAACAACAATCAACTACAATTTTTGGACATTATTTGGATCCTGATTAACTTTTAAAAAATTGACATTCATGAAACAGACACTCATCAAACAATCAGAAAGAACACTGCCTATCAGATATGTAATAGCATTAAGGCAGTACTCTCAATTTTTTTAGGGTGTGAAAATTTTTTGTAAAATTGTGATATATTTTATTAGAGATACATATTAAAATTTTTATAGTTGAAATGATATATCTGGGTTTTATTTCAAAAACAACATGGAGTTGGAAGAGTTGGTGGAAATACAGATAAAACAAGCCTGGCCATAAAATGGTAATTACTGAAGTTGGTCATGGGAGCACTGGGTATATTGTAAGAGTCTGTGAGGATAGAAAGCTTTTAAAAAGTATATACATTTTGATCTAACATTTCCACTTTTAGAAATTCATCTTAAGGATATATTACACATATATAAAATAATGCAGGTGCAAGGATATTATTGGATTGTTGGAAAGAGCAAAAATTAGTAAAAACTAAATTGATGAAGTTAAATTATGAAACACGTATGGAATACTATGCAGTTGTTACAAAAGAATAAGGCCACTATGTATTCATGTGGTCCAATCTTTAAGGTATATGGCTAAGCAAAACTATTCATAGAAATGTACAGAAATTTGCTACCATTTATGTAAAACATTTTTATAAAAAGTGTTATGTGTATGTTGACACTTAAGCAAACAGAGAAATCAGGAAGCATATACATGAACTTGATAGCAGTGATTGCTACATGGAGGGGGACAGGGTGAGAAGAATGTATGGAGATTCACTTATGTGAATACAAAATTTAACTTGAAAATTTTTTATCCTGTGCCTGCATTTAAACTATTCAGAGTTATTTTTCTTTTTTGTGGCTATGTCCCTTGGCAAGCAGGGTCTTCGTTTCCTGACCAAGGATGGTACCTGTGCCCCCTGCAGTGGAAGCAGAGTCTTAACCACTGAAAGTTGCTCAGTCATGTCCGACTCTTTGTGACCCCATGGACTGTATAGTTCATGGAATTCTCTACGCCAGAATACTGGAGTGGGTAGCCTTTCCCTTCTCCAGGGGGTCTTCCCAACCCAGGGATCGAACCCAGGTCTCCCGCATTGCTGGCAGATTCTTTACCAGCTGAGCCATAAGGGAAGCCCAAGAATACTGGAGTGGGTAGCCTATGCCTTCTCCAGCAGATCTTCCTGACCTAGGAATCAAACTGGGGTTTCCTGCATTGCAGGGGGATTCTTTACCAACTGGTCTATGAGGGAAGGCCCACCCCATCAGGGAAGTCCCATGAGAGATAATTTTTAATGTCATAGCTTGGAGCCCTTCCAACTGTACATCCTAATCATTAAGCCACTTAAAGAAAAATGACATACAGCACACTGCTTTCTAAACCCTTTGTAGGCAATGGTATACGTAGAAAATGCAGGTGTTTTGACTGAACACTCAGGATGACTGAGAAGATGGATGGCATTAGGGTGCAATGAATATTCTGCCCCAGACACTGGGTGCAGTGGGTATTCTGCCCCAGGCTACCACGAGGGCTGAGGGAATGTGTTTTCTAAGATTCTCAGATTCACTCACAGGCCCTGACCTGGATGTCCCTGGAGTTGGATCAAGGTCTTTTTCCCCATCACCATCATATCCTGGAGTTACAATATCAAAATTCTAATATTTAAAGAAAGCTGAGCACCAAAGAATTGATGCTTTTGAACTGTGGTGTTGGAGAAGACTCCTGAGAGTCCCTTGGACTGCAAGGAGAGCCAACCAGTCCATCCTAAAGGAGATCAGTCCTGGGTGTTCATTGGAAGGACTGATGTTGAAGCTGAAACTCCAATACTTTGACCACCTGATGCGAAGAGCTGACTCATTTGAAAAGACCCTGATGCTGGGAAAGATTGAGGCCAGGAGGAGACGGGGACGACAGAGGATGAGATGGTTGGATGGCATCACCGACTCAATGGACATGGGTTTGGGTGGACTCAGGGAGTTGGTGATGGACAGGGAGGCCTGGCGTGCCGTTCATGGAGTCGTAAAGAGTTGGACACGACTGAGCGACTGAACTGAACTGAGTATTTAATCCAGAAATGGGTACAATTCCAGACATTCCATCTAAAATTAATTCTGATAAACTGGATCAAATTAACTGGAATTCTGTTTATCTTCACAAATGATAATTATCTACAATTTGTTCTTCAGGAGCTATCCTTGTTGAGTTTCTTTAATCATAATTTTATTTAGCCTTGATGATGAACTGGCAAGTTTCTCTCAGGGATTATTTGTTCTTTAAGGTTTTGTAGGTTAAACTGTTTTCTCTAAAGAGACAGAGCTTGGATGACTTTTTATGTTCTTCCACAATCACTGATTGTTCAGAAATCCCATATTTTCTTAAATCAATTTTGATATTTTTACAAAAATCCATTTTTTCTAGATTTCTAAATAATTAGTCATGCATAGTAGCTATTTTTTAAAAATACCCCCTTCTCCTTCATACTGCTAAATGTCGTCAGCATTCTCAATGTCTATTAAATTTTTTTTAACAATTTTATGTATTTTTTTATTTTTGGCTGTGTGGGTCTTCATTGTTGCCCATGGGCTTTCTCTAGTTGTGGTGCGTGGGCTGCTCAGTAGTTGTGGCACCCTGGCTTAGTTGCCTTGGGGCATGTAGAATCTCCCTGGATCAGGGATCAAACCCATGTTCCCTACACTGGCAGGTGGATTCTTTACCACTGGACCACCAGGGGAGGTCTGCTGTTAACTTTCAGTTTAGGTCTACTGTCGTTTCTGATTTTATTGGCTTGTTCTTTTATTTTTAATAATCATTCTTACTGTTAACTTGGGTTGATGTGATAATTTCCCCTTTTAATTGACCGTTCACTTAATGTGTTTAGTATGGGATTGGCAAGGAGTAGATGCTGGAGATTTACTTGGATCCTTTAATCTACTTTTATACCTTGGGTTCTGATAGAAGTACAGCTTTGGTTACACTGAACTGTTTATTTATTTATTGACCATATCAGGCGGCATGCAGGATCAAACCCGTGCCTCCTGCAGTGCAAGTACAGGTTCTTAACCACTGGATCACCAAGGAAGTCCCATGAAGTGGTTTTGATATGCAGAATTCACTGCCATTCACTTCTACTTTGTAATTTTAGTTTTGATTCTCTTGAAGTTATACTTGGAGGTGTATACTTGGAGGTTTTAGATTCCTTAGTTGGGCAGATTTTTTTTGACTACTCTTCTGTTCCATTTCTAATCTTGAAATTTTACAACCCTTTCAATGAACATCTCCTCATGATAATTACTTTGCTACTGTTTTTCAGAAGAGGTGGTTTTGAAGGTTTTTTCACATTTGATATATTCATAAGGCCCACCTCTTACATGAACTCCTAACTCCTTAACAGTAATATGTATGTATGCTTAGTCGCTCAGTCATGTCCAACTCTTTAAGACCCCATGGGCTGTAGCCCACCAGGCTCCTCTGTCCATGGGGTTCTCCAGGCAAGAATACTAGAGTGGGTTGCCATTTCCTTCTCCAGGGGATCTTCCTGAGTCGGGGATCGAACCCGGGTCTCTGGCATTGCAGACAGATTCTTTACCATCTGAGTCACCCTAGGACTTATGTCCTTAACAGTAATACCGTTATTAATTAATGACAATAATATTTATTGAGCATGGGCTTATGTAAAATTTCTGACAGTTCTCACAAAAACTCTATTAGATACACATAATTATATCACTGCTTAAAAATAAACAAACTGAGGAACTCAGACATTGCATAATTTGTGCAATGTTGTATAGTCAATAATTGATGGAAGTGAGATAATGTTAATTAAATAAGGTAAATGGCAAAAGGCACAGCCATAAAATATTTTAATAAGGTCATTTTTTATTAGGAATTCTCATAGTTTAATATATTTTGAGTGGTAATATGAGGCTTTTCTATATTCATATTAAATTTTTTTCAGTATAAGCTCCCTGATTCCCTTAGTAAACAGTGAGTATGAGGCAAAAAGAATTCCCACATTTATTGAATTTTCTTCTGGTATGAGTTACCTGACGTTCCATAATGGAAGTGACAAATGAAGGTTCTCTGACAATAATTACATTACATTATGCATTATTTACTATTGAGCGAGGCATGAATTCCACATAAAGGCTTTCCTACGTCCCTAACACGAAGGCTTTCTAGCCAGTATGAATTCTGTAGTGTTCGATGAGCTGTGAGCCAAGAATAAAGGCCTGCCCACATTCTCTACATTCATAAGGTTTGATACCAGGATGAATTCTTTGATGTTCAGTAAGTTGTGAACTACGAATGAAGGCCATTCCACATTCCCTACATTGATAGGGTTTCTCACAAGTATGAATTCGCTGGTGATGAGTCAGTTGTGAAACACGAATAAAGGCTTTCCCACACTCCTTGCATTCATAGGGCTTGTCACCTGTATGAATTCTTTGATGTTGAATAAGGTATGAACTACGACTGAAGGCTTTTCCACAGTCCTTACACTCATAGGGTCTGTCACCTGTATGAACTCTCTGATGTCGTGTAAGCTGTGCATGCTGTCTAAAGGCCTTCCCGCATTCTTTACATTCATAGGGTTTCTCCCCAGAATGAATTCTTTGATGTCGAGTAACTTCTGAGCTATGAATAAAGCCCTTGCCACATTCCTTACATTCATAGGGTTTCTCCCCGGTATGAATTCTCTGATGTACGGTAAGTTGTGAATGCTGTCTAAAGGCCTTCCCACATTCTTTACACTGATAGGGTCTAGCACCTGTATGAATTCGCCGATGAACAGTAAGTTGTGAGCCACGAATAAAAGCCTTGCCACAGTCTTTACAGACGTAGGGTTTCTCACCTGTATGAGTCCTATGATGCAGAATAAGTTGTGAATGCTGTCGAAAGGTCTTTCCACATTCTTTACATTCATAAGGTTTGACACCTGTATGAAGTCTCTGATGGAGAATGAGTTCTGAAGTTCGACCGAAGGCCTTCCCACACTCCTTGCAGTCATAAGGTTTCTCACCTGTATGAATTCTCTGATGTTGAACAAGGTGTGAGGCACGACTGAAGGCCTTCCCACATTCCTTACATTCAAAGGGCTTTTCACCAGTATGAGTTTTCTGATGTTGAATAAGGTGTGAGCCATGGCTGAATGCTTTCCCACATTCATTACATTCAATCGATTTCTCGCCAGTCTCACTGCTGGGATGTAGGGTGAGTGATGTATGCCCACACTCAAAAGCGGGCATGTTTCCATAGGTGATCTTCACTTGCTTAAAACAGCACTCATGATTTATTTGTTGTTTTTCAAACTGGCCTTTGTATGCCCAGTCTTCATCATAGCACTGAAGGCTTTCCATTAGCTCCCAGTTGAATGACACGACTTCAAAGGTATCTTTCTGCAGAAATGTCTTACACCTTGACTCCAAGTCTGCAAAATGAAAAAAAGTAAATACAACTTGTTCTCTCCCTCTAAGAGAAATTTGAAAACTCTGCAGTAGATTAGAGAGACAAAATGAAAATAATCACCATAACTGGTGAACTGCTTGTGTAAGTCTCAAATATTGCTGTGCAATGTCTAAAAAGCACAGGAAGGCACAGATACCATGAGACCTCACATGGTGCCAGAAAGGAACAAGAAAACAAGTTAAACCAGTGGTTCTTGGTTCTGCCAGAGGACAGAATCATCCAGAAAGCCTTGTAACAAAAGAAATGTTCTTCAAGAGCTACCCCACACTGAATCAAAATCTTCAGGGGTAGGCACAAGACATGTGTGTACATACTTCTCGAAATACAAAGTTAAGATTCACATAATGTGAAATTTCTCATTTAATCATTTTAAAGTGTAAAATTTAGTGGTTAAGAGTACATTTCCAGTGTCATGCAATCACTGTCACTACCTAGCTCCAGAACACTCTCATCACTCCAAATAAAAACGCTGTGCCACAGACTCACAGACACAGAAAACAGATTTGTGGTTGCTGAGATGGAGGGGGCGCGGGGGAGGGTTGGGCTGGGAGTTTGGGGCTAGCAGATGCAAACTATTATATATAAGATGGATAAAGAACAAGGTCCTACTGTATAGCACTATATTCAATTTCCCGTAATAAACCATAATGGAAAAGAATATGAAAAAGAATATACATATACATACACACAGACATATATATAACAGAATCACTTTACTGTACAGGAGAAACTATCAAAACATGTAAATCAACTGTATTTCAATAAAAAGAAAGAAAGAAACCCTGTGCCCATTAAGGGGCCACTCCCCATTTTGCAGTCCCTCCAGCCCCTGGCAATCACTAATGGCAGAGCAACACTAATTCTCTGTGGATTTGCCTTTTCAGGGCATTTCATACAAATAAGGCGTCTATATTTTTAACATTTTCCACCATGTGATGCTAGTACCAATCAAATGAAAATCTCTGCTTAAACTTTTTTATAGCCTCCCCACTGCACTTAGAATAAATTTCAAATTCAATGCCATGGTTCACAGGTTTTTGGCAAAGCAGGTCCCTGCTTGTCTTTGTAGTCATTCTGTTGCTCCATCTCCATCAAGGACAATGCATCTTCAAATTGAGTACTCTCCCCTTTCCACCCTAGGTAACAAACCACAGCCCTCCTTTGAGCATACAGAATATATCTAGGTCTTTTCCATCCTAGACCTCTATCAGGAATCCTGTCCTGGACCCTTTACATGGCTGATTTTCTCTTCAGGTCTCGGATTAAAACACATTTTCAAAAAGCTCTCAGCACTTTCACTGCCCAGGGTGTGGGTTTCCCTGGTCAATCCTGCAAGCTGTGTGGTGTAGCCATTAAAAAAAAAAAAGAAATGGAAGGGGGCCATGATCCAAGAAATGCAGGTGGCCTCTAGAAGCTGGAAAAGGGCAAGAAAACCGATCTTTACCTAGGGCCTACAGAAAGAAATAAGCCCTTTGGACACCCTGAATTTACCTCAGTGAGATATATTTTGGATTTCTAATCTCTAGGACTGTGAGAAAATACATGTGTTGTTTTAAACCACCAAGTTTGTGGTAATGTGTTATGCAAGGGTAGGAAACTAATATACACAGAAAGAAAACACTGAGTAACTCAATGTATCATGTCTGTTCAGTCTAACTCTGGAGTCCAGTCTTCCAGGGAAACATAAGATAGAGCCAAGTACAAAGAAAACCAGAAATCTGGTTCTCGGTTTCTGAGCTTTGAAGTACAGATGTCTTGGTAATTTTAGGCTAATTTAAGTGCATAGCAAATATAGTTTTGATTATATATACTTTTGTCTTCAAACATGGACTTTCAACTGCATCTCTGAATCAGGGGTTGGAAAACTTTTCTTTATAAGGCCAGATGATAATTATTTTAGGTTTTGTGGTTCAAGAGACAAAAATGAGGATGTTATATAGGCACTTATGTAATAAGAGAGAAAACAAATTGCCACACATTTTTTATTGATGAAATTCAAAGCATAATAATTTTTTTTTTTTGTAATACAGGTCAAAGAATGAGAAGCATAGAATTCTTTTCTGTGGGAGGTAACATTTCACTTAACTGGAATTCAAGGTTAGTGTTCTTCAGCATCAGAACTGATGGTAAATATTTATCTGTTAGTGGTGATCTGTAATCAGATTTTATTTATTTTACTTTTGAAAATGTTCCATATAGATAGTACTGCCAAATACTGATATAAATCCATAAGCATATGATTTTAATTATGTATATGCCTCTCTTAGAAGGCATTTACAGAATTCAACAGGCTCATAGGCTATATAAAGACAGGTAGCAGGACAGATTTGGCCCATAGTTCAGAGTGCGCAGATGTCTGATTTATATCATTACTGTTAAGAATAATGCAATCTATTCATTTATAAATTATAGAAATGACAGCATGAAGCAAGAATTTCAGATCACTAAAACAAGATTAGAATGGGGTGAATCCAAGCAGAGGTTGACAAAACTTTTTCTGTTAAGGCCTACATAGTAAATTTTTTTTAGGTTTTGTGGACTATATAAAGTCTCTGTCACATATATATAATTTTAAACTCTTATGAAATGTATAAGCCATTGTTAGCTTGTGGATGGTACAAAAACTGGCCACAAGCTGGACTTGACCCATAGATTGTAGTATGCCAACTCCTGGTCTAGGGCATAGTAGAGTAAAAGATGGTAAAGGTCTTAAGGTCTTACTTTGCTCAGAAAAAGAATTTCAATGACACTATTCCATACCATCCACCAATAAAAGAAACCAGGTCTCCTTTGCGGAGTGGCTGATTTCAGGAGTGAGGCAAGAAAGATACAGGATAAACCCAGAATATGTTGTAAGTACCAGAAAATAAGGAAGTAGTCAAAAACAGGAAGAGGGAATGCCAATGGAACCTAGGAGTCAACCTGAAGATGTTCCCAAACGGCCAAAGCTTTCCAATGAGTAATTTGAACAACAAAATAAACAATCATATTTCTGGACTACAACTCATAGGATAAATAAGTAAATAAATAAATAGCCTATACTGATAGAAGTAAATCTCTGAATAAGCAGATGAATGGGAAAGGGGGTAGGGAAAGCCCTTCCATACAGAAGAATGCCAATTAATAAATGCAGGGGCAATAAGGGACACAAAATCAACAGACCGCAACACTACTGTATTAACTGTTATAGACAAGATGGATACTAAAATAATAGTGGGCAAAGTGAGGAGAAACAGCATATCTATATAGCTGCGAAGTATCTCCCTCCAAGATAATTACCAATCACAGTTGGAAAAGTAGTAACCTTACAGGAAAGAAATACGGAAGAAAGCTTAACCAAGTTGATCAAAGTTAACACTACCAGTAATATTAACATCATATTGGGGGTTGCAGCCCCCAATATGATGCACAGAGAAGGACACAATATCACTTCTGTGGTATTCCTGCCAAAGATGCATAACCTCAATCTAACTGTAGAAAATATCAGACAAACACAAGTGAGAGACATTCTCCAAAAGAGTACTCATCAAAAGGATCAAGCTCATGAAAGACAGGAATTGTCACAAGTGGAGGATGCTAAGGAGACACAACAATTAAATGCAATGTGGGATCCCAGACTGGATCCTGGTATAGAAGGTCAATAGAGGAAAAACTGATGAAATTCTAATAAGATCTGTAGATCAGTTAATAGTACTATACCAATGTTAATGTCCTGGCTTTGATAACTATACTATGATTACATAAAATTTTAACACTGGGAAGCTGAGTGGAGGGTATTTTGGAATTCCTTGTAATAATTTTGTAAATTTTCTACAAGTCTAAACTAAAATGATTTCAAAATAAAAATATTTTGGAAAAAAACTTTACCAGAAAGAAGGACTTCCCTGATGGTCCAGTGGCTAGGACCCTGAGCTCCCATTGCAGGGGGCCTGGTTCAATCCCTGGGTTAGATCTCACATGCTGCAGTTAAGAGTTCCTGTATTGCCAATTAAAGATCCTGTGCAGCCAAATAATTAAATAAACAAATTTTTTTTTTTAATTTTTTACTAAATGGAAAAAAATCCTATTTCAGTCTTTAGGTGGGAAGAGAAATGCAGGTTTAAGCACATTTCTTAAAAGTCAAGTTAAAGATTATTGTACTTCTAAATTGCTTGAAAGGTAATAAAATGTGAGGGAAACAAAAAGAATGAGGAACAGAAAATATAAAATAAGATAGCAGAAATAAGAACAGACAAATGAATGATCACAAATGAGAATGGATTAAATTCTATTAAAATTGATTAAAAAAGGAAACTAATTCTGATTACAGTGACACACTTAAAATGGCAATTTTTAAAAAGGATAAGCAAAGATGCACCATAGTTTTTTAAACTAACAAAAACAGGGCACTTTATATTAATACCAGAAAAACTAGAATTCAAGATTAAAAGCACTAAGTGGCAAAATGAAGGATGGACTGTACTGCAAATACAATTTGCAACGAGGATCTATATTTCACCTTCACATTAATAAAAATGTTGTATGTAGTAGCAAAATATATAATACAATTAACAGCTCTCCGAATTTGACAGCACAAGTACAGAGAAAGTTAAAAGGACATACAGACTCTAAACCATATAATACAAAGGCTTAAGGAGGTGAATGCACCATCCAAAGAACACTAGTTTTAAATACACGTGGAATATTTCCCCAAACTGGTACAACTTGACTTGTTGACCACACTGGAAGAAAAAAGTCAGTGGAATGAGTTCTTTGGGCTGAGAAAAAACTCTTGCCAACACAGAATTCCATACTCAGTGAAAATATCCTAAAAGAAAGAAGGTAGAATAAAGACATTTTCATGTGGTCAGAAACTGAGAGAATTTGTCAACAGCAGACATACACAAAAGGAAATCTTAAGGGTGTTCTTCAGATAGAGAAAAAAATGATCCCAGAGGAAAATAAATGACAACAATACAAAGAAGTCAGGAGGTTGTACTGATAACCAAGTATTCAAAGGGTCCAGTTCTATCAAGCAAGTGCCAGTTACAAATACTTGCTAATATTTATTTAGTGATTGTTATGGCCTGGCATTGTTCTGGGCATTTTCACATACTAACTCATAAAGAAGCCACAGTAACTGTATGAGGAAGGCACTATTTTTAATCATATTTGCAGAGGAGAAAACTGAAGCACAGTTAATTGAAGTAACTGACCTAAACTCACAGATCTAATAAGTGACTGAGCCAGGATGTGAACTCACAAAATCTGATTCTAGAGTATTCCCTTAGTCACTCTATCCTAACCTCTCAAAAGGTAAGAGAACAAATGGATTGCTGAATTAGGTAAAGCGAGAAGCTGTTTTAAGAAAATAAGTATTTTTTAAGGAATGAAAACATTTGCAGAAAAAATGATGCTAATAACAGGCGAAACAGGTGCCCCTGGAGAAGAAAGAGGGACACATTCCTTTTTGAAATGAGATGAAACATGAGAGAAGAAAGAACAAGAAGGAGTTAATGGAGATAAGGGTGAGGTTCCCTTGGAAACGGATGCTCTGTTCTTCACGGCCTCATGTCTCAGGCTTTTCTTCCTTAGCAGGGTTTTGAAGGAGTTTCCTGACAATAACTCATGTTACTGTGATGAGTTAACACTCCTGCAGGGCTGTCATTGCCAATGACTTCCCACCATTGGATCAGCCCTCACTCACCTGGGCACCATGGTCCTGTCATATCATTCACAACCATCCAGGGTTCTTTCCCTTGCTCCAGTAAGGAGACAACATCGGGCTTAGAAATGGAAAGTCCTGTTTATAGGAAAAGAAATGGGGCATGATCACGCTGTTCCCAAACTCAAACCCAGTCCCCCGGTCGCTGAGGAAGAGAGACAGTTACACAGAGGGAGGTGTGAAGGCTGTCCGCAGGATAGGGAGGTGGAGCTGCCAAGGCACTATCCATTTGCACTTCGATGAAGCACTAAACAATTCCCTTGGAGACAGAGCAGGAACTTAGTCAGCCACTTGTAAGTCTTCCTAGAAATTCACCATGAAGAAACCATAAACTGCATTCTCCACTTGCTCTCTCCTTCTCCCCAGGCCTCACTCTTCCTGGCCCTGCTCTATGCCCAGCTGTGCCCTAGTTTACCTGTATTGCATGTGTGCGCTTGTGTGAGGGCTCAGTTGCTCAGTCATGTCTGACTCTGCAATCGCATGGACTGTAGCCCTTCAGGCCCCTCTGTCCATGGAATTTTCCATGAAAGAATACTGGAGTGGGTTGCCATTTCCTCCTCCAGGGGATGTCCCCAACCCAGGGATCAAACCCACGTCTCCTGCATTCTTTACCACTGATCCACCTGGGACACAAGGACTGTATTACCCTGATCTTATCATTTCTCACTGGGTTTGGCAGGTGGACACCATCAGTGGGCTGGAAGAGACAGTCCAGGATATTTCTTTTTCCTCTCCCGCCCTCCTTTGACCCAGGAGTTCTGGATACAGCTACGCCTGCTGCTGGCCAGCCCTTCTCCACGGCTTGCGCTCTCACCATTTTCCAGTGGCAGTCTTTCCTCCCTTGACCCCTCCAGCCAGAGTGGATAACAGCCCCCCGCTGCTGTGGTCCCTGGCAGCCATCTCTCCTGGCTGCTCCTGTATTACACAACGTCCTTACCTAGTGAGGCCAAGTTGCCAAAGTTTTCCAAAGTCACCTCCCTGTACAGGTCCCTCTGGGCAGGTTCCAGGCACTTCCATTCTTCCTGAGAGAACTCTACAGCCACATCCCTAAATGTCACCAATCCCTGAAACAATAAACCCAGGCACCATCAGTAAATGAAATGACTTTTATTTTTTAAATTACAAAATTGTTCAAAATCCACAGAAGTAGAGTATAGTATAAGGGCCCCCATGCGTCCATTACTCTGCTTCAGTCATTTAAGAGGACCTTACACATTTCCATTTTTCACCCTTGCTGTTTTCTGAGGTGAACCCCACATACAAAATTATAGTATTTCACTCACATATACTTTAGTATCTAACAGATTAGACTTAAGAAAAAAATTTTTTTAAAGATTTATTTATATATTTTTTGGCTGTGCTGGGTCTTCGTTGCTGAGCATGGGCTTTCTCTAGTTACGGTGGGTGGCGGCTACTCTTCGTCATGGTGCCTGGGCTTCTCATTGCGGTGGCTTCTCTTGTAGCAGAGCATGGGCTCTAGGGCATGCTGGCTTCAGTAGTTGCAGCACGCAGGCTCTAGAGCGCTGGTTTAGTAATTGTGGCACAGGGGCTTAGTTGCTTCATGGCATGTGGGATTGTCCCAGACCAGGGATTGAACTGGTGTCTCTCACATTGCAAGGCCGATTCTTAACCACTGGCCCACTAGGGAATAACCAGAATATCACCATCACATGCAATAAAATTAACAACAGTTTCCTAATAACTAGATCAAGTTTCAAATTGCCTCAGTTTTCTCAGAATATATTTTTTTTCCCCAGAAATGATTTTTGACAGTTGGTTTGTTGAAATCAGGAATCAAACAAAATCCACCCCTTGAAACTAGTTTACAGACTTCCTGTATCTCTCAAATCTCTAACAGTCCCTTTAAAAGGTTTTATTGCTATTTATTCATTAAACAAACATGTGAATCAGTAGCATTTCCCAGATTCTGAATTTGGCTCATTGCATCTTCATGATAGTGTTTAATATGCTGTTCTACATCCATATTTTTTTAAGGGTCATAAATGTCAGAGGTTGTACTGTGTTCTTCCTGTAGCATCTCACTAGGAGGCACAAAATGACTGGCTGGCTCATTTTTAATGAGGTTAAAATTCATGCAGTTGGAGGAAATAGAAGAAAACTTAAAGTCTGCCCAATGTGAGACACTCCTAGGTACAAAGCCTTTCTGAAGAAAGGCATCTTCTTGTTGTTGTTCAGTCTCTCAGTTGTATCTGACTCTTTGTGACCCCATGGACTGCAGCACACCAGGCTTCCCTGTCCTTTACCATCTCCCGGAGTTTGCTCAAACTCACGTCCACTGAGTCGGTGAGATACTCCTAGGTATAAAGCCTCTTTGAAGAAAGGCATCGTCTATCAGCTCCCTAAGGAATACCACATATCAAACCAACTAAGATAATTCAATGGGGAAAGATTAAATGTCTCTGTTAACAAATAGTGCTGGAATAAGTGAGTATCTAAATGCAAATTAACTCAAAATAGATTGTAGATATAAATGTAAAAGTTAAAATCATAAAACTTTTAGAAGAAAACACAGGAGTACATCTTCACAACCTTGGTCGGGCAATGGTTTCTTAGGCATGGTACCAACTACCAAAAATAAACAAAAAGAACAAAAGAACAAGAAGATAAAATAGATTTCATCAAAATTAAAACCTTTTGTTCTGCAAATAATTTCATAAAGAAAGTGAAAATCCAACCCACAAAACTGAGAGAAAATACTGGCAATTTCTATATCAGATAAAGGACTTAAAATCCAGAATATATAAAGAACTCTTACAACTCAGTAATAAAAAAAACAACCTAATTTTAAACTAGCCAAAGAATCTGAAGAGATTTCTCCCAAGAAGATATACAAATGGCCAATGAGCATATGAAACGATGCTCAACATCACTAGTCATTAGGCAAATGCAAATCAGAACCACAATAAAATGGCACTCCATATCCATTAATGGCTATTATGAAAAACAGAAGAAAACAAAAAAATAAAATTTCCAAAAACACATTTCGGTGAAGATGTGGAGAAACTGGTAGGAATGTAAAATGGGTAGCCACTTTGGAAAACAGTTGTGACAGTTCCTCAAAATGTTAGAGAGTTATCAAGCTACCCAGAAGTTCCACTCCTAGGTACAGAGAAACACATCCACCTAAAAACGCTGGTATATACTGACGTTTACAGCAGCATTATTCATGATAGCCAAAAATGTAGAAGCAATTCAAATGTCCAAAGACTGATGAGTTGATGAACAAAATGTAGTCTACAATATCCATGGAATATTGCTTGCTATAAAAATGAACAAAGTACTGATACATGCTATATCACAGAAGTTTGAAAACACACTAAGAAAAAAAATCACACATAAAAGACCAAATACTTAATGACTCCATTTATACAAAAAGTCCAGAATAGGCAATTTCATAGAGACAGAAAGTAAATTAGTGGTTGTCAGGGGAAGAGGAGGGGAGTGTGGGAGTGATGGCTAATTCAAACAGGATTATTTTTTTTTTTGGTAGTGATGTAAATGTTCTAAAATGGCTTGTGCTGACAGCTGAACAACTCTGCAAATATACTAAAAACCACTGAACAATACACTTATATGGGTGAATTTCATTGTATGTGAATTATATATATGTACAATAAATAAAGCTGTTAGTGTTATTGAAGGCTTTTGTTAATGCTGGTTAAATCTATCAATATATACCACATTAGAAATTAAAAGAGAAAATATTTAAATTATTATTAATTTATTTAAATAACTAATAATAAGCCTGTTACATGTTAACATAAATAACACATCTGATGAAAAATAGCTGTCAAAAAAGAATTTAGTAGTACTGTTTTATATTTTTGCAAATCTCTTTAATGACTGGCTGAATGAAAGAGATTTTCATACCTTCTGTCTTCAACCTGCTGGGCAACTTAATTTTATTTCATTTTTTGGCCACGCAACATGGCTTGCAGGATCATAGTTTCTGGCCCAGGGACTGAACCTGGGCCATGGTAGTGAAAGCCTGGAATCCTAATCACTGGGCCACCAGGGAATTCCCGTCTGTTAGGATAACATTTCATATAGCTTCTGGGAAATTCTACTGTACACTCATTAGAGTTGTGAGTGAAAAAAGGAAATAACGTGTTAGTATCATTTGAAGTTATTTTGGCCCCTAGACCTCCTGAAAGGGTCTCAAAGTCTTCCTGGAACCACTTTAAGAATTGCTGACCTAGCGCTACACAATTTAACATGAAAGACTTGAAAATACACTGTGCTGATTAAAAAAATCTGGTAAAAAATAGAGTATGATAAGTGTACATCAAATTTAAAAATGGCAAACTCAAAAGTAAATTGTTTAGTAGGCATCCATGTGGGTTTCCCAGGTGGCACCAGTGGTAAAGAACCCGTCTGGCAATGCAGGAGACATAAGAGACGTGGATTCGACCCCTGAGTCGGGAAGATCCCCTGGAGGAGGGCATGGAAACCCACTCCAGTACTCTTGCTTGAAGAATACCACGGACAGAGACGTCTGGCAGACTATAGTCCATATGGTCGCAGAGAGTCAGACACGACTGAAGTGACTTAGCATACATGCATGCATGAATCCATGTATGGCAAAATTATTATAAGAATCAAAGTTAAAAAAAAGAATCAAAGTACCAACAAACACAAAATTAAACATAGTCATTAACACTGGCAAGGCAGGCCTTCCCTGGTGGTCCAGTGGTTAAGAACCACCTTGCAATGCAAGGGACACCGGTTCAGTCCCTGGTCCAGGAAGATCCCACATGCGGCAGGGCAATGAGCCCCTGTGCCACAACTATTGAAGCCCGAGCCCTGGAGCCTGTGGTCCGCAGGAAGAGAAGACACTGCAGTGAGAAGCCTTGCACGACTACAGAGTAGCTCCACTTGCCGCAACTAGAGAAAAGCCCTCACATAAAAACGAAGATCTAGCGCAGCCACAGATAAATCAATAAGTTAAAAAACACTGGCAAGGCAGTAACAATATGTGAAGGGATGTGGGAGGGGTTGCTCAGATGGTACATTAAGCTGAGTGATGAATATATCAACATTCATTTTATTATTCTTTATATCACATGCATGTTATAGATATGTTTTTGTATATATTCTTTGATAGTGTGAAATGTTTTATGATTTTTATGGGGGGGGTGACATTTAAAAATCAAAGAGAAAAAAAGAAACTACTTGGGTTAATGGAAAAGGTCAAGGTTATCTTCTCTTTGACTCTATTTAGCCATGGTTCTGATAAGGGCAGCTCTCGTATTTCTCTCAAGAGAATATACTTCTGCTCCATTGGTACTCTGGTAAGAACACTGCTGGAGAAGAGAGGGCCACCAGAAGTAGGGGTGGGGGGGGGCATCATCATTCATTCCCTGCAATGGAGGAACTGAGAGCAGGTTATCAAATGGGGCTCAAGCGAGACAGGAAAATTTCAGGATAAGGAACACAAATGTTGATATTATTTCAAGAATAGAGGAAATTTTCACTTACCTGGATCATGGCTTTTAGAACCACCTGTCCTGCTTGGATTTCTTTAGATTCTCTGTTGAACAAATGAAAAGTCCTGAAAAAAACAGAGTAGGGGGGAGAAGGGGCACATCTCATAAACTGAGCTTAATTAGAGACAGCATTTATTTAGGCTTCTCTAGTAGCTCTGACAGTAAAGCATCTGCCTGCAACGCAGGAGGCCCAGGTTTGATCCCTGGGTTGGGAAGATTCCCTGGAGAAGGAAATGGCAACCCACCCCAGTATCCTTGTCTGGAAAATTCCATGGACAAAGAATCATGGCGGGCTATACAGTCCATGGGGTCTCAAAGAGTCGGACACAACTGTGACTTTTTTTTTTTAAATTTAGCCATAAACCACCTAAACAGACAAGTTTAAAACAACTGTACTTCCGGGGTCCCTGCTCGGCTTCTTTTCCACCTCCTCGACCCACCGCACAACACTAATACCAAGAGTGCTCGCTTCGGCAGCACATATACTAAAATTGGAACGATACAGAGAAGATTAGCATGGCCCCTGCGCAAGGATGACATGCAAATTCGTGAAGCGTTCCATATTTTTAGAATTCATTTTAATCAGTTCTAATGAGATGGATGAAACTGGAGCCCATTATACAGAGTGAAGTAAGCCAGAAAGATAAAGAACATTACAGTATACTAACACATATATATGGAATTTAGAAA
Source organism: Muntiacus reevesi (assembly GCF_963930625.1). NCBI lineage: Eukaryota > Metazoa > Chordata > Mammalia > Artiodactyla > Cervidae > Muntiacus > Muntiacus reevesi. Next base: position 258,800,432 of record NC_089250.1, read on the forward strand.
GATGGTAATGATAACCCTATATGCAAAACAGAAAAAGAGACACAGATGTACAGAACAGACTTTTGGACTCTGTGGGAGGAGGCAAAGGTGGGATGTTTCGAGAGAACAGCATCGAAACATGTATATTATCTACAGTGAAACAGATCACCAGCCCAGGTTGGATGCATGAGACAAGTACTCGGGCCTGGTGCACTGGGAAGACCCAGAGGGATTGGGTAGAGAGGGAGGTGGGAGCGGGGATCGGGATGGGGAATACATGTAAATCCATGGCTGATTCATGTCAATGTATGACAAGACCCACTGCGGTATTGTAAAGTGATTAGCCTCCAACTAATAAAAATAAATGGAAAAAAAAAACAACACTAATACCAAGAACTAATGAGTTAAAAAAACCCAGCCCTTTCCTAGACCATAGGGAAACTGAAAGATGCAATCAAGGTGAATGTGCTCTGTCATTCACATAGAATCCAAGCATCTCAGCAGGTGGGGATCCGGCTGGGACAGTCTCTGTCCCAGAGACTGGGATAGCATCACCTATTGTTAATGCTAATCTATACCCCAGATGGGGCCTAGACAGCTCCCAGTCGTTCCAAGCAGACCTTCCTTTGTGACTGAGGCAAGGAAGATTGCAACACAGACTCACTCAGCCTTCATGTGAGGACAGTACCTACAGGCTGAAACGTACAGGCTAGGAGCAGAGCATACCTGTGCAGGCCAAACCTTATGAAAAAGACATCCTTAAACAGTCTTCTAGCTTCTCTGGGCTCAACAGGCAAAACCTCTTGGGTATGTCTCTGACTCTGTGTTCTCCTTCCAAGCCCAAAACGGGGCCACGCCATCCATATGAGGGGTTCTGTCAAAGCCTCCAGCCAGAGCTGGACTAACCAGATAGGAGCAAGGAAACCACAGTAATACAGGCATCTTACAAGCATGCGGGCACATCCAGAGTACTGACCTGAGTGAGAACTCAGTTCCTAGAAGTCTCTTGGCCAGGCAATCCTTATTTTCTACCTAAGCCCTCTCCACTGCTTTCCTGAAGAATAAGATTCCTTCTGTGGTTGGCAGCTGCTGAGGCTGGTGGAGAACAGCCTACTTCAAAATTAGGAGAATGCAGGGGGGGTTTTTTTTCGTCTGTTTGGTTTTTTTTTGGCCGCACTGAGCAGCATGCAGAATCTTAGTTCCCTGACCAAGGATCAAACCTGCAACTCCTGCAGGGGAAACTCAGATTCTTTTTTTTTTTTTTAAATTACCTTTATTTTCAGATTCTTTTTTTTTTAAGTTAAAATTATTCACTTATTCACAAATAGTTATTGATCACGTACTATGTGCTCAGCATTGGGGGATATAGTCATTGCATACATAAAATTTATAATCTCATGTGAAGAGTTATTATTATAACCTCATCTAGCATTATACAAATATGTACTTAGTAATTCTTAAGTGCTCTGTAAGACAGGTGCAGTAAAGAGTATATGGCAATTGGATGGAAGCTCAAATTCTTAACGACTGAACTGCAGGGAAGTCCCAGAATTCAGGTTTTTTTTTTTTAAGAGGCTGGTTCTAATTAGAGAGGCAAGGAGCTTACTATGGTGAGAAGAGTCAGAAGGAAGACTAAATCACTGGGGGATGATGTCAAGAGTATTTCAGAATGTGATCTGGGGCCTAAAAATCAGAGAATTTAGTAGACAAAAAAAGGACAGAAGGTGGCTCAGTGGTAAAGAATCCACCTGCCAAGCAGGAGACATGGGTTTGATCCCTGGGTTGGGAAGATCCTCTGGAGAAGGAAATGGCAACCCACTCCAGGAGTCTTTCCTGGAAATCCCATGGACAGAGGAGCCCTGCAGGCTCCAGTCCATGGGGTCACGATGAGTTGGTCATGATTGAGTGCACACATATGGAAAGGGACAGAAGAGCACTCTGAGCAGAGTGAACAGCAGTGGCGAAAAACAGTGGACCAAATGTAGATGGTGTGTTTGGAGAGCAGAGAATACTGGGAGTAACTTGTATAGTTTGGGGCAGAGTTCAGACCAGTGCTGTCTTATAGAACCTTTGTGATGTGGGAAATCTACACATCTTGTTCTGTCAATAAGGCAGCCAATAGCCACATGTGGCAACTAAGCATTTGCAATGTGGCTAGTCTGACCCAGGAACTGAGTTCTTAATTTTACTCAATCTGAATTTAAATTTAATTAATTCTAGAATCTAGAGGAAGATGGCTTCCCCAGTGGCTCAGCGGTCAAGAATCTGCCTACAGTGCAGGAGTTGCAAAAGATGTGGGTTCAATCCCTAGGTCAGGAAAACCCCCTAGAGTGGGAAATGGCAACTTATTCCAGTATTCTTGTCTGAAGAACTTCTATGGACAGAGGAGCCTGGTGGGCTACTGTCCACAGTGTCGCAAAGAACTGGACACAACCAAAGTGACTGAGTATGCATGTACTACATAATGCATGTAGTTAATGCTTACAACACTAACTATGAGGAACAGGTCTCATCATCACTGTGAATGGCACCTGCCACAGTGATTGAAGGATAAAGGTGACCAATGAATACTGATCAAATATATAAAAGTTTGATTTTCACCAGAAATTAATGAAAGGCCACTGAAGAACTTAAGGAAGTGATAGGGCCAGTATGGCCAGATTATTTTTGCAGAGAGGAGTAAAACTGAAGTCAGGGAGATCAACTGAAAGGTGATTGTCCTTTCCCAAACAAAGGGTCTGACCCAAGACAGTGACAGCAGAAACAGGAAGGGGATGAATTCAAGATGTTGGAGAAGTAAAATCAACAGGCTCTGGCATCTGATTGGATATGCACACAGAGAAAGAAAACGGAGTCAGGAATTCTTTCCTATTAACTGAGTTCCTACCACAGTTGGCATGGTTCTACATGTAAGGAAGATAACAAATCCAGCCCCTCTCCCACAGATCTCACGTTCTAATGGAAAAAGTAACAAATATTGATACACTGACATTGATATTCCTATTAATGTGTAAAGAGGTCAAAGTTCTGTGGAGGGAAATAAAATGGTTAAGGAGACAGGGAGTGTTGGGGGAATGAAGGGCAGCCCGAGGATGCTTTTCACTGGGAAGATGACATGTGGTACACAGATATCTAGGGGAAGTGCAGTCCCAGCAGAGGGAAAAACAAATGCAAAGGTCTCAAGACAAGAGCAGGTTTCTCTGACTACAAAGAGGAAGGAGACTAGAGTGGCTAGAATGGGTGAGTGAGAAAAAGAGGGTCAGAGAGGAAGATGGAAGTTGGATCACACGGGGCTTATGGGCCATTTTAAGAACTTTGGTTTTTATTCTTGAGTAAGACAGGAAGCCACTGAAACATTTTAACCAAGGAATGACATAATCTAACTTTCATTTGAAAGGATCACTCAGGACTTCCCTGGTGGTCCAGTGGCCAAGACTCCAGGCTCCCAATGCTCCAGGGTCCAATTGAACTAGGAGGCCTAGTTGGATTCCTGGTCAGGGAACTATATCCCACATGCCACAACTAAGACTCAGAGAAGCCAGATAAATAAATAAGTAAATATATATATATATATATATATATATATATATATATTAAACAAAAGGATCATTCATGGAAAAAATGGACTAAGACGACAGGGGTGGGGGTGTGTGTGTGGGGGTGCCAAAGCAGAGAGACCTGTGAGAAGGTTACTGCAGTAATCCTGGCAAAGGATGAAGGGCTTGTCTTAGGGTGGTATGGTTGCAGGGGAGGTGATGAGAACTGATCAAATTCTAGATATTCTCTATAGGAAGAGTTGACAGGATTTGCTTACTTTAGGTATTAAAGAAAAAAGAGGCCAAGAAGATACTAAGGTTTTTAGCTTGAGCAACTAGAAGTATAAAGTTGCCCTTTTTTGGCTGCACCATGTGACTTGTGAGAATCTTAGTTCTCTAACCAGGGATCTAACCCAGGCCCACAGCAGTGAAAGCCCAAGGCTTAACCACTGAACCACCAAAGGAATTCTCATGAAGTTGCCATTTTTAACACAATGGACAGAAGCGGGTTTGGATGGACCAATTATGGGTTCTGTTTTACCTTTTATGTCAATCCTTGAGATGATTACTATACATCCAAGTGGAAATGCCAAATGTCCATTATATGTTTGATCTTGGAGTTCAGAGAAAGTCTAAAGGCAGGAATATAAAACTGGAAGTTACTGATGTTCAGTTGATATTTAAAGCTCTGATACTAAATAAGATTGCCTACAGAAGAGTGAAGGGAAGGCATAAAAAAGATAGAAGACCTGAAGACAAGATGAATTCTGAAGATAAAGGATAGAGATATGGAAGAGAGATCCAGAAGACCTAAAATATGTATAAACTATGATATGAGTGATAGTGAAGAGCCTTTGGGAACTTGTATACGGAAGAAGCTTAATCTACATAGTTCTAGAGCCACTGAGGGACTGACTTAAAGCTCCTGGTTCCCACAGAGGACATGAGCTTTCATATAAAAGGCTTCCCATTGCCTGCATCTCCTCACTCACCTGGGCTTCCCAGGTGGTGCTAGTGGTAAAGAAAACTCCTGCCAGTACAGGAGGCATAAGTCAGGAGGATTCAATCCCTGGATCAGGAAAATCCCCTGGTGGAGGACATAGCAACCCATGCCAGTATTCTTGCCTGAAGAATCGCCATGGAAAGAGGAGCCTGGTTGGCTACAGTCCATAGGGCTGCAAAGAGTCGGACACGACTGAAGTGACCACACACACACGCACGCACTCACTAACCTATGCACAAACCTTTTGTCAGTCTCTCTCCACAGCCCACGATGTCTTCCTTGTTCCAAAAAGAATTCACACCTAATCTCCAGAAGCAACTTTGTATACATAGAAAAAGAAATGGGTCTTAGCCAGTGTGGTAGACATTACTAATTACTAAAGTTTCATCACTATCCAGTTTTTCAAGCGTCCAGTTTTCCTCTCCCCTTTGGGCATGCAGATGACATTTTCCAGTCCCCTGTAGCTGTTGTTTAGTCGCCAAGTGGTGACTCTTTGCCACCCCATGGACACTAGTCAGCCAGGCTCCTCCATCCATGGGATTTCCCAGGCAAGAATACTGGACTGGATTGCCAGCGCCTGGGTAGGGGGAGGGGGAGATGTTGCTGGTCATGAGTAGATCTATATAGGTGTTGTCACTTTAACATCAGTAATCTATTCCTGAAAAAGCAATCATCCTGAGTAAAAACTCTAACTAGGAGCATCTTTCCCAATATTTAAAATGTGGAAAAATAAAATGTACCACATTTTAACACAAAGCCCCCAAATAATTTCTGAATATAATTAAACACAAAAAGACCTACACATAAATAAGAAACTACTGTATTAAGATGAAAATTTCTTAAAACATCACTTCCTGATCACTGATTATCATGGCTATTAACAACTAGTTATTCCTTTCGTTGACAAACCAATCTATACCTTTGTCAAAATACTCACATGACTCTTGATATTTTACTAACTGAATTTCTGATGTAACTTTAAACTTTTCCTGTATGTCATATTTTTATAGGTATTGAGCTTTATGGACATAAACATAAATTTTTCCAGTCTAAATATCAACCCAAAATCTATACACTGAGAGGTATGTACATTCCTGGGCAATGGTCAAGATTCTGAGTCAGACAATAGCATATTAAATAAATGAAAGATTTCTATAAAATGGCAATGCTGAGTACTCACAAATTTAGTAGTAATGAAGTACTTCACAACATAGAAAATATTCAAGATATGGTTAGTGAAATAAAAGCAGATTACAAAACAACTGGGCATCATGTGGTCTCATTTGTAAAATACATGTATATATCAAAGTAGACAAGATAGAAAAACCAGACTGAACACATCTGGGAAGTTTTGTGTTTTGTTTTTTGGCTGTGTCATGTGAGGCATGTGGGATCTTAGTTCCTTGACCAGGCATCAAACATGCATCCCTTGTGGTGGAGGCACTAGAAGTGTGGAATCTTTACTAGACAGCCAGTAGAAGTCCCTCTGGAAAAATTTTTTTTTCATTTATTTTTATTAGTTGGAGGCTAATTACTTCACAACATTGCCTCTGGAAATTTTTATCCTTACAGATTACTTTGGTTATTTCTGGGTTGTGATCTTCAATTTTCTTAGTTTTACTTAAGTGTGTTTTTTCAATAACCATGCATTAATTTTTAAATATAACCTAAAAGTAGCAGATGAAAAAGAAAATACATTCTTAAGACTCTTCCTCTGAACATGAAATAATAGCTCAGGCTATTCAAAAGCAGTTCTCTTGCACAGAATGGCTTTTGTTATTTCTACTTGGTCAGTTCCCAAGAGTTGCAAACTTCTTGATTTGGTAACTACATTTATGTGGCTGGAAAAGAACTAAAAGTCACCGAGACCAAGTCCTACGTATAAGTGATGCTTCCTTTCAGCTCTTCTTGCCAGATGGGTTTATGATGTTTTTGTAACCTGCCTTATTGGCCTCAGGGTTCTCGGAACAGCTATAGAGGCACCTTGGTCCACTTGTCATATTTTGGATTTCTGAAGATTAGAATGAAAATTGCAGGAAATACAGGTGACTCAATTCACTTCCTCAGAGTCCTTATGGGATCAGTTTGACTTAGATATGATGACATGACAATGACTGCTCTCTGGTCATACAGATATCTTCCTCCTATAAATTCACACAGCGTAATAGCAGAGTAAACTAGTGCCCTTTATCATCCTTTGCTTTGGACATTTGTATACCAGTTTTATCTCCCATATTACATTATCTGTAATTTAAAAATAGAGACTCACTTTTTTAAAGTATTTTGTCTCCCTGTGTTCTAGATTAGGATTTTGCATATTTGCAAATTCTTAATAAATGTCTAATGCCTGACCCAAAGGAATTCAAAAAGTCCAAATGGCGGGGGGGGGGATACATGTGTATGTATGGCTGATTCATTTTGCTGTACAGTAGAAACTAACACATTGTAAAGCAACTATATTCCAATAAAAGTTAATTTAAAATAAATAAATAAAAATACAATTATCATATGATCTATCAAAAAAAAAAAAGATGTAGGTGTATGCTAACAGGAACCCCCTTTGCTGCAGAGATGGTATAAAAGAGAAACGGAACAACTTGACAGTAAAAAAATGAACATCAGGAAAGTAGCTGTACTAGACATTAAAATGTACCATAAAGTCTCTTTAATTAAAAAAAGTGTGGCAGTAGTTCATAAACAGACAAACCAGTGGAAGAGAACCAAAGGCCTATAAACAGAACCAAGTATATATGGACATTTAGTATATGATAGAGATCACATTTCAAATCACTGGGGCAAAGAAAATTTTTAATAAATGGTGCTAGGAAAACTGTATAGCCCTTTAGAAAATACAAAATTAAATCCATACCCCAAGATTAAACTCCAAATGGATCCGGGTGCTTGATGTAAAAGATGAAACTACAATTATTAGAAGATAACACATGTAAATTCTCCTTTAATTCTGAGATCGAGAAAGGCTTTCAAAATCTAGAAGCAATAAAGGAAAATACTGGTAATTTGATTATATAAAAATAAAAACATTCAATGGGAAAAAAAATATAAACAGAGTCAAAAGTGTGTGTTAGTCACTCAACAGTATCCAACTCTTTGTGACCACATGGACTGTAGCTGGCCAGGCTCTTCTGTCCATGGGATTTCCCAGGCCAGAATACTGGAGTGGGTGGCCATTCCCTTCTCCAGAGGATCTTCCCAACCCAGGGACAGAACCCGGGTTCCCTGCATTGCAGACAGCTTCTTTACCACTGAGCCACCAGGGAAACAAAGTCAAAAGACAACTGTTGAACAGGGAGAAAATATTGAACACTTGCACCATACATCACAGATGAGAAACTGATATTCCTAATGCATAAAGAATTCTTAAACATGTGACAAAGCCTCCGAAAACAAAAAAATCCCAAGACAAACAAACAAAAAAAGCACCATGAAAGTAAACAGGAAAAAGAGATAGACAATTCACAAAAATCAAAACCATGAGCTACTGCTTCACACTCATTAGGATGGGTATTATTAAGAAAAGAAAAAGCAGAAAGAAACAAGCACTGGCAAGGATGTAGAGATATCAGAACCCTTGTGCACTGCCAGTGGGAATGTATTAATCAAACAGGTGCAGCTCTTTTAGAAAATGGTATGGTGATTCCTCAAGATAATAAACATACTATGTGATCCAGCAATTCAACTTCTGGATATATACCCAAAAGAAAGAAAAGCAGTGATCTGAAGAGATAATTGTAAACCCATGTTCACAGCAGCATTATTCACAAAAGTGAAAAGATGTTAGTAACCTAAGTGCTCACGGATAGATAAATCATTTAACATACTGTGGTATATATGTACAATGTAAATGCACTTAATGTTACTGAACAGCAGAATTAAAATGCAAATTTTATGTATATTAAACCATAAAACCCCCAACAAACAGAGATTGGTTGGTTACCTACAATGGGTGACTGGGAACAGAGTGGAAAGAATGGGAGAATGGAATTAGTGGAAGGAATGATGGAGGAATAACTGAGTAGACCTTTTGATCTAATTCTGACTTTCACAATATGTTAAAGTTTCACATACTCAAAAACGAATTAAAATCAACCAAGATGTGTGATGTGTGTTTGAGAACCCCAAATAAAATATGTACAGTATCAAATGAACCCAGGTATATTACAAATGAGTAATGTTACTGTTGCAGGAAGGGGGACCCCTTCCAGGGCCTGAAACTGGGCTCTTGTCTAACACTCGGAAATGAATTGTCCGAGGAGACACATGTGCTGATAAAGCAAGAGATTTTATTGGGAAAGGGCACCCGGGTGGAGAGCAGGAGGGTAGGGGAACCCAGAAGAACTGCTCTGATGCGTGGCTCGCAGTCTTGGATTTTATGGTGATGGGATTAGTTTTGGGGTAGTCTTTGGCCAATCATTCTAATTCCTGGTGGCGCATGCATTGCTCAGCCAAGATGGATGCTAGCGAGAGGGATTCTGGGAAGTGGACACACGGTGTCTCCTTTTGACCTTTCCCGAACTCTTTCGGTTGGTGGTGGCTTACTAGTTCCGTATTCCTTATCAGGATCTCCTGTCATAAAACAACTCATGCAAATGGTTACTATGGTGCCTGGCCAGGGTGGGCGGTTTCAATCAGTGTGCTTCCCCTAACATTACCATATAGAAAGGTACAGGGAAAACTATTTTTATTTATTTTTTGGGTTGGGTACTATATTTTGGGAGATATCCCTGGTAGCTCAGTGGTAAAGAAGCTATCTGCCAATGCAGGAGAGGAGGGTTCAATTCCTGAGTCAGGAAGATCCCCTGGAAAAGGAAATGGCAACCCACTCCAGTATTCTTGCCTGGGAAATACCATGGACAGAGAAGCCTGCTGGGCTATAGTCCGTGGGGATTCAAAGAGCTGGACAAGTCTTAGTGAATAAACAACTATATTTTTACTATGGACTATAAGACTAAGTACAAAAAGTACTATATAAGGTTTGGGGATATGGATTAGCAATTCTTTTTTGTTTTTGTTTCTTTTTTTTTGGATTAGCAATTCTTAAACTACTTTCTACTTAAGACTAAGCAAATAAATAAATATATGTGGTTAATGAGAGCCAAGTTTTTTTACTGTCAGAGAAAGGAATTTCAGAAAAGGAAATGGAGAAGGCTAAAAGAAGTGCTGTGGTACTGAACTGGAGAGATCATATAAAATCATGGATTATCTATATAAGTATACATAAAGACAAATATAGATATGTGAATACAGATGCATGTATTTCATATCTGAGAAAGTCAAGAAGCAAGGGCATCCCATTTGCAATTAGTACATTTAATTCCGGTTTCTAAGTATAATTTTTGCATAAAAGGAGCCAGAGATCCCTCAGAAATTTGCTGATTTCAGGACTGGGGCTGGGAAAGTACAGTATCAACCTGGAACATCTTGTGGTGCAGGAAAATAAGGAAATGCTAAAAATAAATACATCAAGCGGGCACACTGAAAGGATACAGAAGCCAATCCAAAGGATTTCCCAGTGGTCAAATTTGGGATAATTCAGCAATAAAATAGTGATAGTAATGGATTATAACCTACAGTACTTCAATCCAGAGAGTTGGTAAGTTAAATGGGGAGAAGAAAAATTTCTAACAAAATGATAATGGAAATATAGAATGAATAACAGAATCTGAAAAAAAAAGCATTTGGAAAATACCTGGTAATAAATTTTCAGGCAAGAATTATCAATAGATGTAGTCGGTGAAAGTAGGATGAGAAACAGCCTATTGATATAGACTAAAAACTAATTGTCCATAAGACACATTAATTGTAATAAAAAAACAATGATTTTGCAGTGAAGAAACTTGGCAAATTAAAGTTAACATTGCTAATAAAGAGACAAATTAATCCTATGTGTCTCCCAATAGAGCTTCCCTGGTGGCTCAGTTGGTAAAGAATCTGCCTGCAATGCAGGAGACCTGGGCTTGATTCCTGGGTTGGGAAGATCCCCTGGAGAAGAGAATGGTGGCTACCCACTCCACTAGTCTGCTCTGGAGAATTCCAGAGACTGTACAGTCCTTGGGGTCACAAAGAGTTGGACACGATGGAGCGACTTTCACGACTGAGTGACTTTCATTTTGCCTCAACTGCATACTCTGAATTTAATTATGAGGAAGAGTCAGACAACTTCAAATGGAGACTGTAAATTCTATATTGCAGAATTTACAAAATAAATTGCCAGTTCTCTTCAAAAGTGTCAAGGTCATGAAAGACCAAGAAAATTGAAGTCACTCAGTTATGTCCGACTCTCTGCAACCCCATGGACTGTAGCCTTCAGGGCTCCTCTGTCCACTGGATTTTCCAGGCAAGGGTAGTGGAGTGGGTTGCCATTTCCTTCTCCAGGGAATCTTCCCAACCCAGGGATTGAACCCAGGTCTCTCACAGTGCAAGCAAACACTATCATCTGAGCCACCTGGGAAGCCCTAGTAAGTAACTGTTTCAGATCAAAGAAGACTAAAGAGGACTTCCCCCATCCCACCCCCACAGTTCAGTCATTAGGACTGCATGTGTCCAATACAGGGGGTTTGATCCCTAGTCTAAGATCCCATGTGCTATACAGTGCAGCAAAAATTTTTTTTTAATAATAAAAATAATACAATAAAACTAAAAGAGAAGATTAAGGAGAGTTAACTGCAACATATGATCCTGGATTGGATCTTTGTCCAGAAACAGGACAGTTAAGCCACATTGATGAAATCTGAACAAAAGTTGTAGATTAGTTATTAACTCTTAGTATAACTGAACATGAACTTAAGCAAACTCTGGGAGATGGTGAGGGACAGGGAGGCCTGGCATGTTGCAGTCCATGGGGCCACAAAGAGTCAGACGTGACTGGGCTACTGAACAACTGTTGCAGGGAGGAAGCCAATTCTGACTTCATGTAGGAAACTGTTTCTTTGACTTGCTTTTATTATTATAATCATACTCAATGGCTTGCCTGGAGGACCCTGCCCCTCTGCTTGACTGTAAACTAAAGTGCCTTTTTTCAGCTCACAGAGAAAAAGTTTGTCCCCGCCCACCTGTGAATAGAAGAGATTAACACACCCCTTCTGAAGGCTGAACTTTCCCTTGGAGATGTTTTGCAAGATTGAAGACCCTTTCAGTTTACTTACCCCCTGCATCTCCCTTTCTATTCTTTTGACTTTAGTTACTCATTGCTTCCTTCTCTCTGATCTATAAAAGAACCTGGCATCCAGACCCCAATAAGATGGTTATTTTGAGGTGCTAGCTTGCCACCTTCTCCGTCGGTCTGCTCCCAGATTAAAGTCTCTTCCTTACCTCAACACCTTGACTCTCGGATTCATTAGCCTATCTGTGGCGAGCAGAGCAAGCTTGGACCCGGAAACACAACAATATCAGTATCTATTAGTGTATCTGTTAATCTCCTGGTTTTGATAGAGAAGCTGGGTTAAGAGTATTTGGGAATTCTATTTTTGCAACAGTTTAAGTATTTATTTTTTTATTTTAGTATTTAAAATGAAAAGTTTTAAACATTTAGATGAACACTAGTTGTGCAGGGAATATGGAAAGTGTGAGCCTTTCAGTTTACCTTCATGGCATTCAGTAATTGACTCCAATGGCAAATACTGGACTCCAGTTCACTTGGGGGTGAATGGTGGTGTGGGGCTTTGTTAGGCCAGAAGTTTCAGAAGAAAAGGAAAGCACGTGTTTAAAAAAAAAGCCTAAAATGGAGTCATGTGTCCCATAACAACAAACCAAGACTTAATTCCAGTTTAAGTGTTTCTCAAGAAAATGTGCTCTTTAAATAATCAATCTGAAATTTCCTGCTTGGCACCAGTGAGGTAATCTGCATGATAAGACCCCAGCCATTCCATTTCCCTAAAAGATGCCTTGGCCTAAAACAATCCTTTCTTTTCTTTTGCTAATAACTTCCTTGCCCCACTTTCCTACTGCCAGTAAAAAACTTCCATTTTGTACCACCCTTTGGAGTAGCTGCTTGGTAGATGGGATACTGTCGGATTCAGAAGTTGAATAAAGCCAATTAATCTTCACATTTGGCTGAATTACTTGTGTATGTGTGAGTGTGTTTAAGCACACATCTCGAAAAAGAAGGGTTTCAGGGAAAGAAGAAAAACTGATGCACGGAGAACCTAGCTTTTTAATGTTCAACAGTAGTTCTCTCAAATATCTCTCAGAGAAGAATCAAGAGAAAGCAATCGTGAGGGATCAGGGCATTTTTAAAAGTTCACCGTCCAACTCTCCCGCACAGGCAAGGGTGAGCAGAGAAGACTGGACATCATGCCCCATCCCGGTGTTACAAGGGAAGGCTGAGGTTATAATTACTGTCTGGGGTCACAATCTGTCAGAGCACTGGAGTCACAGGCACCACCTCACAGCTACACACTTGGTGCTGAACAGATGGTCAGTATCACACAAATACAACCACATATTCGCTCTTAGGACACACAAGGACACAACCACACAATGAGACACCTCCACATCTTTATACACAGTCACAACCTCACACCCAATAAGGCACACACAGTCGCACAATCTGCTTACACTATGACACACAAAGCCACATACAGAATCTCGCATCCTCAGCCGCCAGCGCGCAAAAACCCAAGGCTCTCTGGACACGCCCCGTCCCCGCCCCAGAGTCCCGGACCCCTCACCTTCTGCCTTCCCTTGGTCGCGTCCGGGTCCCTGCGGAGCTAAGGACCTCGCCACGACGTCAAGAGAGACCTAACGCTGGGCCACTGTGGACTCTGGGAAACGTAGTCCAGAGCCCGTCCAGCGGCAGACAAGATGGCGTCCTCATCCCTCACAGTCTGGGCTTGGCCCGTTTGACACTGCCCTCGAAAGCCTTCAAAGAAAGGGGTTCCCTCTCCAAACCTTCCATCATGCCTGAACTTATCTTCCCCCAAGTCACGATCACTCACTCTGAGAGCCTCATAATCACAGGAAGAGGTCGCCAAGTTGGCAGGGGGAAAGAGACGGAGAGACATAGAATGTCAACCAGCAAAGCCTTAAGGGAAATGTAGTCCAAGGCCCGGAAAGCGCCGTTGCTGTTGACAGAAGGTAATCAGATACCAGCCTGGGCTCGGCCACCGTGACCGTGCGGGCGGCGTCGCGAAGACTTCTGGGAGTGCTCGCTCGCCCTCGGAGTGCGCAGGCGCAGCGCACCGAGTGGACATTTTGGTCTTTGTCCGCGGGTCAGTCCGGCCCCTGGGTCCACGTGGCGCGAAAATAGGAGGTGGGATGTGGGCGTCTTGGGCCGATGGGGTCGGGGAGGTTGAAGGGAAGGATTCCGGATCTATTGGGGTGCGGTGCGAGAGTGTGGAGTGGGTTTAAGAGCTTCTGGCCTACATGTAGGGTGGGGGTGGGGGCCTCTGGGGAGGGTTCGAGCGATGTGTGACCCTGAGTTTGACCGCAGATTTGACCGGATGTTGGAATTAGTTGAGGGAGAAACTGTGGGTACGGGATTGTATGGCTGCTTCTACGAGAGAGATGTAGGAGACCAGCGCTGAGAGAATAACATCCGAGCGGCACTTCCCCTGTCGAAAGTGCTGATGATTAACGGTGCCATCTGTCTGGAACATCTTAGTTACTTGAAGACTGAAGGGCTATAAAAGCTAAGTGGTGAATAATTTTAAAATGGGCTTTGGTATAAAAGTGCGTTTCCTTTTAATTGGGTAGAAGGCAAATCACTGCGGTTTTTTTTTTTTTTTTTAACAAACAAGAATATTTCAAAGGATATTTTTGTTAGGGGGAGCCTGCTTCAAATGGTCTCCTGATCTTTGGGGTACTTTAATAGGACTGCTGTTAAGTCTTAAGAGTAAATATCAGCGTTACGTTTTTAGAAGCAGTGTCCTATTGCGCAGAAGCCGAGAACTGGGGAGTCAAGGGTTTGAGGTTCTAGATTCGGCACTGTTATCCTCGTTTTTTGAAAAAACTAATTCCTGGAATGTTTATCCATGAATCTGGACTAGCTAGGTATCCTGACTGCTAAATGCGTTTTCCCGGGTTATGGATTTTGTGAAGTAACAAAGGTACTTTTTCTAAGGATCTGCTCCAGTTATCCTTCTCGTATTTTAAATAATTGGGTACCAAATCAATAACTACTAATCAGTAGCCTTCAAATAGACAAACGACTGCCAGTTAGAAGGTGTGATAGAGAAAAACCATTATTTACAACAACGGTTTTTTAAAAATTGAGGAATAAGCTTAAGAAATACGCAAAACTACCGGAAAAGAACTTTGAATTACTGCTGAAGGGCGTAATGTAAGATAGGAACAAAAATAAAGTGTTTTTCATGTTATCCCAATAAAAGTATCCACAAATTTTTTTGGCGGGGGCGACCTAAATTAAGCTGATTCTGGACTTCATATGGAAAAATAGACAAGCTAGAATAGCCAGTAAAACTCAAAAAGAAAAGCAGTTGGGGTGTGGGGAAGTGGGAACCCAACAGTAACATTTTACTTTTTTTTTTTTTGGCCACACTGCTCAGTTTGCAGGACGTTAGTTCCCCAACCAGGATGTGGATTGAACCCACACCCTGGGCAAGTGAATGCGCTGAGTCCTAACTTCTGAACCACCAGGGAATTCCCCTGATGGCATAACATTTTAAATCCTCAGTAATTAAAATCGTATTGGCATTAGCAGGAAGCAGGCCTATGCAGGGCAATTCAGCAGTATGTATAATAACTACTTTTCTTTTGACCTAGTTATTTTACAGATGGAAATTCATTCTACAGATGTACCTGAATTTACATGAACTGATGCAGGTACAGTGTTTCACATAGGAAAAGATTAGGAAAAAAAAAAAAGAATAGCTAGCTCTATGGGTATAACTGAATCTCTTTGCTGTTCACCTTTAACATGTCACTGATAATCCAGCTGTACTCCAATATAAAATAACAATTAAAAAATACAGAAAGGGAGAAAAAGTTTCTCAGAAATAGTACAGTTATTACTGTTTCTGGTAAAAATTTCTGAAAGATTCAGATATGCAGATGCTCTTTTTAAATTTCTCTGTTTAAGCTTTTTTTTTTTTTTTTTTTTTTTTGACATTTCTTTTTATAACTGGAATGAGGAAGTTAGAATTCTTTGTTCAGGTTACACTCATCTTTAGCAACTCATCATTGCCTCCTTTATGAGATTTTGTTCTTTGATTTCCATGATGGTTATTTTCTCATGGTTAATTCAGCGCTTCTGATGATATTTTTTACAGATCCTAATTGTGAGTTATTTTGGGTCAGACTAATCAGAGGTGGTCTTCAAATTGCATAGTAACATCAGGAGAGAAATATTGACCCACCACTAGTGATTGTATTTTCTCTTTTATGACCAAAATGTAATCTTCATGGTTTCATAATTTGCTCATTCATCAATCATTTAATGAATGGTTTTAACATCAATAAATAATCTTTTAGCTGAATCAGCAGTAATTGCTTCAGGCTTGCAAAGTGATGATTTTCTAGTTTTTTCATTACTTTTACATTTATTTGGTTGCTACCTCAAATTGTATCAAATTTATCCTGGCTTTTTCTTCTTTAATCATCATTTTAAAGTTATACTCATAACTGTAGCTAGTTTTCTTTTTCTGATAGTCATATTATCACAGTTTTATTCAGTGGAACTTCCTTCTTGCTAACTCCTGTCTCATTTTAACTTGCCACCATTTAACTTTGAAAGCTTTTCCACTCCAGACCCACCTTATACCTTCCCTCCTAGACTTGGAATTGGCCATTTCTCAAAGGAGCTTTGGTTCCTTCTACTGGAAAATGGTATTTGAAACCAAGATATGGGTGCTAGATGCTCTCTTTGCTGCAGAGGTAACATTGTTTCAAGACCATTTCATAGAATGAATGAATAAACCCATTTTAAAAAATCATGAAGTTCATATTAGTATTTCTAATTCAGTTTAAATGTTTCAGGATTTTTACCTCAGTACTTAGCTCCTAATTGTATTTTATGATAAAAAAAAAATTTGGAACAGGTTAATACAAGTGTGGGCTTATTTGCTTTATTCTGCAGTTTCAAAATAACAAAATAGTTTCAAAATAACAATGTTGGTAGTGTAGTAACCATAAACATACTGTATCCTGTGAAAATTTTCTTTGTAGCTCTTTTTGCCCTTCCACTGAGTACACTAAAGATGTCAAAGTTTGCTTTATTTTTTTATTTTTTTAATTTTTTTCTGTTTTAAAGTCACTTGAAATAAATCCTTGTTTTGAGGAATTACGTTAATTACCAAGTTAATGCACAGTTGAGTTCATGTGTTTCAGTTTGTTTCCAGTTTTGGGACTGCTTTTTAAGAAGTGAATTTGATTATGTAAGAAAGTCGGTAATGCATTTCAACAAAAACTATATCTCATAGAGAGATCTCATTCTGCTCTCCTCTCCATCTCATTCTTCTCTGTCCCAATTAAATGTAGTTTCTTTTTGTTGTTGTTTATCTTTGAAGTAGATTTTGTATTTGTTAGGCCATTCGTGTATATTTCTTCTCTCCTGTCCCACATCCTTATGTAAAAGATGCACTCTGTACATTCCTCTTTTTCGTCACTTCACAATATGTCCTGGAGATATCCTTTCTTAATCATATATATGATTTTTAACTGCCTTGTCTGTGTGTACTGTAGTTGATTCTGCTGTTGGATGTTTGGGTTGATCCTAATCTTTGGCTGTTACTAATTAATTGCAGTAATGTGTAATTTTTCATCTGTGTCATTTTGTACTTATGGAAGGTTCTCCTGCGTTGGCAGGAGTATTCTTGACCACTAGCACCACCTGGGAAGCCCCTTGATTATCTCTAAAGTAGATTGCTGCAAGTGGAATTGCATATAGGGCTAAGAACTTTAATTTCTTTTCAGCTATCTACAAGAACACTTCTCTTCCTAGAACCTTACCATCAGAGTGTAGTGTTGAATGTTTTATTTTTTTGCCAAAAGTGTGAGTGAAAATTGATATCTCAATGTAGGTTTAATTTACATCTCTATTATGGATGCGATTGAGTAGTTTTAAAGGCCACATGTACTTATCTGGGAACTGTCCTTATCCTTTTCCTCATTTTACTATAGAGTGCCTCTTTCTTCTAGGAACTGTTAAATTAAATTAGAAAGGTTAGCCCTATGTGAGATGCATCTGAGTTGCAGGATTTTTTCACGTTTTAAATTTGTGTTTTAATATTGTTCAGTGGTTGTTTCTTTTTAAAACTCATGTGTAATCAGGAAGTTTTTGTTTTTATGTTAGATTTATCAGTTAGTTAAAATGATAAGTTATGTTAGTTAATTGGTCTTTTCATTTATGGTCATAGAAAGCCTTTCTCACTCCAGGTTTCACCTTTACTTTCCAATCCTTACAAGGTTATAATTTTTATGGGTTTTCATATCCTAGCATATGATATTTAGGTATGAATCAGGTTTATATTTTTTTCCAGTAGGCTACCCAGTACTTCCAGCACCATTTATTAATATTAAAAGACCTTAACTCTCCTTTGTTAAGATTCTTTACTTTGATCATATACTAAATTCTCATGTATTTGGTCTGTTTCTGGACTTTATATTCTCATCCATCTTCCAGTGTGTATTCATGTACCCATATTTTTTTTTTAGTGTGTGAGCCTTATGATTTTGTTTTAATATCTAGTATAGTTGGTCTCTTATTGCTTATCTTTTTCAGTTTCTTAACTATTCTTGTTTATTTTTATATGTAAACTTTAGAACTTTACACAGGAAACTATGTAAACTAGAAAAAAGCTAATTGATACTGTATTAAATTTTGTAAAATAATTTTAGGGAAAGGGACTATAGTGTTGAATATTCCTGTCTGTGTACATGTTGTATGTTGTATATATGCTAGTTTCCTTTTGGGTCTTTTAGAGTGTTTTAAAATTTTCTTATAAGTTTTAGACACTTTTTACTAAGTTTATTTTTAGGTCCTTTATCTATTATATTGCTGTTTCGAATGGAGTCTTTGTTGTGGTATATGTAAAGCTTGTTGCTTTCTATAAGTTAATTTTATTCCCTGCTTAATTTATTATTGTTTATAATTACATTTAAAAATGAGACATTTGGCATCCTTATCTTTATTTAGAATTTAATAGAAATGCCTTCAATGTTTTTACATTAGATGAGATGTTGACTTTTGTGGTCAGATGTAGATTATGATGACCTATATGTGTAAATATTACCCTTCCTGCCTGGGTCTCTGGGGGTGTGAGTAGAAATAAAAAGTTTAAAACTGAGACCACTGCAATGCCTCATATATAACAACCAGGAAAGATCACATTAATCAAGGAAATAAAAATCTCTCTGAACTCTGATAACTGCAGTCTTTAAAACATCAAATGGAACAAAAATAAGATACCCATTCATATTCTGTTTTTTCATTTCCTCCTTTTGGGTGACCATTTTTTAACTCACTTTCTCCATTTATCTTTTCTGTTCTTTTCATAGCTTTTGTTTGCTTAAAGTTTTTGTCTTTGTCAAAAAAGAATTTTGTTACATTTTTGTAATTTTCAGATGAGTTTAATTGTTGGAAAATTTTGCTGTTCATTGCCACTGTTTTTCTTAAAGCATCCTTGTATAGACCACAAAGTATTTGCCATGTTTGCAGGAGGTAGATTTTCCCAGACAAGTACCAGGAAAAGGGAAACATAGTAGCATTCTGTGCTTCAAAGCGCTCCTGCCTCTTCTAGTGTTTAAAAACAGAAGGCTTCTGCGCCTTCTTTGGCTAGTTGACCCTAACTTGGTTGAGGCCGACCTCTATCTTTCTCTTTCTGTTTCCCATAAATCTTCATAGTAGTTGCCTTCCAGGATGATGCATTTACTTTCAGAGGTTTCTGAATCTGGGGTCACCCCACTCCCAAGTGCTTTTTAAGTCTGCTCTGCTATGCTACCCCTGCAGTCTCTTGGTTTAATATAGGTTTTACTCTCATTGATTCTGTCTTAGAGTAAGACTTATTCTGTAAGGAAATATTAGCTGTGGATTTCTGAACTCCCTAAGTCCTTAGAATCTCCCTTAGCATTCCCAGTTCTTCTAGGCTTTTTTGCAACTTCGTTAGGCCCCCTGTGTGGGTTTTCCTTTGGTAGAGATAACATGGAGTTTGGGCTGGGTTTTTTTTTTTTTTTTTTTTTTTGTCATGAGTCTTGTTGATTACCGCAGTTCTTACTCAGGGTGAATTCCTCATTCTGAGAATGAATCTTTCCTGGTTATTTCTGAGGTCTGCTATCTTAAGGAACTCTCACTGTTATCTTAGTCTTGCTTGCTACACTGTCACACACTATTGTGCTTCCTGTACCACATCTGCTATTTTAGGTTTTGGGACCACACTTACATATAATTTAGAGTTAAAATAAATTCTCACTACTACTTTCACTACAGATGTAATGTATGGATTAACTGCTTGTCCCTTACTCCCCTCTAACCATGAACCCATTTTTCTTGATATTTTGTATGGTTTTAAGGAAGAGTACTTAAAAGATTGAAACTAAGCTGTCACGTGACTCCTGTGAAATGTTTCCTTGTCTTCCTGACCATTGGTGTTCCTAGGAGTCAGTGCTCCTTGACCATTCACATACTGTGTATGTTCTCTATGAGCAATCACATAACATTCCACCTGTCTTCAGCAGCAGTTAAAGTCTGACAGCTGACAGATTCCCATTTCCATTCTAGGCTGTTCTGAGCTCCTCATTTATGTATGCAGTTGCCTAATGGATGTATTTGCCTGCATGTTCCTTAGAAACCTGATACTCTGAATGTCCAGGAGATCAAACTTGATCTTCTTCCTGCAGGTTGTTCCTAGGCAACCCACACTCTCATGTTTTATCTCTGTGTACATTACTATTTAAGTCAGTCTCTGAGCCTTCCATCTGCCATACCCCAGTACAGGTTGGTGACTGCTTTTTCATCATGCATAGTAGATACAGTGTATAAGTAGTAACTTGTATTTTTTAGGAGTTTGCTTTTTTTTTTTTTAATAATTTCAACTTTATAGAAAAGTTGCATGTACCCTTTCTAGAGAAGAGTGCAATGTACAGAGAAGTCCCATGTACACTTTACCCAAATTCACCATTTACTTTTTCAATTGACTTATTTTTCCTTCTCTAATTCTCCAGAAATGTGTAGTTTTTTTTGCACTATTTGAGACTAAGTTGTATACTGCTCCCTTTATCTGTAAATACTTCAGCATAAATTTTCTAAGAACAAGGATATTCTTATACATCATCATAGTACAGTAATCAAAATCAGAAAATATACTATCAATACTATTAATTCAAAGTCTATATTCAAATTTTGTCTATTGTCCCAATAATGTTCGTAACTTTGTTTTGAATGTGTGGGTGAACATATTTACAGGACATTTTTATATATAGTTTCATTTATAGTATATTGCAATCATATATTAGGAATCCAGGAACACTTTTTCAGTTTTTTGTTCCTAAATACTGTCAAGAACAACTTTATCCACATGACTTAGTGTGATAGGCATATGTTGTTCTAGATAATGAATATTAAATTTCATCCAAGAGTAAGGGTCACAGTTAAAATCATACGTAGGAACCTACATAGGAGTGTGGTGCTAGAGAACAGTAGCAGCCAGTCATGTAAGATGTGAACAACTTTTCCTATGTAAGTCAAATTCTCAAAATAAATGCCCCCTCTCTTCCTCCATTTTTGGGTGTGTGGAGCCTTAAATGGTTTAATGAGTATATGGCTTTGAAATTCTGGATCCAGATAGTACCTGTGCTGATATAGTTGTATGTGCTTTAGTCTCTTAAGGCAAAAAGTTATTACTTTATTCTTTTTCACAGGGTCACTTGTGCATTCCTGGAGATTGCACCGTCCTCATCCTTCAGAAGGTTCAGGAGGCCCCAGGGCTCAGCCGAGTTCTAGGAGAGAACTTTGGCTCCAGCATTAACATTCTAGTGCTGTGTCATTTCCCCAGTAGCAGGTTGTGGACTGATCAGGCTGGATGTGATCCTCTGTTGAAGCACGAAGACGAATTCTGGATGGTGGAGAAAGAAGTGGAAAGGAAGTTTGTTCAGGTGAGTGCATCACAACCGGGCACATCACAGTTGTTCAGTCAGCACTGCCACCTCTGAAAAGCTTTCTTACCAGCCCTAATTTTAGAGTAAGTCTTTAGAAACCTGAAGGACATTTCCAGTCATCATTTTTTCTTTCAGTAGTCTGTGCCTTTAATCAGGTTCTAGAAGGGCAGGTGTCCTTATTTTTATTCTGCATGTCAGCACTTCACACTTCATTCCCTCTGCCTCTCTGATTGTTCTGTCTTCCATGATACCCTCAGTCTCATATCTCCTGGTGTGTGTAGGCTCCTTTCCCTGTGTGTTGTCTTTTAATATCTTAGGTTTACATATTATCTGATATTTAGGTTCCTTTTTATTACTTACCAATTTCTCTCATTTTTTCAGTCGTTAAATGCTTCAGCATCATATTTTACATCTGTAATCACACTTCCTGTTGTCTTATCCAGTTCCCCCATTATGCATCAATAAACTCCTGCCTCCTTCCCGTCTGCCCCCATGTACCTGTTTTCAGAAGTTTTTGCTGTAGCAATCAGTTCTGCTTTTTTGCTATGTCTGTGTGTATAGATGAATGGATGGCTGAGTCTGTATTTATTTTTTTATATAAAACATGAATTTGTGAAAAAATTTTGAACATCAGTGAAAACATCTGACTCTCGGTCCTGTAGTTCTTTTTCAAAGCTGCAGTCACTTAAGAGTTTCACATGGATTCTTCTTGAGGCAGTCTGTGAATAAACAAGCATATATTAATGTATCTGTGGTACAAATACAAATATATATAAGCACTCAGCCTTTTCATTTAAATGGTGGTATGTATTCTATTGTGTACATAGTTTTCTTCTTTTCTCCATCAACACTTAATTCGTTTAACCTGTCTCTGACGGACATTTAGGTTGTTTCCAGACTTGTGTGAGTGAAGATGCAAGTGAATATACTTGTTTATATTGCTTTGCAGAGATGTGCAGATACAGTTACATCCTAATTTACTCTTAAGTAGAAATGCTGGGTCAAAGTTAAGTTTATTTATAGATTTGATAGAAATAGGCACATTGTTCTCAAAAGAAGTAAACCAATTTACATGTCTACCAACATGGTATATTGATATATTCAATAAGTATTTCCTGCATGATTTGTATTTAGCACCATTTCAGGTACTAGGGAAATGTTATGAGCCAAGCAGTCAAAAATTCCTCCTCCTTGAGGCCTACATTCTAATTGGGGAAGACAGACTATGAGTAAATAGGTAAACAATGTATTCTATCAGATGGTGGTGAGTGCTATGAAGAAGAATAAAGCAAGGAAAACTGGCATAGTGAGGGCCAGTTGAGGGTTATAATTTTAAATAAGTTGGTCAGGGAAAGGTCTCATTAAGGGAGTAACATTTAAGAGTATAAGAGTGCAGTATGCAGTATTTGGTGGAAGAGCATTCAGCCAAAAGGAACAAAAAGTCTTAAAAACCCTGAGGCTTGTGCTTCCTCTTAAAGAAATAGTGATGAGGGCAGTGGACTTGAGCAGAGTGACAAAGGGTTTGGTTAAGTAACAGGCCAAATCATAAACTTTGACCTTTATTCTGAGTGATTTGAAAGGCCATCAAAGGTTTTTGAGGTGAGGAGTGAAAAGATCAGAATTAAATTTGAGCTGCTATAAAGAAAATACGGTATAGGGGGCCAAGGCTAGGAGATTAATGGGAGTAATCACTACTGCAGTGATCTAGGTAATAGTTGTACTTAGTGACAAGTGGTCAGATTTTTAAGATGCTTTAAAGGAATAGTTGAAGGATTGACTGATTTTATGTTGGATATGAGAGAAAGAAGTCACTGATGACTTAACTAGATAAGGATGAGACAAGAAGACTTTAGGAATTTTGAGAGACTGATCAAGGATTTTCTTATGGACTTGTTAATTGTGTCCTGTCTACTGATCCATTATCTAAGTGCATATTCAGGTAGGCAGTCAGGAATCTAGGGAGCTGGAAAGTCAGGAATTTAGGGAACCTAGAAAGTTGAGAAGACTTATGTTCTGCTGTACTAACAAGCTGCTTTAATCAGTGGTGGTGTCTGCATTTCCTTGCTCAGTTCTACTTCTCTTATCACTCAGAGATGCCATTGTGTCCAAGTCTCCTGCATCCAGCCTGCATTCCTAGATTCTGTTGTTAGAAACTAGGAGGTGGTGATGTGACCCCCTGAGACTGTGCCTTTTGTTTTTGGAGAGTGTTGTGCATAAGAGCTCTTCCTAAAAACAGCAGTGACAGCTGCCTACACATATTCTTCCTAGTAGGACATTGGAATTATAGCTGTTTCCTACTTTTACCAACAATGCAGTTTTCCCTTTTTCTCTTTTTCTTTCTCCTTCTCAGACAGAAAGTGAGCAGAGATGTCTTTTTGGTTTTTTTGGCTGTACTGTGAGGCTTGTGGGATCTTAGTTCCCCAGCCAGGGATTGAACCTGGGGCCTTGGCAGCGACAGGGAGGAGTCCTAACCACTGGATCATCAGGGAAATGCAAACATGACTTTATTTTCCATTTCAGAGGAAAGGATCTGCTTATGTTATGTTTGAGTCATCCTTCTAGGAGTACTTTCCAGTTTCAGCTTTATTGGTGCTTTTTTTTTTTTTTTTTTTTTTAATTTTATTATTTTTTTTTTTATTGGTGCTTTTGTTGCTTTATCTGTGAAAGTATTTCCCCATCTTTTGCTTTTTTCTCCACCTTCTACCTTCTTATTGGACATGTCTTCTGGAACTCTGCATTCTGCCTTTCCTCTTTCTGTTTATAAATTAGTTCTCAGAAATGACTCATTCATTCTGAAGTTAGAAGTAAAAGTAAAGTGAAGTCAGTCAGTTGTGTCAACTCTTTGCGACCCCATGGACTGTAGCCTACCAGGCTTCTCCATCCATGGGATTTTCCGTGCAAGAGTACTGGAGTGGGTTGCCATTTCCTTCTCCAGGGGATCTTCCCAACCTGGGGATTGAACCCGGGTCTTCCACATTGTAGGGCAGACACTTTACCATCTGAGCCACCAGGGAAGTCCCAAGCTTTCTATAAATATCAATCTTTATTTTTGCACCTCTAGCCTTTCTGTCTTGCCCACCATAATTTTACCTATTTACGGGGTAAACAACTATCCAATTGACTTCATTTTCATTGTGTTAGACAGAGATTTCAGCTCATTATTTCAGGTCCAGATGTCACATTAAATTAGGTCTGGATTATTTCCTTTCTCATGGTCCTTGTGACATAGTCAGACCTTTTATAGTCAAACCTTTTAAAAGATACAGTTTAATTAGGAGAGGACATATTAACCCTGTGAGTATAATGTGAACATATTTTCTTTCTATAAAATTATTTGAACCTTGGCCTTTGAGCTTATTTAAACTCGTTACTTAATTCCTCTTTTATTGATCTCCCATCTTATTGTCCATCCTACTTCACATTTTGCACAGAAATTCAAAAGTCCTCAGTAAACTTCTTACATGTTTTTTACTTTTATGTGTGGAATCTATCATGTGGAATCTACCTGTTGAAAGGAAGGCCAATATTTTATTTTTTTTTTCTGAAATTTTGAGTACACATGCAGTAACTTGTTAAATAATCTGAATTATTGTATAAGGATTTTTTTAGACCTGTTCGTAACATCTTCAAACAGTAAAAACATTGAAAGAACAGTACATTGATCTACTGTATACCCACCACATAAACTCAGTAATATGTATTTTGCCATGTTTGATGCATCTGTTTCCTAGTACATGAATATTGTGTGCATTGAAACAGCTTGACATTTAACTACTAAATAATGAAGTATGCATTTTCTAAAAACAATGTTATGTGGGGGGGCCCACATAACAAAAATACTATTATCATACCTTCATCAGTTCAGCTCAGTCGTTCAGTCGTGTCCGTCTCTTTATGACCCTGTGAACTGTAGCACACCAGGCCTCCCTGCCCATCACTGACTCCCAGAGTTTACCCAAACCCATGTCCATTGTGATACCATCCAACCATCTCATCCTCAGTCATCCCCTTCTCCTCCCACCTTCAATCTTTCCCAGCATTAGGGTCTTTTCAAATGAGTGAGTTCTTCACATCAGGTGGCCAAAGTATTGGAGTTTCAGCTTCAACATCAGTCCTACCAATGAACACCCATGGCTGATCTCCTTTAGGATGGACTGGTTGGATCTCCTTGCACTGCAAGGGACTCTCAAGAATCTTCTCCAACACCACAGTTCAAAAGCATCAGTTCTTCACCACTCAGTCTTCTTTATAGTCCAACTCTCACATCAATACATGACCACTGGAAAAACTGTACCCTTGACTAGACAGACCTTTGTTGAAAAAGTAATGTCTCTGCTTTTTAATATGCTGTCTAGGTTGGTCATAACTTTCCTTCCAAGGAGTAAGCATCTTTTAATTTCATGGCTCCAGTCACCCTCTGCGGTGATTTTGGAGCCCCAAAAAATAAAGTCTTCCACTGTTTCCACATATCTTAGATGATTAATATTATATAATAATATTTAGATTTCCCCTGTTGCCTTCAAAATACCTTGTATAGCATTTTTTGTCTTTAATGCCAGAATCCAGTCAAGGTTTAAATGTTGGATCTGGTTATTGTCTTTTTAATCTTTAAATGGTAAACTGTCCTCTCCTTTATTTCCCCCTTGATTTTGCCCCCTGTATTTAAAAAAATACTTAACTGTCAGCCATCCAAAGAAAAAAAGAGTACAGACAACCATTACTGCAATCCAGCATCTCAGATTATAGTTAGTATATTGACTTAGCTATGCAGAAATTTGGGTTTAAAAATATTTCATATGAAACACTTATTTTAAGAAAAGTGAAGCGTGATTGTGATCGAGGTTAAGGGAAAGATGTTTAGAAGTACAAGACAAGATTGGAGAAGTCTTTAGGAGCCTGTTACTGGAGCTGCTTCCAGGAGGTTCCATAGATTATAAAAAGCCTAAAATATAGGATGGGGTTGGGTTAAACCAAGGAACTTAAGGAACATAATATGCCTAATTGTGACTCATTGATTGCATACGTAACACGCTTGCTAGGTTTTTTCTCAGGGCCTCTGAACTTAACCATTACTTAGAATGCTCTTCCTCCATGTATTTATAAGGATCACTCTCTTCCTTCCTTCTTGTCTTGAACTTAACCTTCTCAGAAGCTGTTCTATCTGAAACTGAAACTCTTTATCCATTCCCTAGTTTTTTCCCATAGCAGTTAAAACTTGTTAACAAACCTTCTCTTTTATTTTTTTTCTGTCCACTAGAATGTAAACTTGATGGGTGCAGAAAGTTTTGTCAGTTTTGTTCAATGCTTTTTATCCTTGGAGCTTAAAACTATTCCAGACTCACAGTAAGAAGGTAGAAGAAGGTATTTGTTGAATGAATAATGAGATGTGTTTTGAGCATCAGTTCTCAAACTTTTTGGTCTTAGGAACTCTTCACATTTTTTTTTTTTTTTTTGTAATTAAAAAGACAGCTTTATTGAAACGTAATTCAGATAACATAAAATCTACCCTTTTGGGGATATACAATTCAGTGTTTTGTAGTATATTCACAAAGTTGTGTAATCATCACCATTACCACATTTTCTTCATCACAGAATGTAACCCATTACCCATGAGCAGTAACATTTATAGTCAGTCTTAAAACTTGAGGGCCTCCAAAGGAGGTTTATTATGTGGACTTTTATGATGTTTGTTTAATGTAAAATTGAGAAACTTTTGAAAACATTTATTAATTTTTTAAAAAATTCAAATAATAATCTCATTACATATAAACTTAAATTACAATTCTTAAGTAACTGTTTTCCAAAATAAAAGTTTAGTGAGAAGAGTGGCATTGTTTTGCATGTTTGTAGAGCAGTGTTTTAATAGCCTTTTCAGATAATTGTGAATATTCGTTGGTACTATACTAACACTTTATAAGTGGTAATTTTTCAAGATTAGCCACAATGTGAAATTTGAAATTATATCAGATTTTTCTGTTCTCTTACACAATATCCATTTATCTTAAACTTTGAATGGATTTCTGACCCATGCATGATCTTGTAACATCATGCATTGTGTGCTTAGTTGCTCAGTTGTGTTTGACTCTTTGTGATCCCATGGACTGTAGCCCACCTGGCTCCCCTGTCCATGGGGATTCTCCAGGCAAGAATACTGGAATGGGCTGCCATGCCTTCCTCCAGGGGATCATCCCAACCTGGGGATTGAACTCAGGTCTCCCACATTGCAGGAAGATTCTTTACTCTCTGAGCTACCAGGGAAACCAATCATGCACTGGCCAGTTGAGCTGCAGCTCTTTCAGGTGTTGACATGGGGGCCTTCCTGAGTGGCTCAGTTGGTAAGGAACCCATTTACCAATGCAGGAGACAGAAGAGAACACCAGTTCAATCCCTGGTTTGGGAAGATCCTCTGGAGAAGGAAATGGCAACTTGCTCCCGTATGCTTGCCTGGAAGATTCCATGGACAGAGGAGTCTGGTGGGCTACAGTCCATGGGGTTGCAAAGAGTCAGACACGACTGAACACACAAATGTTGACATAACTCATACAATATCAAAATGTCATATTTTGTTAGCATTACCAGTCTCATTAGAAAAGTCTTTGGAAGTTTCAATCACATGGTGGAGGAAACAGGTTTTCCAGAATCCTAATTTTTACTTTTGTTCGAAAACTTGAATTCTGTCACTGGCAGCATATGCAATCAGTTATTTTCCTTGAGGTGATTCTCTTACCTTTTTGTCTGAACAAAGTTCCTGCCAAACAATGCCCAAGTCTTAATAACCATAGTTTGTAAGGCATTTATTAGTTTAAAGCAAATTAATGGTGCAGCATGAAGTAAAGTAAAAATTGGTGCTTCATGAGTAAAGTAGCTAATTAGCTCACAACCTAATTTGTTTGCCCAAGTGCTTTCCCTTGAGACAACTGTCATCCTCTTGTGTACAACAGAACTATACATGTATATGTATAAAATTAGTATTTCTTTAAATGTATAGTTTTTGCTTTTCATGGATTTGATACTCACTATACTTTTTGTTTGCTTGATTTTCCTATACTTAAGCACAGATTTCCTTGGACTTTCTCCAGAACAGTTCAAAGCTTGCTCTCAGTACTAGTTTCCACATTGTTACATGCATTGGGAAATCTCCATTTTTCCCTTTGGAGACAATAAGTCTAGAGTTCTTGTCCCCTTACTTCAGTGTAGACCAGGCTGTACTCTGACCTGATAGTCATCTCTTACCTTGTAGCTTTTCATCACCATTAACATAGAAATTATTTCATTTTTCCCCCTCTGTACATCCCCTCATTTTTGGATTCTATATCTGTTACCATCTCTGTCTACTAATTTTGGTGGAACGCATCTTTTAATAGCCTCCTGGGAGAAAAGGTGTCTTTTGGGCATTTGCATATCTGAAAAATGCTTGTACTTGACTGTCTCATTAGATTGATAGTCTAAGCTTAAATTTTTTTTTTTTTTTAAGCTTAAACTTTTTTCAGTCAGAATTCTGTCTTCTAGCTTCCTGTCTTTCTATTGGGAAATTTTATTCTCTTTTCTTTGAATGATGCATGTTCTTTCTTTTGAAAGCATTTTTCGCCTCCTTGCTGTTTTGAAATGTCCCAGTAATGTGTCTAGGTATTCATCTTTCATTCTTCATTGTGCAGGGTACCAAGTGCACCTTTTAAGACGTCTGGAGAGTCATGACTTAGAGGAGAGAGCATTTTTTTGTTCTTTGACTATTTCCTCTAAACAAGTCTCCCCCTTTCATTTTCTGGAACTTCTTTTACTCAGCTATTTTATTACTTTGGTTTATCCTCCAATGTGTCTTCTTACAACTTCTATCAGGAAATGACAGTTGTCACCTATGCTTATATGTCATTGATCAAACAAGGGACCTGGCCACACCTGAGTTTGCTAGAGTGAAGTAGTGCAATCCTTCTGCACTGTGGAAACCCTGTTATTGGGGAATGGTAATACAATTTCCATTACCTTACCTCTCACCCCACCCCATTGTCCCCAGTCTTACTTTCTAAGGGACCTTTTTCTGTTTCTTGCTTCCAGAATCCTGTTATTGTTTCACTGATAAAATTTCTTCTCATAACTGTCTGTGATTGGTTTCAGGGTTTTGTTGTTTGCTGTGCCTTACCTTTATTTCCTTAGAGTTTCTTTCTTTCAGTGTTGATCTTTCATGTTAGTGGGGTTGCTCTACTGTGTGTGGAGTATTGGCTACAGAGTCATGTTTAAGAGTGATTCACTAAAAGCTAAGCTCTTTTGTGCCTGGGTGCTTCTAGTCAACTGGTAGGCTTCAGTGGATAAAGAGGAGAGCATAGAATGCCTCATGGACTTGGGGGTCTCCTTCTGAGTTATACAGTCATACTCTAATGGTCAAATGTGGCCAGGTCCTTTGTTTCACCAGAAAAAAATGACCACAAATAAGTATCGTCTTAGATGGGAGGCATCCTATTTAAGTTTTTCACTGGCCTTTTAGTTTGTCCAGAAAAGGGTCTTTTCATATCCTGCTCAAAGTTTCCAACACTTTTGGCATCGACTACAGAATGGAGCTGGGGTCTCACCATATTACATATACATCCCATTGCTTTCAATATAGCACCTGTCATTTCATTTGTTGAGTGTCCCTGAGACTGGGGCTTCTGTGATTAAATTCCTGCAAAGAATAACTTTGATTTTGTGAAAGGAGTGGTCCTTTGTCCTCATGACTGACAGTAAGGGGCCAGCTGCAACTTAAACAATTTTTATTTTTTCAGCAAATATCATTCCTTCTTTTGAGGCACTTAAAATTTCTCTTCATTTCCTGAGTCTTTATGATACTTTGTGCCACAGGTTTGCTTGCTTGACATCAGTGTCCTCTTCTGCAGTGCCTTTACATTATTTGAACTTCTTCAGCTCTTCTGTCTGTTGAAAATCTTCCATGTACTTTATGTTATTAAAAAAAAATGTTAATACCTGTGTGTATTGATGTTGCTTGTCCTTGATGTTCTTTCTTGTCCTTTGAATGGAATTTTAGAAGGAAGCAGTTGGCTTTTCTGTTCCCTTTTTCAGAATCCCTGGTAGACTTTCTCAATTTTATGTGGCTATCTTTGTATCCTATTTGTTAATCCCTCATTTTTTGGTATATTCAATTTGCTGGATTATGAAATTAGGTTATTTTTCAAGAGTTTTCTGAGCTGTTTATACATATGTGAATATTTAATTTTCAACCAGAAGTCCTATTCAAGGGTTTCCATCTCAGAATTTAGTTGAAGACACTGATCATGAGGATTCTTTCATACTTTGAGCTAGTTCATCCCTCAAAGCACAATCTGAAATTTCATTACTAATGGAAAAATTCATAGTGATAATATAAAGCTAACATTTATGGGTGCTTACCATGTGCCAGCCACAGTTCTAAGTGCATTATACATTGACTCCTTTAAATGATGATTCTTTGTACTCCATTTTATTTAGAAGAAGCTTGAGAAGAAGATGAACAGATAGATTGGCAACAAGACTTGGGAGACAAGTTGCATCCAGCTTCAATAAAGTACAGACTGAGAAAAAAAAGCAGTGACTAAGAAAATTGGAAAAGTGCTTCCTCTGATATCAGACTATCTTTTAAGACAACAACTTTTTCAACCTAGAGTTTGAAACACAGTTTAGACTTAGTTGTGTAGGAAAGAATTGTCAATTTAAATAGTGTGGAAATCTGCCACAGCTTACTCCTTATAGTAATAATAACCCTTTTTGTAAAAGGGTATAAAATCAGTGTGGAAATGCCTTCACTAAAAGTTTGAACCCCACATGATATCAGAGCATTCATTCTGGAGAGAAAACCTATGAATTTACTGAATTTTGGAAAACTTTCATTTGTATGTTGCACCTCATTCAGTGTTGAAGTCAGGCTGGAGAGAAATCCTGTGCTTCTAAAGAATATTGAAAAGCCTTTAGCTAGATAACATCTCATTGAGCAGAAGAAAATTCATACTGGAGAGAAGTCAGTGAAGGTTATAAATCTTCACTGAACATTTTAGAAAATTTAGAGTTGGAGAGAAAGCTCTAAATATACTGATTATGATAAAGTTTTCTCTTGAACCTTATCTCTTACTCTACATTTGAAAGGTCATAACAGAGAAGTCCAGCACATGTAAGAAATGTGGAAATACCTTCAGCTAAAAGTAAATTTTCATTTGTCAGAAAATTCATACAGGAAAGAAACCTTGTGAATGTGGGAAAGCTTCCATTCAGATGTCACACCCCAGTCAGCAGAAAATTTGTAGGGGGGGAAACCCCTTTGCCTGTAAGGTATGTGGGAAAATCTTCAGCCACAAATCAACTCTTACTGAGCATGAGCATTTTCATAATAGAGAGAAACCTTTTGAATGTAATGAATGTGGAAAAGCATTCAGCCAAAAGCAGTATGTCATTAAACATCAGAACACCCATACTGGAGAGAAGCTTTTTGAATGTAATGAATGTGGGAAATCCTTCAGCCAGAAGGAAAACCTTCTTACCCATCAGAAAATTCACACTGGAGAAAAACCTTTTGAGTGTAAGGACTGTGGGAAAGCTTTCATTCAGAAGTCAAACCTCATCAGACACCAGAGAACTCACACAGGAGAGAAGCCCTTTATATGTAAGGAGTGTGGGAAAACCTTCAGTGGCAAATCAAACCTTACTGAGCATGAGAAAATTCACATCGGAGAGAAACCCTTCAAGTGTAATGAATGTGGAACAGCTTTTGGTCAGAAGAAGTACCTCATAAAACATCAAAATATTCACACTGGAGAGAAACCTTATGAATGTAATGAATGTGGAAAAGCCTTCTCTCAGCGAACATCACTTATTGTACATGTGAGAATTCATTCAGGTGATAAGCCTTACGAATGCAATGTATGTGGAAAAGCCTTCTCTCAAAGTTCATCTCTTACTGTACATGTGAGAAGCCATACAGGTGAGAAACCCTATGGTTGTAATGAGTGTGGGAAAGCTTTCTCTCAGTTCTCAACCCTTGCTCTACATTTGAGAATACACACAGGTAAGAAGCCTTATCAGTGTAGTGAATGTGGGAAAGCTTTCAGCCAGAAGTCACACCACATTAGACACCAGAAAATTCATACCCATTAAAACCCTGTGGATATCATGAAAGGTGTTCATCAGGAATTTACACCTTATAACACATCAGAAATAATCATTCTGAAGGAAGGCATCACAAATGAGGGAAGCAAAAGCTAAAAACTTAAAGGACACCAGAGAATTCATCTTGAAGAGAAAGACATTTGTATGATTAAAATCCTGTATCCAATAAAAAACATACTGCAAATGTAATGCTGAAAACTTCATGATTGCCATCTGCATGAATCTGGAGATCTTCACCAGTGTAATAATAAAAAAAAAAAACTATAAGTATTAGAAAGAAAGAGACTTTTATGGTATTGATTTAGCAGAACAGAAGAGATTCTGGAAAAGCCTATGCATTTATTAGAATTTTTAATATAGAAAAGGCATCAGGAGCTGAGAAGCTAATGGGACTATTTTAAAAAGTGCTTTGGAGGTAATTTGTTCTCCAAGGGGGGGGGGAATAGAATATGAACTATACACAAAGGTAAGGGGATTGGGCTAAAAGCAGAAGTATGAAAAAGCTATATAGTAAAATGGTTATGACCTTGGGAATGGGAAACATTCCTTATGGCAAATTGAAAAATATCTAGCAATTCTACTCTGAGTTTGTATGCTCAGGAAATTATGTACCAGACTATTTACTGTAGCATGATTTGTAGTACTCATTAATTGGAAACAACTTAAATGCCCATCAGGAACAAAATGGGAAATACTTACAATGGAATACTGTATATCTGTAAAGTGTATTAAATGAGATCTATATGTATTAGAAAGATCTCAAAAAGTCATGTTGAGGGGGACAGATAAAGTTGCAGAATGACAGATAATACGATGACATTTTTGTAAATTTGAATTAAAACTTCCTCACAGGATTTCAGTGCTATATATTGGTAATGGATACATATATGTATGTATGTTTTTTAAGTGTTTTGGAAATGGGTTGGAAGGATACAGACCAAACTCTTGATAGTGGTTGCCTGTGAAGAGTGGAGAAGGGAAGGGAATGCGTGTGGGGGAGGGGGTTGTTAGAGGGGGACTTCAGTTTTATATATAAACATCAATTTCTCTTAAAAAAGACTGCAGAAAATATATTGAAATACTGGTTAATTCTGGATTGTGGTATATGGATATCTTGTCTTATTTTTTGTACTTTCCTGTATTTTTAAATTTTCTCAAAATTAGTAAGGATGGGGGTGAGGATGGGAACACTGTACCTATAGAAATCATGTTCTAATGGATTCATTCCCAATCAACTACTAAACTTTTTATAGGAAATATTTCTAAAGTTTTATGAATGAATGGATGGACTTGCTCTCTATGTAGTAGGAAATTATCTATTTTATTAAAATTAAAACTGACAGTATAATCCAAATGTTTTAATTTATTTATATCTTCATGTTTCTGACACTATTTTGTGACATATCATTCGAGCTTAGGAAGTTTTAAGAACATTTAGTTAAATAAAGATAAACATAGACTTCATATAATTTGTCTTTTTCAGATAAACTGGCTTTGGAATGACCATTTTACTGTCTTGTACATTTCTGTGGGAACAGCATATGTGTTAACAGGAAAGTTTTTGATTATTTGATTTTTAAAAAGAGAAAACCACTCAGCATCCCAGAACATCCACAATTTGAGTTAAAAGTCAACACTTGGATCTCAGTCTTAATCTGCAGATTATTTCATTCTTCCCCTACTTTAACACACACACCTTTTTTTGTTTGTTTTTTCCAGCTTTTTTGAAGCATACAACATGATTTGGTAGACAATGTGAAGGGATTCTTCCCATTGAGTTACTGCTTTCTTTTACAAAGGTGGAGAGGATGGGATGGGTATGAAAAAAGTGGTTCACACTCTGGGCAGGAGTCTATTGTGCAAACCAATCCTTCCTGAAGGTACTTTTTATTCCCTCATCACAATGTAACGATATAAATAATGTTTTAAGATTTTCTTGAATGGTGAACATGAGCAATACAGCATTTGAGGTTGACTTAAAACTGCTTTTTAAAAGCTCTTCAGGATTTCCCTTGCAGTGCAGGGAATACTCCATGCTCCCAATGCAGGGGGCACAGGTTCTATCCCTGGTCTGGGATTCAATCCCTGGTCAGGGGAACTAAGATCCTGCATGCTGCATGGCCAGAAAGAAAAACCCACAGTGTTAGTGTGTTGTTACGTACTAAATTTACAAAGGAGTTAAATCAGTTGTTTGTACACCATTTAAAAACTGCCTCCTGGGGATTCACTAGTGGTCCAGTGATTGGACCAGTGGTCCAGTCCTAATCACTGAACTAGGACTCTGCACTTGGCACTGTCAAGAGTGTGGGTTCAATCCCTGGTTGGGGATTGGGTGCAGCCAAAAAGTCTCCACTTGTAAATCACAGTAGGAACAACGTTTCCCATAAAGATTTTAGTCATAAGGCATTTTCTTAATCTTTCATGCTTCTTAACTCCGCTCTGTTTTTGCAGCTTTGGTGTCAGTAAATAAAGCCTGAAACGCTAAGACAAAACTAAGAGAATTCATTAATGTATTTGTTGACTATGGCTTAGGATATCCCCCACTCCCACCCAGCTTGGCAGTGTTGACCCAAAGAGGGAAGTCGAATCTGAAAATCACAATTGTCGTTTTATTTAACATGTCAGAAGGTAGATGACCTGAACATCTATCTTACTCCGTCCTAATAAAGTAGTTTGTTGGGAACTGGAATCATTGTTAGTCAAGATGTATAAGATAAATTATGGTTAATCCCATTTTGCCCACATACATTTTAATAGTTCCCTTATACCCAAACCATGTGAGGCACCATAAAACATTCTTCCCAAAACCCAACAAAACATCTAAAGTATCCTAATTTTCAGTTATAACCTTTCATCTACTATTCCAGGTTTTCCTTAGTTATATCTGTTTAAGTGATATTATCTCTGCTTTCCTTGCTTAGATACTGCACATGTACTTCACGTTTAAGGTGTTCTGTTTTAAAATACTGGGCCAATACAAGCTATTTTATGAAAAATCCCACTTTGTAATTTTACTATGTACCACTGGTGAACAGCAAACATGATTTTGTCATACAAGGCAGTAATAACATAACCTAGTGTTTATTTAGCTCTATTTTTTTTATGGTGTTTTCATGTAAAATTTTAAACTTCAGTGTACACTAGAATCTCTTAGAGGGCTTATTGCTGGGTCCCATTTCCAGAGTTCCTGATTTAGGAAATCTGGGTTGATGGGGGCTTAGAATTTGTATTTCCAACCAGTTCCCAGGTAGTGGTGTGACTGCTGTGCCACAGACCACACTATGAGAACTTACAGTCTAAACTATTTTATCTTCAGAGTAGCTCCACTGGGTAGTAGACAGTATGCATATTATTTCTTCATTTTATATCTAGAAAAAACGAGAGGCAAGTGACAAACTTGGTGTGTTATGTCTATTTTATGGCTTTTTGTAATTATTTCAGTGTAATAGATGGGAGAGAGGGCTTTTGCAGACTTTGGCAAATATTTGCTTACTACCTCTTACACCCTGGTCATTAGATATATAATGGATATCAAAACAACATACTGCTGTCCTTTAAGGTCTTACTAGTGCTTTTGTGTGTGCTGGGTGGGATCGGGGGGAGGTGGTGTAGGATGTGGTTGAAGATACAGGTATGGAACATAAGATGTGAGAGTCATAGGCCATTGTGTCAAAGACTTGATTCGTTCTTAAGTGCCATGAGAATCTGTCAAAGGAGACTTAAGTATGGCAGTGTGATTGATATTTTGATAAGACCATTTGATGCTTTGTGAAGAGTGGGTTGGAATGGGAGCAAGAGTAGAGAGGCAGAGTGGCCGTTTTAGAGGCTTGAGTAATCACTAAAGCAAGGTGATAAAAGTTTAAGATGTTAACATTCGAGATGGGTGGAAATTGATAGTTCTGGTTTTTATTTGGAAGTGAGTTGACAAGACTTAACGAGATGCATGATAACAGGAAGACATCAAGTATTATGCCAACTTTTAATGTGTAAGGCTAGCTGATGAAGATGTTAGGGGCCATGGAGAAGCAGTTTAGGAGGGAACAGAATCAAGAATTTGAGGTATGTCAGATCTGTAAAGCTTGTTTGACAATAAGTGGGAATCAGAACAATTCTTTTTAAGTTTTGCACCAGAAGCCTTAAAACTATTAATGACAGGTGATAGGACAAAATCCTTGAGGTAAAGTATATGTATTTAGAGGAAGCAGGAAAGCTAGATTTGAGCCTTGGTACTCTCCTAAGACACACAGAAAAGAAAATCAGCTGATTCATTTGCTAATGAGGTACTAACAAGCCTATCTAGAGTGTGATGTCTTAGAAGCCAAGTAGATAGAAATGATCATTTGTTGATTTTACCACAAAATTAAATGAGCCAGTGTCCTTTAAATTTGGCAGTATACAGGCCACTGTAAACCTGTTCAAAAGCC
This sequence comes from Muntiacus reevesi, assembly GCF_963930625.1. Lineage (NCBI taxonomy): Eukaryota > Metazoa > Chordata > Mammalia > Artiodactyla > Cervidae > Muntiacus > Muntiacus reevesi. The sequence goes on from NC_089250.1 coordinate 258,837,565, forward strand.
TTTTTAGTGGATTGTGGGGGGTCATAAACCAGATTGGTTTAGCATAAGGTAGACTGATAAGAACTTGGCTCTGTTACCAGGTTTGAAAACTGTTACTGCCACTATTTTTGAGGCTCTCTGCAAGTTTTGTAACATTTGTACCTCAGCTGCCTTATCTGTATATCATCTCATAAAGTTGTAAGGAGTAAGTAATAATTCACATTTTTAAGTACTTAGCACATAAGTGCTTAACAGATGTTTGTCATTCCTAGAGTTAAAAGGGTGAAGGTAAAGGTAGGAAGGAGGCAGAACATGTAGACCCTTTAAATGTTTCACTGGAAACCTACAGGTTAGTTAGTGTGAGGCAAATGTGAGGTAAAGGGAGTTTGGTTCTTTGTTTTTGGTTTGTTATTAAAGCTGGGTACAGTATATTTGTAAACTGGAAGGTAACTTCGGGACAGAAGTATTTGAGAAAATGGGAGAAGAGGAGTTGTTGCACAGATGACTCATTAAGTGGTACTTTCTCTGAAATGGAGGGAAGAGAATATAGGTGTCACAGCAAACAGGTCTGAGATTTTGGTGGTGGGGAGAATAAAAGGAGTTCCTATTTGGTTAACTGTATTTTCTCAGTGGAGTATCAAATGAACCTGGTTAGAATGAAAGAGGAGGGAATGTGCAAGATTTGAGATCAAAGGAAGTCTGTCATACTGAATAACTGAAGCATGCTCATAGGTCCCCAATAAACCTATGTCTCAATGCTCTGGGATATTTCAGTAAAAATTGCTTTTCCCTCAATAGTCACCCCTCAATTCAGACATTCTGAGATGTGTCCAATTTCCACTGCATGCCCTGAGGATGACTTTTCTCTAATGATTATTTTTCTATTCTTAGAATAATATCAGGCTTGAGAGACATTATTCAGATATCTTGCCACATGAAAGAGAATTTTGAATGTGTGTTACTGAATGAAAGTTCTGTAAGAAAGTGCTAATCGCTCAGTCATGTCCAGCTCTTTGTGACCTTATGGACTGTAACCCACCAAGCTCCTCTGTCCATGGAATTCAAGCAAGAATTGGAGTGAGTTACTGTTACCTTCTCCAGGGGATCTTTCTGATCAAACCCGGGTGTTCTGCATTGCAGGCAGATCTGAGCCACCAGGGAAGTTGTATAAAAGTTATATAAAATGAGATTATGTGCAGATGGTTGGAGGAGTGAACTCCAGGGCTTTAGCTGGGCAGAGTTAATTAATTAGCATAGGCAGCCAGGGAGTTCCTAGCAATGCTGCATCAGGAATCTTTTAGGAAATGGGTAAAATAGGAGAAAACACTGGAGACCAAATTAAAATACACCAAAGGTTAAACATTTACACAAAAGAAGGTTTAATATAAATGTTTTTATTAAGGAATAGTGACTATAAAACCATGATATGTCTACTTTGTGGAGTTAAAAGAACTCAGACTTTGAGAAACAAACTCTTGTGATTGAGTTACTGTGTTAAAACACTGTCAGATCCTTATATTTAAGGAAGATGCTAAATGTACTGATGTTTAAGTGTACATGCTGAAAACAAGCAGGGTAGCCACTAAGAAAGGGAAACAGGGGTGGCAGGGGGAGAGGAAAAACTAGAGAAAGATAATGGAGTAAGGGAAAAAAAAAAAAGAAAGGCAGGAATGTGAGGAGGAGATAGCAAAACCAAAATGGAAGGTAAGTAGAAACCACATAATGAATAGTGGAAATAAATCTAAGAAATATCATAATCCAGCAAATGTAAAAGGCTGAACTTTTCAGTTAAAATTAAGGATCATGGAATAGGATTCTTTTTTAAAAGCAGCTATAGGCTATTTGCAAGGGAAATCTCTAAAAAGATAAGGACAGAAAAGTGAAAAATACAGAAAAAGATATATTAGGCACATGGGAAATGGCAACCACCCCAGTATTCTTGCCTGGAGAATCCCATGGACAGAGAAGCCTTTACCCTCCAGTCCGTGGGGTCGCAAGAGTCGGACACGACTTAGTGACTAAACTACCAAACCACCATCCAAAAGAAAGCTGTTGTATTTAAATTCCAGACAAAATAGTCTTTAATTCAAACATTACTAGAGATAAAGTCACCACAGAAGGATAAACATTTCAGTTCACTGTGAAGATAAAATTCTAGTTTTGTATTTTGCTGAATAATATAGCCTGGAAATATTAATAAAGAACTACAGAGAGAAACTGACACATTCACCAGGTATTTTAAAACTATTAGGAGCAAAGTCAATTTGAGTGAAACAATCATTTCTATCATTTTTTAAATCCCTTATGATAGAATGCCTAAAGGGATGGGAGAATGACCCAAACTGTGTCATGGCCTAGATCTGGCTCTTTCTACTCAAGGGATTATTTCCTCACCCATCAATTATGGATAACCATTCAGGCCTGGCCTTCTCGTAGGGTTAAGTGTAGGTTGGAAGGCTTTTGAGAACCCTTTTACCTGAAGTACTTCTACCTGAAGTAGGACTGTGTTCTCTAACTGGAGAGTGCCAAAAGCATGAATAGAGTGGGATGGGAAAGCACATGGCACATTTCATTACCCTCAGGTCTCTTTCTCCACTGCCCTTCCGTGTTTTTACAGTACAATAAAAATACATTATTTTCTACAGTGTGATAGGGAAGCTAACAAAACAAGGTATAAAATAAGTAACCATTTATATCCAAATATACTTTTGTACAAGTTCAGAATACAATATGAAGGAGAATGGTTAGCAGATGTCAGAGTGATAATCCTGAAGAGCTGGGATTATGGATGGTTTGGGGTTTTTTCCCTTCATTTTTTTTATCTTTCAAGAAGTGTAGATGTATTGTGTAATAAAAGTGAACAACAGAAGTCCACACACTGCACTCCTTGTAGAGTTCCTGCTTGGCCTAGTTGGAGTCCTACTGTAGTAAGTTTGGTAGAATTGAAGCTTTCAAATCTGACTGCGTAAATGAAAGAGACATTTACTTTTCAACTTGTTTATAATACACATGATATATTGTCTTTCATTACTGTTCTCTACCATTGCAAAAGTATATGACAGAAGAGGCGGACCAGCCAACTGGGTAAGTTTTCCATGTAGGTAACCATAATAGAACTAGAGAATTCAAAAACTGCTGTTGAAGTTTTCAGTGACTGAGGAGTGTGTTTATTTCCTAGATCTACCATAGCAAAACACCACAAAACTTAGGCCACCAAGTATTTTGATAAGCCACCAAGTCTGGTATTTTGCTCTTCTCTCACAGTTATGGAGGCTAGAAAGTCCAAAACCCACAGGTGTGATCAGCACCCTGCTCCCTCTGAAGGTTCTAGGGAAGACTCCTTCCCTGCCTCATAGAACTTTTGTAGCCCCAGGCAACCCTTGGCTTGTAGTTGGATCACTCCAGTCTCTTCACATGATCCTATTCCCTTTGTCTCCTCTCTGATGTCTCCAAAACTTCTCTTTATGACAGGAGTTATTAGATGTAGAGCCCACCCTCATCCAGTGTGATCTCAGCTTATCTTAATGACATCTGCAAAAACCCTGTTCCTGTTTCCAAATAAAGTCTCATTCATAACTGCTGGGGTTAGGACTTAAACATATCTTTTGGGGGGGCTTCCCTGGTGGGCCAGTGGTTGGGAATCTATCTGCCAACACAGAGGACACAGGTTCTTTCTCTGGTCCAGGAAGATCCCACATGCTGCAGGGCAACTAAGCCCATGTGCCACAACTACTGAGCCTGTGCTCCTCAACAAAACAAGCCCCATGCACCACAACGTTAGAGTAGCCTCTGCTTGCCACAACTAGAGAAAAGCCTGTGTGCATCAATGACCCAGTGCAGCCAAAAATAAATATTTTTTTAATAAAAAAAAAACCACAACATATCTTTTGGGGAGGCATGTGGAAGGAAAGTTATGACCAACCTAGGTAGCATGTTTAAAAGCAGAGACATTACTTTGCCAACAAAGGTCCGTCTAGTCAAGGCTGTGGTTTTTCCAGTGGTCATGTATGGATGTGAGTATTGGACTGAAGAAAGCTGAGGGCTGAAGAACTGATGCTTTTGAACTGTGTTGAAGAAGACTCATGAGAGTCCCTTGGACTGCAAGGAGATCCAACCAGTCCATCGTAAAGGAGATCAGTCCTGGGTATTCATTGGAAGGACTGATGCTGAAGCTGAAACTCCAATACTTTGGCCACCTCATGGGAAGAGTTGACTCATTGGAAAAGACTCTGATGCTGGGAGGGATTGGGGGTAGGAGGAGAAGGGGACGACAGAAGATGAGATAGCTGGATGGCATCACCGACTCAATGGACATGAGTTTGAGTAAACTCCGGGAGTTGGTGATGGACAGGGAGGCCTGGAGTGTTGTGATTCAAAGAGCAGGACATGACTGAGCAACTGAACTGAACTGAACTGACTAACCCACAACCTGGAAATCAGTAAACCTGGCTGAAACAGTAGTTTCTATGAAAATGGGCTTAGATACATATGTCCTTAAAACTACCAGCATGAGTGAGAGCAAGTCTAGTTGAAATACAAATTTCTTTTTTTGTAAAAAAAAAAAAAAAAACTTAAATCCATAAAATTTTCTCAAAACTATATTCCAGAATGAGTTTTCAACAGGTTACAGTAGTTTGAAGTACAGGAAGGGATATAAGCATATGACATAGCTCTCACACTGAAAGACTTTTATTAATATATGAAAATTACTCAGCCATTAAGAATACATTTGAATCAGTTCTAATGAGGTGGATGAAACTGGAGCCTATTATACAGAATGAAGTAAGTCAGAAAGAAAAACACCAATATAATAAACTAACGCATATATATGGAATTTAGAAAGATGGTAATGATAACCCTATATGCGAGACAGCAAAAGAGACACATGTATAGAACAGTCTGTTGGACTCTGTGGGAGAAGGCGAGGGTGGGATGATCGGAGAGAATAGTATTGAAACATGCATATTATCATATGTGAAACAGACCACCAGTCCAGGTTCGATGCATGAGACTGTGCTCAGGGCTGGTGCACTGGGATGACTCAGAGGGATGGGATGGGGAGTGCGGTGGGAAGGGGGTTCAGGGTGGGGAACACATGTACACCCATTCATGTCAATGTATGGCAAAAACCACTACAATATTGTAATTAAATTTTTTAAAAATGAGGGATACAAATGTGTAGGTTGGTAATAAAAAATAGCACCCACCCTTTCTCTGGGCTCCATGGATGTGAAGCATGTGAAATAAGCAACATCAACTCTAAAGGCCTAGAGAGGAAGAGAAATTCTTAGAAAAAGCATGGTTAAATTAAGGCGAAAAATGGAGGTAGAACCTTTCGAGTTGAGGTTTAATACATTTGCAGTGTTCATGACACAACTGGCATTTCCAAGGGCAAAATGAAATGTAAGCACAGACAGAAGTAGAGCAGAGAGCAGGTTAGGATGTTTGACTTCAGCTGTACTGATGGTCGAAAAGGAGGGCTGTCATCTACCCTTTGCAGACATCCATCTGTTTCACATGTAACCAGAATCACATGACAAAGGACTGGTAAAGAGGATACATAAAGAACTCCACAACTCAATAATTTTTTAAAAAACCAATTAAAAATGGTCAAAAGATTTTTATATTTTATAAAAATTGCAAACAGCCAAAAATCTTATGAAAGAGAATGCAACATCATTAATTAGCAGGGAGATGCAAATTAAAACCACTAAAATACCACTGCACACTCACCAAGTTGGATTTTTGTAGAACTGGCACTCTCGGATATTGTTGGTGGGGCTGTAAAATGGAGAAAGATCTGAAAAGTTTCTTATAAAACTAAATATACATTATTTTATGATTCAACAATGCCACTCCTGGCTCTTTACCGGAGAGGTTGAAAACTAAGGGCTTCCCAGGTGTCTCTAAGTGGTAAAGAATCTGCCTGCCAACGCAGAAGATGGAAGAGATGTGGATTCGATCCCTGGGTTTGGAAGATCCCCCAGAGGAGAGCATGGCAACTCACTCCAGTATTCTTGCCTGGAGAATCTCATGGACAGAGGAGCCTGGTGGGCTGTAGCCAGGGGTCCATGGGGTCGCAAAAGAGTTGGGACATGACTGGAGCGACTTAGCACACACGCATGAAAACCATAATCACAGAAAGATTTGTAAAAGAATGCTACTGAAGTTTTTAGGCAAAACAACCCAAGTATACATACTTATGAGAACTGATAGGTGGTGTGCTGTGCTTAGTTGGTCAGTTAGTCCGACTCTTTGCAACCCCATGGACTAGAGCTTGCCAGGGTCTTCTGACCATGGAATTCTGCAGGCAAGAATACTGGAGTCGGTTGCCATGCCCTCCTCCGGGAGATCTTCCCAGCCCAGGGGTCAGACCCAAGGCTCCTGCATTGCAGGTGGTTTTTGAGCCACCAGGGAAGCCCATAAAACACTACTCAGTGATAAAAAGGAATGAATTTCTGATATATCCAACAATATTATATATATATATATATATAAAATCTAAAAAACACGCTCTTCAGAAGAACACTTACACAAACATGTATATTTTGTGTGATTTCATTTATATGAAACTCTAAAGAGACAAAATTAACCAGCCATCCCCCTCCAAAAAAGAATGATATTTGCCTCTGGATGGCTGGGTGTGAGTTTTGATGACATCTGAGACATGAAGGCAATTCTTTAGGAGATAGTAAACTTCTGTATCTTGACAAGGGTTTGGAGTACATATACACATTGGTCAAAACCAAGAAAGTACACTCAAAAATTTCTGCATTTTTCCTATATGTACATCGAAACAGGCAAACAAAGATTGAACTCATTAATATGCTTGCTAAAGTATTTAGGAGATACTGTACTGATATCTACAGTTCACTGTGAAGTGCATATAATAATTAGATGGATTAATGGGTGCATAGAGAAATGCCCAGATATATGACAAAGCTAGTGTAATAAAACGTGAAGGATAGGCTATAGGTGGTGAGCGTATGTTCAGTGTAAAACTCCCTCAAGTTGGCTGTATGTTTGAAATTTCTCATTAAACTATTGGAAAACAAAGATATTTTGAAAGTTATCTTTGAATGCCACCAGGCAAGATATAACTTTAGTTAGATTACTGCAATACCAATCAAGTGAGATTTTTCTTGCTCCTTATTTTTCTCTTCCCCTGGTTCAATTCCAGATGAGCCAGAGACCACCTACAGAGAGGGATAAAATAAAGGAGTCAAATAACAGACTGGTATATCAGAGAAGAAACTAATTTTTTATTCTTTCCAAGTTGCAGAAGGTGGAAACTTTTTGATTTAGAAGAAGTATGAAGTAGTGACTTCTTCCAGGGAATATTTTAATTAGCAAAAATGATTATACTTACTGAGAGTGATCTAGTAACTGAAGAAGTTATTCAACCTGCCAAGATTTCATCTGTATTCATTTATTTCTGATTCTTTGTGACTCCATGGACTGTAGCCCTCCAGGCTCCTCTGTCCATGGAATTTTCCAGGCAAGAATAGTGGAGTGGGTTGCCATTTCCTACTCTAGGGGATCTTCCCTGACCCAGGGATTGAATGGGTGTCTCCTGAGTCTCCTGCATTGGCAGGCATATTCTTTACCACTAGTGTAACCTAGGAACCCTCAAGATTTCATCCAGGAGCAGAAGGAGAACACACAGAGGTATTCACAGTGGTAGTTAATAAAACCTTTTGTTTGCAAGCAACGTGTGGCATCTTATTCAATTTACTGTATTTGTTATTAGTTGATATGGAGTTTCTGGGTATACAACGCTATCATTTGGAAATTACAATAGTCTTACCACCTCCTTTTCAATTCTTACATCTGTAATTATTTTACTTACCTAATTGCCAATCACAATTTTGTAGGCTCAAATAAAAGCCAATATCAGATTCTTGGGTTTCCCATGTGGCTCAGTGGTAAAGAATCTGCCTTCCAAGCAGGAGACATGGGTTCAAACCCTGGTCAGACATGACTTAGCAACTAAACAACAACAAATCAGATACCCAGTTAGTCACAGCCAGGTACAGTTTATGAGTTGCTCAATAGTCTGCTACCATGCAACAGGTACACAGGAGAACCCCAAGCCTTCCATAAGCATCATATAAATACCAACACGTCTATAATAACAGACATATTCACAGTTACCTACTAGCTCATTCAGCCAACAAAACCACAAGCCTAAGGCACCACATCATTCTCTACCTCATATAAGTAATTCCACAGTCAGAAAATACCCACAAACCACTTCCTGTTACTTCTCCTCCAGTCACATACAAGTGCATACACAACTCACACCTAATCCAAAGAAACAGACACACCAGAGTAAACACTACAGGGCAACATGACTCCATCCACTGCCAAAATTGTTGCACAGAAGTAGCTGGAGGTCAGACACATCAGGTCAGGCACGGAGAGCCACCCCTACACACCTAAATACAAACACACTACACCACCAGTTGTGTGCTAGGTCCAGTTTCAGGCCCTAGGGTTTCCCCAGGGATAAAAACCCCTCCTACCCCCAACCCTGGACCACAGACCTTATCCAGGTCACATCCAGGGTTGACATCAGCATTCCTACCTGGAATGAAAGTCGGGTACTCAGCGCACACAGGTTTGACATTCCTAGTTTCGTCCTTGGCTTTTTGCAGGCCTGTCTCTGGCTATGGCATCATCACTCAACAGGCTACACCTGGCTGTGCATGCGCACTTCTGCAGGCTGAACCGCCCTGGAGTCTGGGGCATTCTGATTCTGCAAATTTTGGGGGAATAGCTTGTGAAGGATAGGTGTTAACTGCCCTCTAAATGTTTGTTAGAATATACCTGTGAAGCCATCTGGTTCTGGACCTTTGTTTGTTCGGAGATTTTTGCTTTTTAAATAACTTTTTCAACTTCAATACTGGTAATTGACCTGTTCATATTTCTTATTTCTTCCTGGTACAGTCTTGGGATAGTATTCATTTCTAGGAATTTGTCCATTTCTTCTAGGTTGTCCATTTTATTGGCATACTTGTTTGTATTTGTATTTATTTGTAATCTCTTAAGACCCCTTATATTTTTGTGGTGTCAGTGGTAACTTTTTATTTCTGATTTTATTGATTTGGGCTTTTTCCCTTGACGAGTCTGGCTAAAGATTTATTCATTTTGTTTATCTTTTCAAAGAATCAGCTCTTAGTTTCATTCATCTTTTGTATTGTTTTGTGTGTATTTTATTTCTGAGCTGATCTTTGTGATAACTTTCCTTCACCTACCTTTTCATTTTGTTTGTTTTTTCTTGTTCATTTAGGTGTAAAGTTAGGTTGTTTATTTGAAATTTTGATGTCCACATTTTAATTTCTGATATTGGGAACTTGTGTGTTCTGTCTTTTCTGTTGATTGCCTCTGATAGAGGTTTGTCAATTTTATTGATTTTCATAGAACCAATTAAACTTTAATTGATTTTCTCTATATCTCTGTTTTTCTCTTTCCTTGATTTCCACTCTACTTAATTTTGTTTGCTTTGGGTTTAACTGATACTTTTTAATACTTAGAGCCTTGATTTGGAAGGTAGAATTTCCCTCCCTTCTGTGTAGTTTTATTTAGCTGTCACTCACAAATTTCAGTATGCTGTATTTTCTTTATTATGGCAAAAGTTTTACATTTTCTTCATGATTTCTTCTTGGCTTATGGATCCTTTAGACATATGGTGTTTAAATATTATTTTGCAAATTTTTCCAAGTATTTTTATTTTTGATTTCTAGCTGAATTCTATTGTGGTCAGATAATATATTTTAAGCCCTTTAAATTTACATGGACTTATTTTATGGTCTATTGTGATGAATATCTTATATGCAGTTGAAAAGAAAATGTATCCTGCTGTGGTTGAATGAAGTGTTCTATAAATGTAAAGTTGATATAAACAGCAGGTCAGATCTTTTTGTGTCTACTTGTCCTATAAATGAAAGAGGAGTGTTGAAATTTCCAGCTGTAATTAGAGATTTCTTTTTCATTTTTGTCTGATTTTGCTTCATGTAGTTTATAACTCCAATATATGTGTTTTTTGTCTTTTTATACTGTTCATGGGGTTCTTGTGGCAAGAATACTGGAGTGGTTTGCCATTCCCTGCTCCAGTGGACCACATTTTCTCAGAACTCTTAACTATGGCCTGTCTGTCTTGGGTGGCTTTGCACAGCACGGATCACAGCTTCACTGAGTTACGCAAGCCCCTACACCACGACAAGGCAGTGATCCATGAAGGGACAGGATGTTTGGATAGCATCACTGACTCTATGGACATGGAGCTGGCCAAATTCCAAGAGATAGTGAGGGACAGGGAGGCCTGGCGTGTTGTAGTCCATGGGGTTGCAAAGAGTTGGACATGACTTAGCGACTGAACAACAAAAATATGTATGTTGGACCTCCTGGTGTTATCCCCCAGGTCATTACTGCTGTGTTACTGTTTTTTGTTTCCTTTTTCCTCTCTGAGCTTTGTTTTGGATACTTTCTTTTGCTGTGTATGGTAGACTTTTTCTGCTCTCATATCTAATCTGTTGTTAATTTCATACACTTAAGATGTTGCAGTTTCATCTCTAGAAAGTCCATTTGAGGTGTTTTTTTTTTTTTTTTCTTTTTAATCTTAACTTTTTCTCACCATGTCCATGTTTTCCTATACACTGGATCTTATTTATAATGATTCTTCTAAACTTCTTTGCTGTTTCTCTTCTCTGTCATTTCTGCATCTATTTCTATGAACTAATGTTTTTCTGCCTTTTCAAACATCTATTAACTCTTTGTTTCAAGTTTATTTATTTATTTGGCTGCTCCAGGTCTTAGTTGCAGCAATATGGGATCTAGTTCCCTGACCAGAGATCAAACCCAGGCCCCCCGCACTGGGAGTGCAGAGTCTTAGCCACTGGACCACCAGGGAAGTCCCAATGTCTATAACTCTTGATTGGATGTTGGATATTCATTTGCTGTCAGCAAAGAGATGTCTCTATTCTGCTTAGACTCCCCTTCTCTGTTTTGCAGAGTATGGCATTCTAAATACAAAATTATTTTCCTTCTAACTTTGTCATATCTACAGACTTTCTCATACAAAGGGCATTATTATCCATTTTTAAGTGGTCATACAATGTTCTAAGCACAGTAAGAAACCATTGGGGGAAAAAGGTGTAAGTAGATAATGTCACAGAGTTCCCTGGTAGTCTAGTGGTTAGGCTTCTGGGGTTTCATTGAAGTGGCCCAGGTTAAATCCATGGTTGGGGAACTGAGATCCCATAAGCTGCAGTGTGGTCAAAAAACTCAAAACAAGCAAACAAAACAGAGAATGTCAAACATTGATCTGACTTTGATACACCTGAGGTAGTGGTTAAAAATATACAGATGCCTAAGACTTATCCTTAAACTAAGATCGTGGCATTCGGTCCATGATCACTTCATGGCAAATAGATGGGTAAACAATGGAAACAGTGACAGACTTTATTTTCTTGGGCTCCAAAATCACTATAGATGGTGACTGCAGCCATGAAACTAAAAGATGCTTGCTCCTTGGAAGAAAAGCTATGACCAACCTAGATAGCATATTAAAAAGCAGAGACATTACTTTGTCAACAAAGGTCTGTCTAGTCAAAGCTATGGTTTTTCCAGTAGTCATATGGATGTGAGAATTGGACCATGAAGAAAGCTGAGCACCAAAGAACTGATGTTTTCAAACTGATGTTTTCAAATTGGAGAAGATTCTTGAGAGTCTCTAGGCCTGCAAGATCAAATCAGTCAATCCTAAAGGAAATCAGCCCTGAATATTCATTGGAAGGGCCGATGCTGAAGCTGAAGCTGAAGCTTCAATACTTGGCCACCTGATGTGAAGAACTGACTCATTAGAAAAGACCCTGATGCTGGGAAAGATTGAAGGTAGGAGGAGAAGGGGACGACAGAGGATGAGATGATTGGATGGCATCACTGATTTGATGGACATGAGTTTAAGCAAGCTCTGGGAGTTGGTAGATAGGGAAGTCTGGCGTGCTGCAGTCCATTGGGTTGCAAAGAGTTGGACACAACTCAGAGACTGAACTGATACTGCTAACTTACCCTTACAGATTTTGTGGTCTGGGTTGGTCTCTGAAATTAACATTTGCAACAGGTTCCTGAGTTGATTTTAATTGAACATTCAAATTTTAGAATCAATGACTTAATTTATTTTCATTGTTACAGATTTCACAAAATATGCTTTCATTATTCTCTTGGCCTTCTCCAAATTGCATAATAACTTTATCAAAATTCATTTCTAATGTACTTTATCTTGTTTATCACTTATCTCTGCTGTCCCTCCACCCGTACCTCCTAGAACAGGAAAACAATATTTGTTAGTTTTCTTGCTTTATTTTTCCAGGTTTGGAGACCAGGTATGATACAAAGACATTATCTCCAGAAGAAAACATTTCTGAAATAAATTTATCTAAATGGAAGATAAAGAAGTGAAATGCCTGACCTTGAGAATTCCATTATTCAAAGTAGCTGGCAGAGTAAAGTTAAGATTGAGAAACAAGAACTTCAAAATGAATATTTTAGCCAAAGGAAAATCATCTATGAAAATATAGCTATTCACAGAAAAGATACATCTCTCACCCTACATCACAGAATTCCTAGTAGAGAAACATTTATGAATGTACAGAATGTGGGAAGATCTTTAATTATGGCTCAGATCGAATCAAATGTGAGAAAAATTCATATTGGTGAGAAGTTTTTTGCATCTAAGGTATGTGGGAAGGCCTTTACAATTTGTGAACAACCAGCTTGACATCTGAAAATTCATAATGGAGTGAAACCGTATGCATGTCTAGAATCTGGAAAGGCTTTTAGTTTTAGCAGAGACCTGAGAGTACACAAAAATATTCATTCAGGGGAGAAATCCTATGAATGTAAAGAATATGGGGAGGCATTTTGAATTCATCAACAACTCACTCAATATGGAAAAATTCATAGTGGAGTGAAATCCTATATATGTAAAAAATGTGGGAAAGCTTTTAGTTAGGCAGAGTCCTTAAAAGTACAAAAGAATATTCATTCTGGGAAGTTCTATGAATGTCGGATCTGTGGGAAGACCTTCAGCTCTTCCAGACCAGATACTTTAAAGTATACCAGAAAACTCATACTGATGAAAAACCCTATGAATGCAAAGAATGTGGAAATCTTATAGACTATGTGCACAACTTGTCAACATCAAAAAATTCATACAGATGAGAAATCTTATGAATGTAAGGAATATAGGGGAAAAAAACCTTAAGACTTCATTCATACCTTAAAGCTCAACAGAGCATTCATACTAATGAGAAACTCTATGAATGTTAAGAATGTAGGAAGGCCTTTAGGCAGAGGGCGCATCTTACTAAGCATCAAAGAATTCATATTGGTGAGAAACCCTATGAATATAAGGAATGTGGAAAGACCTACAGATGGAGTTCAACACAACCAACATCAAAAACTGCACACTAAAGAGAAACTGAATTTAAGATACATAGAAGGGCCTTTGAGGTTCATTCAATTCTTACAGATCATTAGATAATTCAACGGTGAGAAACCAAAAATATGAATGTATGGGGTGATATGGGATGGCTTTCGATAGAATGAATATTAGTGAATGTACATTAGTAGAAACCCTGTGAATTTAAGGAATGTGGGGATGCTTTTCACACTTTATTGAACATCAGAGACTTAATAATGTCAAGACACTAAAAATGTAAGAAATGCAGGAAAGCCCAATATTCATGTCTCTATGAACACCTGAGAATTCATAACCCTGTAGTGTTAATATAAAAGAGCTTTTTCTTTCAATTAGCTCTTCCATACTAATACTAGAGGGAATGTTTAGGAATTTTTTTTGCCATTCTTACAACTTAGTAGGTGTAAAAGATTTCTTGCCAGGTATCTTAATCTAATGATCATATAAAATACTTCCAAAACTGAGGCAATAGATAGGCCCCAGGCTGAGCAACTGATCTGTACCCTTTGGACAGATACTCCAAGATAGAAATAATGTCAGAAGTGAAGAGGAGGTGAGGCCTGCCCATATAAAAGATTAAGAGAACATATTATTTCTCATTCTTGAGGTCAATGAGACCTTCCCAACTACACATGTGCAGAAAGGCTCCTCAGAGTCCAAAAAGGCAGGAGGTGCCACCAGTAGTAGGTGATGTCAATCATCCCACAGGCCTCTGCACTGGAATCCATCTGAGCTAAGAAATGTGCATGCACACAGGGGAGGACCCCCAGTTATATTAAATACAGACTCAGAGCCAGCAAGATGACTGACCAGAGGAAACCCAGAAGAAATGCCCCATATAAGGAATTTAAGCTACCATGAAAGCAAGATACTCTCTCTCTGGGCCCACCTGTGTGCGTCTATTCACGTGTACTTTTCTTTGCTCCTAGTAATTCACTACTTTCCATCTCTTTGTTGACATTCATTTCCACAAAGCGGACAAGCCAGGGCCTTGTCACTGGCCCTCGTAGTCCGGTGGCTAGGACAGCCCTCTCACTGCCGCTTCCTGACTGCAACTTCTGGCTAGGGAAGTGCGATCCTGCTTCAAGTCGCTGCGGGTCAAAGCCGCCTGAGATCAGAACCACCAGCTCCTGTTAGAGGCCCGCAGATTTGTACAGTCTCTTAGTCTACCAGCTGTGGAACTGAAAGAAAGCCTTTAGTCACAGCCCACACCTAGTCTATCACATTACCAAGATATGCAGCAATATACTTATTAGCTCTGTGCCTCAGTTGTGAAACAACTAATAATACCAATCTAATTGAGTTTTTATGAGGACTAATAACCTGTAAATCTTTGTTAAGATTATTTAACAAATAAATATTCGCTACTGTTGATCAGATAAGCAAGAGCATTACCATTAGTGAATTCTTAGAGAAAGACACTATGTTGGTAAGGATCTTAGAAAAGCCTCCAATCACCTCCATCCTCCTATTCAACTTTAGATGACTGACTTTGAATAAAGTCCTGTAAAATACAGAGAACATGTGAGACAACTTCATTCTTGATGAGCTGCATCAGGAAACTAACGCTGGAATAAACACTCTGGAGCTAGTGGCTGTAAATATATATTGAGAATATAGCTAATTGCTGAAGTAGAAAAGGGTATGAAGCAATCTGCTATTAATAAACTCCTAACAAGAAATAACCTATAATCTACACTCTCCACTCACAACCCAGAATTTATTAGAAATGATCAAAAGGATAACTAATAGAAAACTGTCCATTAGTAAACCTCCCAAGTTGCCATTATAAAAATTTTCAAACATACAGGAAAGTTTAAAAAGTACAATGGACATGTATTTACCATCCTACCCTCCACCTAGTTTAAAAGCTAACAGTTTGTCATATCTGGCTTATCTTCCTATAAGTAATTTTCAACATAACCCTACTATAACCACATCTTCTAAAATATATCATGTGACACATGTTCAGATATTCCCAGTTGTCCCAAGATTGACTTTAATAGTTATTTACTTTCATTTTCTAAAAAACCATTATATTATTCTTTTGTTATTTTATTTTTTGGTCGTACTGTGTGGCATATGGAATCTAAATGGATCAAACCCACACTCTCTGTATTGGAAGCACAGTCATAACCACTGGACTACCAGGGAAGTCCCTACTTTTTTTTTAATCTAAAGTAAACTCTAGGCTCAGAAATTGCATTTAGTGATATGTCTCTTTTAGTCTAGTTTAGTTCTTCACTTTTATTTTTCTTCATGAGTTTTCTTCTTAGAGTCCACATTGCCTTGAAAGATGGTCCATATTTTGGATTGTTGTGCTTGTTTCCTAATGTTATCATTTAGTTTATTCTGCCATCTACATTGGAAATTAACACATTATTGACCACAGACATATTAATACGTCTCTTGTTACCCAAACATTGTGGACCAGAGTGTTTCAATATTCTTTACATGACAAATCACTGGCCACAGGCGTTGGGTTTCTGCAAAACTTCCCAATCAGTAATGTGTTAAGCATAGAGAGAAGATTAAGTTTGAATCAAACAATTTTGCAGAATATTTCCTAAATGATGTATTTAGTATTGTCATATATCAAGGTACAGATTGAAATCATGAGGCTAAATTTGAATATATGGTTAAGGTGGTGACTGTCAACTCTATTTTAGAGGGTATTTTTTTTATTCTTACAATTAGAAAGTAACTTATGGAGTTAGTCTAAGCTCCTCTTTATTTGTTTGATTCACAGAGAAAACCAGAACGAAAATAGGATACCACTCAGATGAGTGATAGTGAATAGCTACATATCAAAACCTTTAAGAGGTGACCAAAGTCATTTTGCTGTTGCTGTTTAGTTGCTGTCTTGTCTGACTCTTTGTGACCCCATGGACTATAGCCCACCAGGCTCCTCTGTCCATGGGATTTCTTAGGCAAGAATACTGCAGTAGGCTGTAAGTTGCCATTTCCTTTTTCAGGGTATCTCCCCGAGCCAGGGATCGAACCCACATCTCCTGCATTGGCAGGTGGATTCTTTTTTTTTTTTTTTTTAATTACACCCACCCCCCGCCCCCCAGCCGGGCAGTAGCTCTTTACTGCTGAGCCACCAGGGAAACCTCAGGTCTTAATTCTGGTCAATTACCTGGTTTCTTTTTCCACTGTTGACCTGTCCTAGGAAAGCCATCTTGCAAGAACACTAACACTCTTTAGCAAAATTTGGAAAATCAAGATATCATTGTTCTGAAACAGTGTCTATCACATAGTGGACACTTGATAAAACTGATGATGTAATCAAAACCCAAGAAACTAGAAAAAGAACAAATTAACCTAACTACTGCAGAATGAAATCATTTATATGGTTAAAATTAGAAATCAATGAAAGAAGAAATAAAGCCTATTAAATTTATTTGTGTGGAAAAAACACCCATGTAAATTAGACTTATAAATTTAATCTATGTACAGACAAATATGACAGCATTAATAAGGTAATATATATATTTATGGAAATTTAAAAAATAAGAATACTAAAGAAAATATTTTCTTTTTTTGCTCTTTTTTATTAATTTATTTTAATTGGAGGCTAATTACTTTACCTCCATGGTTTTTGCCATACATTGACATGAATCAGCCACAGGTGTACATGAATTAAATGAATTAAAATTCATTCAAGATGAGGTAGAAATCTGCATAGTCCAATACACATAGCAGAAAAATAAAAATTTGGTGCAAGTTCTCTCTAAAAACAATACTTAAATCATCACTTAGAAACTCTAAGGATAATCTCTAGGAGAATTTTACAAGCTCACCCTAGAAGTCTAAACACTGGATGAAGATAGCTTTCAAAAAATCTAAATGATATTTGAATTTGAATGCAAATTCAAATTTGTGAATATGAATGCAAATATTCTAAGGAAAATGTTAGCAAAACAAAACCAAACATGGAGGCAATCATGACTTGAGAGGCAGAACTCTGAACTAAAACAACCTGAATCCCAAGATTCTGAGCCAAACTTGGATAGAGATATCTCCATGAGAAGGTATCTCTAGTTGGAAGAGTGACAGAAGGGATTTTTGTGGAGCAGAGAAGTGGAAGAAATCCATGATACCAGTAGCTGCCAGCAAGTACTTAAATCCCAAGGAAAGGGAATCCTATCTTACTAGTGGAAGTCTGTTCTGAAGAAGATGAAAAAAATCCCATTGCTTTTTTCTTCTTTATTCTCTCACTGGTTGGCGCTGGAGGAAGACCGAGTTGTGGCAAGGACACAGCAGAATGAGAAGAGTAAATAAAGCCCTGTTACTGTAACTAGAGCCAGGGGTCCTCTGGGAACTAAAAAGTTACAGGGAGATAGGGGAGAGGAGGTAACTCAAGTTAGAGATCCTTTAAAGTATATGAGCTCGAGGGTGCACACACGCAGGTCTGACACTACGCAGCAGCATACCGAAGGCCTGGAGAACTGGACCAGAACGTGGGCCATAAACCAGGTCTCAGGGGGGGTCCTGCGTGAAGCACTTGAAAGATGAAGCACACTGGCACTGCAAATGCTTTGAAAACTGAACTGACATTGGAAGCCCAGGGCACAGAAAGTACTTTAGAACTTACACACTGAATCTGAATTCAACCTACAAAGATGAACAAACCAAAATTATGCCCCCCACAGGATTAAAACTAGATTCAAAGAATCAAATTATTCAAAATGTCTAGCAAACAATAAAAATGTATTCTGCATACAATGGAATAGGACAATTTTAACAACTCACAATGGAGAAGAAAAAAAGGAAAAGACATCAACACTGAGATGATCCATGTTAGAATTACTAAAGACTTTTAAACAGCTATTAGAACCATATTTCAACAAGTAAAAGTGAATCTAAGCAGAGACACCAGAAGCTGTAAGAAAACAACCAAAAAGAATTTAGTTTTAAGGAACTTTAATTAAAATTTTTTATTATATAATTTTCAGATGTATAAAAGGAAATTTTAGAACTAAAAAATATGATGAAAATTAAAACCTATTTGATGGGTTCAGCAACAAAATGGAGAAAACAGAAAAGATTTAGTGAACTTGAACTTGGATCAATAAAAAATTATCTAATAGAGAAAGATTTAGAATAAAACAAAACTTATTAGAGCCTCTAGGATATGAGGGACAATACCAAAAGGTTTAACATTTGTGTCCCTGAGATTGTGAAGGGAAAAAAGAAAGTGCCAGGAAGAAAAAACTATTTATAAGGAATTAATGGTTGAAAATCTACCAAGTTTAGCAAAAGATCTTAAACTTACAGATTCAAGAAATGTAGCATATCACAAAAAGGATAAACTATAAGAAACCATTGCTGAGACACATCATAACCAAACTGCTGAAAAATCAAAGAAAAAATATACCAAAAGCTTCCAGAAAATACACATGCATTTTACATATAGGAGAACAATGCCTTGAATAACAGACCTCTCACTGAAAGTATGAAGGCCCAAGGGTAGTGGAACATTTTTTAAATGCTTTAAGGAAAGAAATGTCAACCCCAATCTTTATCCAATGAAAATGATCAAGAATGAAGAATAAGAGATATTAGATAAAGAAACACAAAGAGGATTTGCTACCATAAAGCTTGCTCTAAAAGAAATGCTAAACAAAACTCTTTAGATGAAAGGAAAATGATACCAAAGGAAAACTTGAAACTTCAAAAATAAGAGCTATAAGCAATCCCACTCCTGGGCATACACACTGAGGAAACCAGAACTGAAAGAGACACGTGTACCCCAATGTTCATTGCAGCACTGTTTATAATAGCCAGGACATGGAAGCAACCTAGATGCCCATCAGCAGATGAATGGATAAGAAAGCTATGGTACATATACACAATGGAATATTACTCAGCCATTAAAAAGAATACATTTGAATCAGTTTTAATGAGATGGATAAAACTCGAGCCCATTACACAGGGTGAAGTAAGCCAGAAAGATAAACACCAATACAGTATACTAACGCATATATATGGAATTTAGAAATATGGTAATGATAACCCTATATGCAAAACAGAAAAAGAGACACAGATGTATAGAACAGACTTTTGGACTCTACGGGAGAAGGCGAGGGTGGGATGATCTGAGAGAACAGCATCGAAACATGTATATTATCAAGTGTGAAACAGATTGCCAGTCCAAGTTGGATGCATGAGACAAGTGCTCAGGGCTGGTGCACTGGGAAGACCCAGAGGGATGGGATGGGCAGGGAGGTGGGAGGGGGGATCGGGATGGGGAACACATGTAAATCCATGGCTGAATCATATCAATGTATGGCAAAAACCACTACAATATTGTAAAGTAATTAGCCTCCAACTAATAAAAATAAATGAAAAAAATTTTAAAAAAGAGCTATAGAAATGACAAATTGCTGAGTAAATAATAAAATTATTTTTTCTTTTTATAAATATTTACTGTGCTAAAAAGCAAGGAGTATAACACTGTCTCATGAGGCTTGCAATGTATGTAGATACAATAAATAATCATAAAGAGGGGAAGCTAAAAAGACATATATGGTGTAAGATTTGTAAATATAACATGCAGCACTAAAATGTAACTCAAAGTATACTGTGAATTACATATACTATGTATATCATAATATTCTCCAAAGTGAATCATCCCATGTTGAGAAAAGTTTGAGAGATCTCTGGCAGTATCAACCATAATTGAAAACCCTTTATACATACCTGTGATTGAGTTATTTCAGTCTTTGTATAAAATCAACAGAAATACAAGCATGCATACACACACACACACACACACACACACACACACACACACACCCATAGACAGACATATACAAGAATATTTACAGCCACATTTTTATTACAACACAAAATTATAAAAAAATACAAATACCCATCAAGAGGATTGATAAATAGCAGTATATTCTTAAAATGGAATAGTATACAGAATGTAAATGAATACACTACTGCCACATGCAATAATGTATGGATCTTTAAAACGTTGAGTGAAACAACACAAAAGAATTTATAATGTATAATAAAATACATACATAGTTTGAAGATGTAAGAAAACTACTTCATGTTAAAAACTGGGAAGTGGTCAACTTTGGGGGTAGTAGCAACTACATTTTATTCTGAAGAGTGCAATAAGAAGTTTATTTCATATTTTTTTCCTCTTATGGAGGCTGATGCTTATAATCACTTTGTATCTTGCCTCTGCATGTACTATATAAGCACTTAAAAAAATAAAGTGGAAAAAAAAAAAAAAATAAAGTGAGTCAGGAGAACTCAAAAACTTAGAAAATTAGCTTCATTGCTGATAAAAAGTTCAGTATCAATGATCACACCCATTTCATATGCTAGTAAACATAGATAAATATTTATGTGGTACAGTACATTAAATTAATAATTATTATTACATTTGTCATTAAAATTACCTCATATTTATGTTTAAGCATGCTTTAAAAAAACAAAGCTTTACAATAACTTAGAAAGGTTTCACAAAGAAATCACATTTATTACTGCATTTCCATGTTTTCTCCCTTGTGAGTTCTCTGATGGACAATAAGATTTCTCTTATAACTGAAAGACTTACCACATTCATTACACATATAAGGTTTCTCCCCTGTGTGAGTTCTCTGATGTACAATGAGATTTGTCTTCTGGCGGAAGCATTTCCCACATTCATTACACTTGTATGGTTTCTCTCCTGTATGAGTTCTTTGATGATGAATGAGATATGATTTCCTGCTAAAGGCCTTCCCACACTGAGGGCATTCGTAGGATTTCTGCCCTGTATGTATTTTCTGATGTACAGTGAGGGTTGCTTTCTGGCGAAAAGACTTCCCACATTCATTACAAATATAAGGTTTCTCTCCTGTATGGATTCTCTGATGTAAATTGAGATTTGTCTTCTGACTGAAGGATTTTCCACATTCATTACATTCATATGGTTTCTCTCCTGTGTGAGTTCTGTGATGATCAATGAGGTATGACTTCATTCTAAAAGCCTTCCCACAGTGAGGACATTCATAGGATTTTTCCCCTGTATGTGTTCTCTGATGTGCCACGAGGGTTGTCTTCTGGCGGAAGGATTTTCCACATTCATTACAAATATAAGGTTTCTCTTCATTATGAGTCTTCTCATGAAGAGCAAGGGTTGTCTTCTGGGAGAAGGATTTCCCACATTCATTACAAATATAGGGTTTTTCCCCTGTATGAGTTCTTTGATGTACAGTAAGGTTTGCCTTCTGATGAAAGGACTTTCCACATTCTTTACAAATATAGGGTTTTTCTCCTGTATGAATTCTCTGATGTAGGGAGAGTGTTGTCTTCTGGCGGAAAGACTTCCCACAGTCACTACACTCATATGGTTTCTCTCCTGTGTGAGTTCTCTGATGACGAATGAGGTGTGATTTCAATCTAAAGGCATTCCTACATTGTGGACATTCATATGATTTCTCCCCTGTATGTGTTCGCTGATGATCAGTGAGGGCTGTCTTTAGGCGGAAAGATTTACCACATTCACTACAAACAAAGGGTTTCTCTCCTGTGTGAGTTCTCTGATGATCAATGAGATAGGATTTCCTCCTAAATGAATTTCCACACTGATGACACTGATAGGGTTTTTCTTCTGTGTGAATTCCCTGATGCAGAATCAATACTGATTTCCTGCAAAAGGACTTCCCACATTCAGTGCATGTATGCTTTTTTTCAATATTGGCTGTTCTTCTTCTTTTATTATAATCAGATGTGTTTCCCCTTCTATAAGTTCTACTATGTGTAATTGGGCCTCCTCTTTTAAGAAAGGCTTTCTCACAGTCATTATATTCAAATGACTGTGCTGGAGTTTCCATCTTATGATACTGTGTGATCATTTCATTATGACTGATGGTCCTCCCACGTTGATTATGAGATTTGACTCCAGAGTGTGCTGTCTCTGGTTTAGTATTGAGGAGTGATTTCCCATACCCATTACACTCACTAAGTCTCCTTGTAGGACTTAGATTACTGATGATTAATTCTGAAACATTTTTAAAAATCTTTTCATGAGTGTCATATTCAGGAGGTAGCTTTTTTGAATTAATAGGGTTTTTACTTAAAGTAAATGTCTTTTCACATGTACTACCATTCTCGTTAACCAGCTTTTTGTGGTTGATTAATATAACTGATCTAGAATACTTATCTTGCTGTTCCTTGAATTTCAATAAAAAGTCTTCGGCTTTCCAGTTTTCTTCTAGAAAAGAATATAATTAATAACAACTTGTGAATCTTACATATTTTCTATGAAAAGGAATTGTATATGTATATGAGGCCAAAAAAGACCAAGGACAAACTATTCCTTGCCTGGGAAAATACATGAAACCTAAATTAAAAACTGCCTCAGTGTGGAAAAAGATGAAAAATAAGTAATGAATGCTAGTAACATTTGCACTTTGTAACAGAACTTCACACAAAAAGTGCAACAAAGACAAGAAGCAGTAAAGAGAAGAGACAAAAGAACAGTGGATGAGGAATTCATGCTTGGATAGGTGAATTCAGAGGCAGTGAAGTGAACCTATGGCATTAAGATTTAAGTAGGATGAACAAGACAAATTAGTGAAAAGCTAGTTCAGGGAAAATTTTAGCGGTAAGTGTTTGGAGGACACAGATTAGAGCTTTTAAATGTTCATCCCTAGATTGTGAGGTAAAATACGTCCAGTTGTCCCACCAACCCACTTCCACACAGCCATTGATAAATCTTTCCAAGCATTAATTATTTTCCTAGCATTTAGAAAAAAAAAATCCTATAGTCTTACATTCTAATCCTCCATATAACCGGGAATCATTTTTTCTTGTGAGGGAAGTATGAAGAAAACACTCCCAACAGGAATTTTATTTTTATTAAAAACAAATGGGTTTTTTCATCAAATTGTGCAGCATGCAGGATCTTAGCTCCCTGACCAGAGACTGAACTCATACCCTCTACAGTGGAAGCCCAGAGTCTTAACAACTGAATCACCAGGGAAGTCCCCCAACAGGAACTTTGAAATAAATTAGTGTCTTGTTCACTGGTGTATTCAGATTGCTGTTACTATTTTCTTTCAAAATTGTTCACTAACAAAACACTAATGACAATTAATTATAACTATTCTTTTCAACTGCTAACTTAATTTTTGAGGTTTAAAGAAAGAATCAAGTCTTTCTCCAATACAGTAACATTCTTAACTCCAGTTTTCCATATGTGGACCAGGAAGATTGCTCCCTTTGGTTCTAGATCACTCATTAACCTTAACCTTTATTTCTCTTATAAATTTATAATTATATTTGAGATCATCCATATCTAGTGAAACAACGTTAAGTCTAGGCTCAAAAGTCTGTTTCTTCCTGAGTTCATTGCCCCCAGTACTAACATACAAGGAATTTCTCCTGTAAACAAAACTTTACATCACCTAAACTCATTTTTTATATTCAAACAAGTTTTCAGGGTTGTCCACATATCTGAAAAATCTCACCCATAACAAGTAAAGCCTCATATTTATTGCTGTATATATACTTCACTTATTCCTAATCACATGCTTTACTTATATTCTTTTAATCAGCTGACTTTTTTCCTAGTCTTATTTCCAATCATATTTAGAGAATCTTCAAGAAAATGCTACCACTCCATATCAAAACCCTTCACATATGCCCCACCATCAATTTAAGGATTCTTTATAACTTGAAAACAATTATAGTTTACAAAAATAATTCTAACAAATCTTTTTACATGCTTACACTGTATCATAAATATATCATTAAAAATGCAAACTTTGACAATAATCCTTTCTCATAATTCTTTATTGGTCATTTTCTTTGTATTCTTCTGAGTTTACATTAACACTGCATATCACAGATAGGTAGTGTTTTTTAGAATCCACCACTTCAATCAGATGTACAGATCCATGACCTGAGCAAATACTTCTGAAAGGACTTATCAGTACATGCTTTGTGAATGGAGGACAAAGAAATCTCCCCTATACAGTTCCACAAACAGAAAAAAAGCAACTGACTACTTAACATGTATACTACAGCAAAGAAAGTACAAAGGATATTATCTTTGAAAGAATGAATCCTTAAGCATAAACCATGTACAGTCAAGTATCAGATTATATAATATTCAAGAGTTGTATGTGTTACAGTTATAAGCAACATGGGAATGAAGAAAAAGGAGAGGTGGATGCTGGGGAGTAGTCAAGGAAGAGCAAGGACAAGAAATCATGACTTCAAAGATACACATTATATGAAAGGGTGAACACAGTGAAAAGTACAGACATGACAAACCTTACATGTATAGAGGACATTTAGGAGACTAGATCAAGTGGAAATTAGAAAGAGTTTCCACAAAAGAGAAAAAGTTGAAAAGACCAGATGATGGCTTACTATGGTAGTCCTTGTATAAAGGAGAATTTCAATGTCTTGTAATTAAGAAAAAGAAGTAGGGAACAAGTATCTTGTCAGTAAAGTAACAATATAAGTTGAAAAGATTAGGCAAAAATTATAGCAAAGCCAAACTGTAATTACAGTTTCAAGATATGAAATACAGTAGCTGTCAATTTGTATGATATTTATGTAGAAGTGAGAAAACTACAGTGAAAAATGAAAATATAGGAGGATGTAAATATATTTCACAGGCTTATAAACACAAACTGTGAAGAGGTTCCCAAAAGATTATGACAGAGACAATCAAGCTGGTATCACAGCAGGAACAAAATAATCTGGAAATAGCTAATGGGAAAGAATTTAACAGCTAGGAAAGTTGGAAAAGGTAAGACATCAGAGTGCAGAACTTATGAAGGACTAGAGTGAAGGCGAGAGAAATGTGCCAAGTATGTCAGTGCTAGAGGTATTTATATAAAACAAAGAGTTTAAGTTCTCAGAATGGATGATTCTACTATAATTAAAAGGTAGATCTCTTGATGACAAATTAGAGAAAAAAGACTGAGAGTCTAGAGAAATAATATACATTAAAAAAAAAAAAAAAGATTTATGTGACTATTATGTATAAGGCACTGTTCCAGGCAATGTGGCCAGAGTGTAAAGAGAACAGACCAAGCTGTAAATAATCACTTAGAGAATTAGGGTAAGAACAAGTCAATGTTTTACCCAAAGCAAGGGACGGTTTCAGGTAAGATGATCATCCATATACAATGAACCATGAAAGCTTACTGGAAGAAAATAGTAACTATGGAATTATCTATCTCGTCTAAGGCAAGGGAATTTTAAAATTAATAGCTAGACTTGTGGTGAGAATGGAAACTCAGAGTTAGCATAGCAAACAAATCTGAAATGATACTAAAGATAGGGAGATAAAGAAAACAGCACCTGAGAAATATTAACCAAGAATTTTTTCTTTCTTAAAGATAGATAAGAATGCCTAAAAGAAACCTATACAATGGCTAGACGATAAAGGACTGAGAAAGCTAGAAAAGGACAGAAATGGATGAAAAGATCTAAAAGAAGGAAGGCTTACAGTACATTTTGATTAAGAGTGGCAATCAGGCAATTAATTAGACAATTAAGAGTGGCAAGCAAATTAGGAAAGTCTATAGTATAGGGTGAGTGATATTTGAAAGTGTGATTTAAGATTTTTGCAGGCACAATGGTCATTTCAAAGGTTAAGATCCTTTAAAAGGACACCACCAAAACATTTCAAAGGTGTCACCCACCACACGATCACTTTAAATTTATTTTTCACTAGATTTCATCTGTCTGAGAGTCAGAAACTCACCTAAGCAGGTATGACCTTTAAATGATGTCCATGGTTCTTCTCCTCGTTCCAATTTGAGGATCACATCAGGCTTGGTCATGTGACACCCTGATTAAGGGAAGATTTGGATTAAGTTGCTTAGATGTTAATACATTTGAAAAATCAGTAAGTTGAATTTCCGTTCTGCAAAGTAAGATACTCCTTTGTGAAAGAGTAAACTTAACACCTTGTACCGGGCAAGTGAAAACACAATTATCCTTTGTGTCAACCAAAAAGAATTCATCACCTCTTATCCCTGAAATCCAAGATCACATGTATTTTCGGCACTCTGAAAGGAAATGCATGCTACTTTAAGTTTCAAAGAATTTTTCTTACCCACAGAAATGAGATGGCAATAGTTTTCCAACATTACATCCATGTAGAGTGTCTTCTGAGCAGGATCCAGGTGCTGCCACTCCTCCTGACTGAAGTCCACAGTCACATCTTTGAATGACACTGATCCCTGTAATGGTGTGGAACTGTGATCAGAAAATTGACCAGAAATTTGGGACTAGTTTTTTATTTTATAACTTATTTTATCTTTTGGCTGTACTATACGGCATGTGGGATCTCAGCTCCCCACTCAGGGATTGAACCGGTGCTCCCTGCAGTGGAAGCACCGAGTCTTAACCACTGGACTGCCAGGGAAGTCCCTGGGGACTAGTTTTGATCCTGCTCCTTTCTGGCATTCATATGAAACTTGTAAAGAAAGCCTACCATTTTTCTTGTTTTGTGATTTAGATTGTAAGGGAAGCAACAACAACAAAAAATCAAAATAGAAGTACTTGCCACCAAATTTACTTAATAACTCATTCTAAAAATGTATTGTGAAGTCACTTTGTAATCCCAAATTGCATTAGTTTGCTGGGGTGCCAAGATATACAAAACACAGTCTCTGCTCACAAAAAGTTACAGCTGCAAAGCATGCAACACATACTTTTAAGAAATCTACACGACTGGTGGTAAGGGTACTACAACAGAAGTATGTTACAGTGTATTCCAAGGGCAGAACAAATTTTCAGGCTTCACCAATGAGGTAAATTTTTTCTCCTTTAAGATTAATGTGTTATGCAGGAAGAATATGATTTTAAAATGCATGGGTGTGAATGGAGAGAGCAGCACATATACTACCATATGTAAAATAGAGAGCCAATGAGAATTTGTTGTATGACTCAGAGAACTCTAACCGGGGCTCGGTGACAACCTAGAGGGGTGGGATGGGTGTGAGGTGGGAGGGAGGTTGAAGAGGGAGAGGACATATGTATACCTATGGCTGATTCATGTTGATGTATAGTATAAACCAACACACTATTGTAAAGCAATTGTCCTTTGATTAAAAATAAATTTTAAAAAATGCATGAATGTGATATATCCAGCAATATAGAGTGAACTGGTCAAGAAAACAATCCCTCAGATGATAATTTTAAAATTTGTACACAATACATAGTAAATAATTAATAGAAGGCACTGGAAAGACACCAAAGTAAGCAAAAATTGGAGGAGAGTTTATTCTTAAACAACAACAATGAGTAAGAATTCTTAAGTTTGTGACTATTTTGCATGAAGGTACCCACCCCAAAGTCCACAGCTCTGCAGGCAGAAAACCAGTTTACTTCCTCAAAGGTGACAGAGGCTAGAACTGAGGACTGGTAGATGAGCTGAAGATTTAGCGACATTTATCTAGAAGTGAGAAAACTACAGGAAGAATGAGACTCCAAATCTGAGTATAAACTTTGCCAGAACTCTAGTTTGATAATTAAACTAAGCAATTGTTAAGAGAGATCAAAGGAGCCTTAGGAAAAAGCAAACAGACACGAGAAGAGTTTTGAAAACCAGAAGTATACCGAGTGAGATTCCGAGATTTCTGCATTTTTGATTAACAGCATTACACAACCTGCTTGTAAGTTAAGCGGAAGAAAACTAGAGCCCTATTGGACTGAGGTGTCAGAAAGTTGGGGCTAACAAAGCAGCAGGAAGTATAAAAGGGTGAAACACTAGAAGAAAGAGAACCGCAGAAAGTAAGCCCTCAAATCTAAACATTACTATATACCAATTCTTTGAGAGCTAAAAGTACATGAACATCACCCATCATGGGACCAGAGTGAAAAAAGCAGCAGGAGGAAGCTGAAGAGACCTAACTATCAGCTGCTTCACACTTGGGGTGGAGGTAAGAGGACAGGGATGGCAGGGTTTGAAGCTTGATTCCAAGCAACTTAATTGTCTGCTAGAAGAAAAACAAACAAAACTCCTCAAAAAACAAGACATACAGAATTTGGATTACTACAACACATTATTCAAGAGATCCTGGTTTCTAGCAAAAATTACCAGATATGTAAATAAAACAGAAAAATAAGAGGGGGAATATAACCCATATCCAGAAAAAGACAGTTCATGGAAACTAATTCCTAGTGGGCCCAGATGTTGGACTTAAAAAAAAAAAAAAAGGCTTCAAAATAGCTGTTCTAAATGTGTCCAAAGAAGTAATGAAAAATCTGGCATGGAATCTCGAAACATAAACTGATAAAAAAACATGAACTGAAAATTCTAGACCTACCAAGTATAATAAATGAAATGAAATGAAAATTTCACTATATAGGCTCAATAGCATAGGAAGAGGAACAAACATTAACCTTGTAAATGCAGACATACCTTGGAGACATTGCAGTTTCAGTTCTAGACCACTGCAATAACTATTGCAATAAAGCCAGTCACAAAAATTCTTTGATTATGCATTGCATATAAAAGTTACATGTACATTATATTGTAGTCTATTAAGTGTGCAATGGCATTATGTCTAAAAAACAATGTATATGCCTGCCTGAATTAAAAAATACTTAGATAAAATGTGTTGATCATCACTAGAGCTTTCTGTGAGTTGTAATCTTTTTGTAATAGTAACATCAAAGATCACTGACTACAGATGATAACAAATACAATAATAATGATAAAGTGAAATATTTCAGGAATAGCTATCTTGACAGAGACATGAGCAAATACTAAATACTGTTGGAAAAATGACACCTACAGACTTGCTCAACTCAGGATTGCTAAAAACCTTCAATTTGTAAAAATGAAATATCTGCAAAGTGAAATTTAAAAAAGCATAATAAAATAAAGTATGACTATATTGATCAACAGAAATTAAGCAATTGAATAGAAAGGAAATAAAAAAGAAAAAAAATGAATAACAGATTCACAGAGATTTTTGGGTCAATTTTCAAAGTAATGCAAGACAGATATAATTGGAGTCCCAGAGAAAGAGAAAAAAAAGGTCTAAAAAAATTTTAAGGAAATAATGGCATAACATATTCAAAATAAGCAAAAACTTGACTTACACATTAGAAAAGCTTAATGAACCCCAAAAGAATAAAAACAAAAGAAAACTACACTCAGAAAATCCTAATCAAACTGCTAAAAGTCTAAGAGAACATCAACCAAGAATTCTGTACTCAGCAACATTACCTATTAAAAACAAAGGCGACAGAAAGCTATATGAGCAGATAAACTCTGAAAGAATTCATCACTAGTAAAACTGTACTGTGTCAGTATTGACTGACACAAAGTAAAACAGAATGTAGAACAGATGCATAAAAACGGGTTAGGAGCAATCTTAAATGCGTTAAGAAGCCCAATCTGAAAAGGCTACAGAATGTAAGATTTTGACTACGTGACATTCTGGAAAAGTCAAAAGTACAGAAAAGATAAAAAGATCAATGGTTGCCACTGTTACAGATTATAGAGGAGAGTGAGGGATGAGTAGGCAGAGCATAGAGGATTTTTAGAGCAGTGAAATTAGTCTGTATAATATTATAATGGCAGATACATATCACTATATATTTGTCAAAATCTATAGAATAAACAGCACCAAGAATGAACCCTAATATAAACTATGAACTTTGGGTGACAATGATGTATCAGTGTAGGCTCGCTGATTTTAACAACATACCACTCTGGTACAAGATACTAATATTAGGGAAGCCTATGTATTTGTCAGGGTAGGGAATAAATGGAAACTCACTGTACTTTAATTTTTCTCTGAATATAAAATTGCACTAAAATATAAAGTATACTTAAAGGATTTAAAATAAAACAGGTCAGGTAATCCAAAAACAAAGAGCAAAATAGCATCCCTGACTTCAACTGTAGGACTAAACACTCCAACAAAAATACCGAGATGATGATGATGATGATGATGATGATGATGATGATGATGTTGGCTGTACCACATGGCTTGTGGGATCTTAGTTCCCTAACCAGGGATTGAACGCCTGCCCCCTGCATTGGAAGCATGGAGTCTTAACCACTGGACTGCCAGGGAAGTCCCAAGACTCAGATTATCAAAAATGTATAAAAAAGCAGGACTCAAAATATATTCCCTGGTGACTCAGACAGTAAAGCGTCTGCCTACAATGCGGGAGACCTGGGTTTGATCCTTGAGTTGGAAGGATCCCCTGGAAAAGGAAATGGCAACCCACTCCAGTAATCTTGCCTGGAAAATCCATCCTATGGATGGAGAATCCTGGTAGGCTACAGTCCATGGTGTTGCAAACAGTCAGGCATGACTGAGTGACTTCACTTTCAAAATATATTCTGTCATCAAGAGACATATTTTAAATACCACAAACACAAATACACGTTTCAAATAAAAGGATGGAGAGGGACATAAAAACATTAAACATGGGAAAGCTGATGTGGCTACAGTAAAAGGAGACAGAACAGATTTCAAGCTGAGTTGAGGAGTATCACCACAACAGACAAAGAAGAACATTTCCTGACGATAAGAGAGTAAATACATCAGGAAGATGTACAATTACAACTGTATATACAGTTGTACTTAAATAACAATTTCAAAACACATGAGGCAAAAATTGACAAGAGAAAAGTGAGATTTCAGAAAAGTCCAAAATTGATGTTAATGTTTTCATTCCAATACCAAAGGAAGGTAATGCCAAAGAATGCTCAAACTACCGCACAGTTGCACTCATCTCACACGCTAATAAAGTAATGCTCAAAATTCTCCAAGTCAGGCTTCAGCAATACGTGAACTTCCAGATGTTCAAGCTGGTTTTAGAAAAGGCAGAGGAACCAGAGATCAAATTGCCAACATCCGCTGGATCATCAAAAAAACAAGAGAGTTCCAGAAAAACATCTATTTCTGTTTTATTGACTATGCCAAAGTCTTTGACTGTGTGGATCACAATAAACTGTGGAAAATTCTGAAAGAGATGGGAATACCAGACCACCTGACCTGCCTCTTGAGAAACCTATATGCAGGTCAGGAAGCAACAGTTAGAACTGGACATGGAACAACAGACTGGTTCCAAATAGGAAAAGGAGTACGTCAAGGCTGCATATTGTCACCCTGCTTATTTAACTTATATGCAGAGTACATCATGAGAACCGCTGGGCTGGAGGAAGCACAAACTGGAATCAAGATTGCCAGGAGAAATATCAATAACCTCAGATATACAGACGACACCACCCTTATGGCAGAAAGTGAAGAGGAACTAAAGAGCCTCTCGATGAAAGTGAAAGAGAGTGAAAAGTTGGCTTAAAGCTCAACTTTCAGAAAATTAAGATCATGGCATCTGGTCCCATCACTTCATGGGAAATAGATGGGGAAACAGTGGAAACAGTGTCAGACTTTATTTTTGGGGGTTCCAAAATCACTGCAGATGGTGACTGCAGTCATGAAATTAAAAGACCCTTACTCCTTGGAAGGAAAGTTATGACCAACCTAGACAGCATATTAAAAAGCAGAGACATTACTTTTTCAGCAAAGGTCCGTCTAGTCAAGGCTATGGTTTTTCCAGTGGTCATGTGTGGATGTGAGAGTTGGACTGTGAAGAAAGCTGAGTGCCAAAGAACTGATGCTTTTGAACTGTGGTGTTGGAGAAGACTCTTGAGAGTCCCTTGGACTGCAAGGGGATCCAACCAGTCCATCCTATGGGAGAGCAGTCCTGGGTGTTCATTGGAAAGACTGATGCTGAAGCTGAAACTCCAATACTTTGGCCACCTCATGTGAAGAGCTGACTCACTGGAAAAGACCCTGATGCTGGGAGGGATTGGGGGCAGGAGGAGAAGGGGACGACAGAGGATGAGATGGCTGGATGGCGTCACCGACTCGATGGGCATGAGTTTGAGTAAACTCCAGGAGTTGGTGATGAACAGGGAGGCCTGGCGTGCTGTGACTCATGGGGTTGCAAAGAGTCAGACACGACTGAGCGACTGAACTGAACTGAACTGAACTGATACTTGTATTAAAATCTCTCAACATTAGAAATAGAACTCCTCAACTTAATGAAATACAACTACAAAAGATTTATACATAATATCATACTTATTGGTTAAAGGTTGTTTTCCCCCTATGATCAGGAGCAAGACAAGGATAACTGCTCTCTCTAGTTCTATTGAACACTGCAGACAATGCATAAAGAATGAAAAATACAAGGCAAACAGATTGGAAAGGAAGAAGGCGAACTGTATTCACAGACATAACCGGGTATGTAAAGTACAGGAAATAATAAGTGAATTTACCACGGTCACAGCATATTTATCTCAAAATATATTTTAAAAAATTTCTATTTTATATACTAACAACAAACAATTGAGAATGAAGTTAAAAAATAAAATTAAGAAAATATTTGCAAGACCTGTGCACTGGAAACTACAAAACACTGCTGAGAGAAAATTTAAAAGACCTAAGCCAACATGGAAATACATTAGGTCCATGGTTCAGAAGACTTACTACTGTTAACCTAACAATTATCTTCAACCAACTTATAAATCTTTGGAAACCTAATCACAAACCATTAGGCTGTTTTATAGAGACTGATGGGTTGATTTGAAAATTAATAGAAAAATGTAAAATACCTATTATACCTAAAACAATTTGGTAGGCTCACATTACCTGATATCAGGACTTAATACCCTAACTAAAACTGTTATCCTGGTGAAAGTATAAACACACAAATCAGTTAAACAGACTATAAAAAAACACCTACACACATGATCAACTGATTGTCAACAAAGGCTCCAATAGAATTCAGTAGAAAAAGGATCTCTTTTCACAAAAGACTGGAAAAAGTGGATATCCATTGAAAACAGAAAAAGGGAACTTTAACTTTTACCTTACAGAATGAAATTGACATGGATCACTCCTTTAAAATGAAAATCTAAAACCATAATACTTACATAGTAAAGAATAAAATATGCATAATGTGGCATATGCAAAGCCTGAGGTAGTGCACAAAAAGCACCAATCATAAAAATTTAAAACCTGGTAAACTGGATTTTGTCAAAATTAAAAACTTCAGCTCTGAAAAACACCACTAAGAAAATTAAAAATCAAGTCACAGACTGGGAAAGATATTCCCAGTATTTCTATCTTACAAAAGACTTGTATTGAGAACGTATAAAGAACTCTCATAATACAGGAATAAGAAGACAACCAAATCAACTGGCAAAAGATCTAAACAAATCCAGTAGCTACATATCCATGACAAATATGCAAAATAAAAAACACTTACCAATTTTAATTGTGTTAGGGAAACACAAAATTTCAAAAGAATGAAATGCCAATACACACCTGCTAGAATTAACTAAAATTAAACAGTGACCATACCAAGTGTTGGTGAAGATATGCAGCTATAATATAATAACTATCATACTTTGGTAGTGGGAAAGTAAAATGACACAACCACTTTGCTTAACAGTTTGGCAGGTTTTTTTAATAAATTAAAAAAAAAAAAATTTAAACATATATTTTTCACACAATTTACTGATTTCAAACCTAGGCAGGTTTTATTCAAAAGAAATGAAAATATAATCCACATATGAGCATAATAATACTGTAACAGTCAAAAAGTAAAAAAAAAAAAAGTCTATCAAAAAGTGAGGGTATAACTAAAAAATTATGGTATATTCATATAATGGAACAACAGTAGTCAGCAATATAAGGAATGTTCTGATACACACAACATGAATTTCAAGAAAAAATTACATTGAGTTAAATAGGCTAATCCCCTAAAAAGCACATATTCTACTACGCCATGTATATGAAAGTCTAGAGGAGGCAAAACTAATGTACAGTGACAAAAGCAGGTATGATTAATAAAATCTTAATAGAGGCCAACTGTGGCAGTAGAGCAACTGGTTGTAGGGGGGGCATGAAGGAACTTTTTGGAGTAATGTAAATTTTGTAATCTTGATTGTTGTGGTAACTGAATAAATCTTTATACCTTTCTAAAAGTTCCTAAACTTGACCAACACTTAAAATGAGTTGCTTTTTATTCTATGTAGATTACACCTTAAAAATTTTTGATTAAAAAAAAAGGTAGGTTTGGGCGTCTCCTTCAAAAATGGAAGAGTGTGTTCTTATTTCACATTTACTGTAGATAACAGCTCTAAACTCCAGAAAAATATAATCAAAGTCTCAGTTTCCATGGGAGATTTCAGGACCCCCTGCAGATACCAAAATCTCAAGATACTCAAGTCCCTTACATAAACTGTGTAGTACTTATATATAATCTATTTTATATTGTTCCATATACTTTAAATCATCTCTACTTACCATACCTAATACAATGTAAATGCTATGTAAATAGTTGCCACTGTCCAGCAATTTCAAGTTTTGCATTTTGGAACATTCTGGGATTTTTTTTTAACATTTTCAATCTGTGGTTGGTTGAATTTGTGGATGTGGAAGGGAAGCCCCATGAATATGGAGTGCTGACTATAAAAAACAGCTATCTGAAGGCACTTAAAAGTGACCCAAACAAACAGAAACTGGAGGGAAGGTTTTATACTTAGGAGAACGACAGAACTGCCAATTCACACTACTCTCAGCCTAAAGGCGGGTCCCAAGTAGACATCAGGTATGGCAAATAAAATTCAGGTGGAAATCCATGGTCCTACTGGCTTGAAGAAACAATAGAATTTAGGATAACAACAGTAATTGGAAAAGAAGTAGGGAAATCCTGCAGAAATGAAAGCCAGAGGCAGGAGTTGGGGGGAGCCCAAGGACGCTGAACAAACTTTATCCACACCTTTAGCTGATACGTCAGTTAGCCATTCATGGGTCAGAATTTGAGACCTCTGGTTAAACATAAAAGAAATCAAGCAGAGATTCAAGCTGCCACCAGTCAGAGAGTCTGAAGTTTAAAGTTTGATTTCAGCCTACTTGACTGTCCAACAAAACAAATCAACTTCTATGGAAATGAACTGATATAGGAAATTCTCTTCTGCTGTAAACAATTAAAAAATTGTAAAAAATAGGTTAAACAGATGTTTTTAAGCACTGGCTGACTGACAGCAGAGCACAGTGAGCTCTGAAAGAAGGGAACAAAGTAAGCTTTGACTGCCCAGCTCACAGCCTATAGGCAATTTCCAGGTCACAGCACAGGGAGGGAGAACACAGAACCCAGCAGTCTTTCTGAGTTGAAGACACAGAGATGGGAGTTTGAAGAGTCCAAGATGGCTAGAACTGCTAAGCAAAACACCGAAGAGGAGGGAGCAGCAGAGAGACAGAGAGAGACAGAGGCTTCTCCAGACATATGTAGAATGATACCCTTGAATCTACAGCTGAATATCGATCTCAAAATACATGGGCTCACCATCAACACAATGAAAGGGCAACCTACAGAATGGGAAAGAGTTTCTGCAAATGACCAATAAAAGGTCCAAATTAAAGGCTTCCCAGGTGGCACAGTGGTAAAGAATCCACCTGCCAATGCAGGAGATACAGGAGATGCAGCTTCAATCCCTGGGTCAGGAAGATCCCCTACAGAAGGAAGTGGTAACCTGCTCTAGTATTCTTGCCTGGAAAATTTCAAGGACAGAGGAGCCTGGCGGGCTATAGTCTATGGGGTCACAAAGAGTCAGACATGACTGAGCACACATACATCCAAACTATTAATATATAAGCAGCTCATACAAACTCAATATTAACATAAAACCCCAAATAACCCACTTAAATAATGGGCAGAAGACTGAACAGACATTTTTCCAAAGAAAACACAGAGATGGCCAACAGGCATATGAAGATACTCAACATCACTAACATCAGAGAAATGCAAATCAAAACCATAATGAGATACCATCTCACACCTGTCAGAAGAGCTATCAATAGAAAGACCACAGACTAACAAACACTGGCAAGGATGTGGAGAAAAGGGAACCTTTATACTCTGCTGGTGGGAATGTTAAACTGGTGCAGCCACTGTGAAACAGTTGGAAGTTCTCAAAAAACTAAAACTAGAACTGTCACATGGCCCAGCAATTTCACTCCTGGGTAAAATGTAAAAACACTTATTCAGAAAGACACATGCACCACCCCAATGTTCAGAGCATTATTTATAATAGCCAAGATGTGAAAGCCACCTAGGTGCCCATCAACAGATGAATGGATAAAGAAGACATAGGGAATAGCCACACACATACACACACACACACACACACACACACACACACACAGGAATAGTACTCAGCTAGGTGCCCATCAACAGATGAATGAATAAAGAAGACACAGTGAATAGCCGCCCCCCATAACACACAGGAGTATTATTCAGCCATAAAAAAAGAATGAAATTTTGCCATCTGCAACAACATGGATAGACTTGGAGAGTATTATATTTAGTGAAGCAAGTCAGAGAAATACAAATACTGTATGTCATCATGAATGTGTGGAATCTAAAAAATAAAACAGATATATATAACAAAACAGAAACAAGACTTACAGACAGAGATAACTAGTGGATACCAGTGGTGAAAGGGAAAGAGGGAGGAGTAAGATAAGGGTAGGAGATTAAGAGGTATAAACTACTAGGCATAAAATAAATAAGCCACCAGGATATATTGCATAGCACATGGAATACAGCCAATGCTTGTAATAACTATAAATGGAGTTTTAAAAACCTTTAAAAACTGTGAATCACTATGTTGTACACCTGAAACGTATTGAATACTGTAAATCAGCTGAAAAAAATAAAGAAAAGGTGGGAGATGCTCCAGGTTAAAAAGCATTTAGGATATTCCCAAAAAATTAAATTTAAAAATAAATATTAATCATAAGAATGCCAGAACGGCTATAATAGTATCAAACAGAATAGATTTTAGAACAAAGAATATTATCAGGGATTAAGAAAGCCACTTTAACTTATTTATTTATTTTCTGGCTGCATTGTGTGGCATATGAGATCTTAGCGCCTCCACCAGGGACTGAACCCATCCCCCCTACAGAGGAAGCACGGAGTCTCAGCCACTAGGTTACCTAGGAAGTTCCAAGTAAGGCATTTTATAATGACAGAGGAGAACAATTCATAAAAAGACAGAAGAGTCCTAAATATAAATTCATCTAAAAACAGAACTTCAAAATATATTAAGTAAAAACTGATAGAAGCAAAAGTTAAAATAGACACAATTATAACCACATGAATCCTACATGTAGCTCTGTTGGTAAAGAATCTCCTTGCAATGCAGGAGACCTGGGTTCAATTCCTGGGTCAGGAAGATACCCTGAAGAAGGAAATGACCACCCACTACAGTATTCTTGCCTGGAGAATGCCATGGGCAGAGGAGCCCGGCAGGCTACAGTCCATGGGGTCACAAGAGTCGGACATGACTTAGCGACTAAACCACCACCACTGTCCTTTCAGGAGCACATGATGTCTGGTTGTCCTGCTTCGGTGATGCCAAGAGTGATCAGCAGTGTCATCCTATTCCATCCGTTTAAAAAAGCTCAGTCAGCCTTTCCATTAATAGTTTTGGGCTTCCCTGGTGGCTCAGATGGTAAAGAATCTACCTGCAATGCGGGCGACCTGGGTTCGATCTCTGGGTTGGGAAGATCCCCTGGAGAAGGGAGCGGTTAACCACTCCAGTATTGTGCCTGGAGAATTCCATGGACAGAGGAGCCTGGAGGCTACAGTCCATGGGGTCACAAAGAGTCGGACATGACTGCGTGACTTTCACTTTCACAGCCACACTTGTAACTTAAGATTTTGACTTCCTTTTCTGTCATTGGTATAACAGACTGAAAATCAATAAGGATATAGAAGACTTTACCATCATAATCAAGCAATTTGACTTGATTATTTACAGAATACACCATCCAACAACACTAGAATATACATCCTCTACAAGTACCTACAGAACATTCATCAGATGGTACTATAATCTGTGGTACAAAAGAAGTCTATAAATTTAAGAATGAAATCATATACAGCATGTTTCCTGATTGTAACAAAATTAAACTGGAAATCAATAAGAGAAAGCTATTTGGAAAATCCCCAAATATTTGAAAATTAAACACACTTCCTCTAAACAAATGGGTCAAAAAGGAAAACATGTGATAAATTAGAAAATATTTTCAAACAAATAAAAATGAAAATACAACATGTCTATAAATTTGTTAGAGGAAAATTTATAGCATTAAATATCCTACAGGGGAAAAAAAGCCCAATATCAATGATATAACCTTCCATGTACAAAACAAGAGGTAATTAAATCCAAAGTAATGAAAAGGAAAGGGAATACAAAGTGTAAGAGCAGAAATGAAGAAACAGGAAACAGAAAAACAGAAAATCAATGAAACCAAAGGTTGCTACTTTGAAAAAAATCAGCAAAATTGATAAACCTCTAGTCAACTGATCAAGCAAAAAACTAAAAGTCAAATAATCAACAAATAATCAACAGCAGAATGAAAGAACGGCGCCATTACAGATTATACAAACATCAAAAGGATAAAAAGCGTAGATTTTTGAACAACTTTGTGCCAATAAATTTTATAACTTGGATGAAATGGACAAATTGCTTAAAAGACATAAATTATAAAAGCTCACTGAAGAGAAAAAAATTGACAGCATGAAAGTGAAAGTGTTAGTCGTTCGGTCCTGTCCAACTCTTTGCAACACCAAGGACTATGGTATGCCAGGGTCCTCTGTCCATGGAGTTCTCCAGCCAAGAATATGGAAATGAGTTGCCATTCCCTTCTCTAGTGGATCTTCCCAATTCAGGAACTGAACTCGGGTCTCCTGCATTGCTGGCAGCTTCTTTACTGTCTGAGCCACAAGGAAAGCCTGAATAGCAGTAACAGTCACAATTCTATTAAGGAAATTGAACTGCTAGTAAAAAATCTTCCCATAAACAAATCCTGAGGCTCAGATGGCTTCACTGGTGCATTCTAACAAACAGTTAAGGAAGAAATAATAACAATTCTATACAAATTCTTTCAGAAAATAAAAGGAGAGAATTCATCTCAACTCATTCTGTAAGTTATTATTACCTTCATACCAAAACTAGACAACAACATTATAAGAAAAACTATAGACCAAATTATTTATGAACCACAGACAAAATAATCCTTAACAGTGTGTTAATAAATTCACTAAGTAATATGTGGAAAATGAATATATGAATCTATCATGACCAAATGGGGTTTATCCTAG
Source organism: Muntiacus reevesi (assembly GCF_963930625.1). NCBI lineage: Eukaryota > Metazoa > Chordata > Mammalia > Artiodactyla > Cervidae > Muntiacus > Muntiacus reevesi. The sequence goes on from NC_089250.1 coordinate 258,877,220, forward strand.
GGATAAGCTGGTTTAGCACTTCAAAATCAATCAATATAACTCATTATGTTAATTTAAAAAGGGGGAAAACCATATAATACAGAAAATACAACAGAAGCATAAAAACTTTTGACAAAATTCAACATTCATTTGTAACAAAAATTATCATTAAACTAGAATTTCTTCAACCTCATAAATCTGATAAAGAGCATTTATGTAAAACTAATCACCAATGTTACACTTAGTCAAAGACTACATGCCTTTCCCCTTAGTCAGGAATGAGGCAAAAATATCTGTTCTCATTACTTCTATCAACACTGCACTGAAAGTTCTAGACAATGTAGTAAAATCAGACAGAAATAAAAGGAATATGGATTGGAAAGCAAGATGGACAACAGTAATATTACACATCTGACATGATTATGTGTGTATAAAATCCTAAAGAATTTATCAAAAAATTACTAGAATAATTTTTGAGAGAAGGTAGGTTAATAAACAAAAATCAAACTGCATTATCATATACTAATCAACTGCATTTTAGCAATAAACAATGGGAATTTGAAATAAAAATGAATAGCATTTACAACAACATAAAAAACACCTCAGTATTAATACAATAAACATCTGCAAGACTGGTACACTGAAAACAACAAAACATTATGGCTACCCACTCCAGTAATGTGGTCTGGAGAATTCCATGGATTACAGTCCATGGGGTCACAAAGAGTCAGACACGACTGAGCGACTTTCCCTTCCTTTCCGTTTGGAATGTGAAAAAGCTCTGGAAATAGACACTGGTGATGGTTTCATACCTGTGCTCCTTTTCCAATCCTCCAAGTGTTCGCCCCAATGCTCATTTATGGATGTTCGTGTTTCTTATACTTTTCTGTTTAACTGTGTGTGTCTCTGTGTGTGTGTGTTAAAATATGTGACATAAAGTTTTATCATTTTAACCATTTTTCAGTATATAATTCATTGCCATTAAGTACATTCACAATGCTATGTAACCATCACCAGCATGTACTGGAGTGGGTAGCCATTCCCTTCTCCAGGGGATCTTCCCAACCCAGGGATTGAACCCAGGTCTCCCACATTGCAGGCAGATTCTTTACCAACTGAGCCACCACGGAAGCCCAAACAGAAACTCTGTGCCAATAACATTGAACAGTTAACTCTTATCTTACAGTTTGCCTAGTATTAAACCCAAAGCACATCAGAAGAATGTTTAAGACAATCCATTATGGGAGAGGAAGATATTAAAATACACATTAACAGTTTAAATTCAAGGATCTCTTGAAGGATCAGAGGGGAGAAATATAGGATTTTTGGTTTTTGTACAATCTGCCAAGCATAGCTCTTGTCTCAAAACTTCAAGACGGACTTCTTGACACTTAACTAATAGCAATCTGTCAATTCTATCTTCATCTTGACTGTTCTTTTCTTTGCAAGACAGGTGCATGATGCATTATGTGCTGTGCTGTGCTTAGCTGCTCAGTCACGTCCTGCTGTTTGAGACCCTATGGACTGTAGAATGCCAGGCTCCTCTGTCCATGGGATCCTCCAGGCAAGAATACTGGAGTGGTTTGCCATGTCCTCTTCCATGCAGTACTATATGCTCATTTAATCTGAGGAAATGCATTTTTGTTCTAGCACTGTTTCTGGGAGAAGACTGAGAAAAGACGTTGAATGATTACACCCACTTAATATGTGAATACTGGTTAAAATTAGAAGGAGCACTGGTGGAAGGTAAAAGCTTATCTGACCAACAGAACAAGTGGGTACTGCTTTCCTGAAGGGGAAGGCAAACAGGAGGATTTTAGTACAAGAAAAGCAAATGCTCAAATAGTCTTTAAACAAACAAACAAAAAGTATTTCAGAAAAGAGAAAAGAACCATCATCTCACCTGAGCCATGGTTTTGAGATTTACAAGAGATGACCAGTCTTCCTTTGGGCTCTTCTTTAGAGAAGGGGTGGTTCCTAAGAAGGCAAAACCAACATGAAAAGAGGCCACATGACACCACATATGTCTTTCAGCTCTCATCACTTACAACTCAATTAAAATAGACTCTATTTCCTTTGCTTTGGTGCTTGTCCACTCTGTCCACACAAATACAGGGGGATAATGAGCTAGACAAATATTATTTCATCCCCAAAGCTAGAGATTCAGGATCTTAGAGCAAAAAGTTAGATTCTGGGCAAGTCGCTCTCCTCTCTACTACCACTTTTCTCTCCTAAGCTGCGTACTAACTACTTCCAAGCTCTTCTTCATTAAGGCTCAACCTACATCATGACCAATAATACATGAAAATACCTGTCACCCCATACCCTGAGCACCACTGATACAAAGTTCTTGATGCTTGCTAAAGTATACATTGTGATTCTAGTTCTTATTTTTCTCATCATGAGAGAGGATAAGCTTCTAAAGTTTTTGAAAAAAACTCATCTTTAAAAAAAAAAAGACAAGCCAGGCCTAGTCAGGCCACCAACTCCCCAGTCTACAGCTGCCACCAGCCCCTGCAGACATTACTGCAGCCCATCTTTAGTTTCCTGTCTGTGAAAGGTCTCAAAATTTTTTCATTTTTCTAATAACTATTTTCTGGATTGATATTAGATCTTTTTTAAAGGAAGGAAATTAATCCTTTAAATACCTAAAATAAGTTTTATAGCTTTTCTTTATCATATACTTTATTTCCTTTACATATTTGAGTATATCTGGACTTCAAATTTAGTTTCACTGATCTTTTCATTTAACTGCCAGGACGACGCTGCAGTTATTACAGTTTTAAAACATATTTTAGTATCAGGTAGGCCTACTCCCCCCTCTGTTATTTTTCTCTAACCATTTCTATCTTGTTCATTATCTCCTAACAACTTTGGAAAGTTTAAAAGTTTTACTGAAATTTTACAGAAACTTCATGAAATGTCAGTTTTGACACTTATCGTGTGTCTTCTGGTTCTTAAATCTTTAATTTTTGAGTCTGTCAGGAACATCAAATTTTTTTTTTACAAACCATACAATCTTTGTATCTTGTATTTTGATAGCCACTTCCCATAGTTTTCTGGTATGTACACACACACACAGTCTATTGATTTGTTAATGTCTTTTCCAGCAAACCCCTGAGTTTTCTGTTGTCATTATTTTCAACAGGATGGTAACTAAGAAATTTTCCTACCTCAGTCTCAGCAGATGTCCCAAAGGTGGTGAGCAAACAAGCTTTTAATTGTCCCTCATGCTAAAATAAAGTCTTAAAAAGCAGCTGACTGTAAAATTTTGCTACCATTAATTTAACTCCAAGGAGGAAGAGGCTCCTTCAAGAGGCTAGAAGAGGCTAAGAGAAGGAAATGTCTCTTTAAGAGAGCAAATTATTTTTAGAACAGTTTTCTAGGGAGAAGAAAAATAGATTCTTCTTCCTCCCTTATAACAAACAAGGGGCTCCTTAGACCCTAATACTACTATAAATCAAAGTACTGAGAGAATTTGAGGGAGAAATGTACATGCTTCCAGGATATGGGGGAGTGGAGTGGTGGTGACTAAGGGGGCTAATTCTCATCTGAGCTCCAGATGGGGAATCCAAGGATGATGGAGCATACCTAGGTTGGCTTAGCTCCTGTCCAAGAGGACTGACAGGAGAGAACAAGACCTATAAGTAGGTGGGTCACTTCATGCCAAGAGAGGTATATGGAGAAGTGGCTGTGCCCATAAAAAGGGAACTGTATCTGGAAGTTCCCAACAGTGGGATCTCTCAGAAGGTAAGGTATTTGTTGTTGTTCAATCACTGAGTTGTGTCTGACTCTTTGTAACCCCATGAACTGCAGCACACCAGGCTTCCCTGTCCTTCACTATCTCCCAGAGTTCACCCAAACTCATGTCCATTGAGTTGGCCATGCCAAAGTAAGATACAACTTACACTATATTATAATGGTACCAGTCATGTTAGCCTGTTTTTGTCCTTGACTTATGATTTCTCTTTTTCAGCTCCCAATCCATTCCAGCTGAAGACTATCAACCTAGAAGGAATAAAGAGGGGACAAATAGAGGGATTAGAGAAGAAACTGATCACATTTTCTTTCACACAGCAGGCTTCCAGCAGGAGGGAGCATTTTTGCTTTTAAAACAAGTTTGAAGTACTGATTTCTACAGTGAACATTCTATTCAGCTAAATGAGGCTGATCTTGTGTTTAAATGTTCAGCATCTTTTCAACGACTGAAGAAATTATTGAACCTTTATTGTCCAGGAATTCACCCAAATACAAACTTTGAGAGCAGCAGTTATGGGAGAAAGTTTTTTGTGTGCTCCCAACAGTGTTCTACTTATGTCAACATACTGGTCATTAGTCAATACAATGACTTTCCTAATACAAGACTGTACCATCTGAAAATTATTTTAATTTTACCTCCTCCTCTCCAATTTAAAAATATGTATTTTTTTTACTTGTCTGTTTGCCAGAGTCAAATTTTACAGGCATATAAAATGGCCAATATTCTGATAATCTAAATAATACATACTACTTACTAGTCTTGAATCTACTTTCTCAAGTGTCCCATCTCAGTCACACAATGAACCAGCCACATTCACAGTCACCGTGAACTGTGCACTTACTTGTGTGCACAAATACTTTAAAATGTGACATATTCACTGTTGTATCACCTACTACACAATCCCAACCCCACAGCCACATGTCATGCATAAACTCATAGAGTCCATTACATACTTCTACGCAAAGCAGCAAAATTTTACTCACAACCCCCTTACTGCTGCCACTCAAGCTGCACAGCCTCAAACACAGACTGGCACCTAATTTAAAAATTAGACCACATAGAGACCCTCTGACTTTCATAAACAATAGGTTCCATAACGTCACACAGAGTAACACATGTCCACACACACACACACACAAGAACGGGCACAAAAAACTACACAATCAGAACGCCTGTATGTACCAGGCCGAGCTCACAGCCTCCTCGGGCTCCCTGTTCTACCTCGCCGTTCCCAGCACTTGCTCCCAGTTTCTTCCCCTGCCTAGGTTCTCGCTTCCCTCCTCGCTTTTTCTAAGGGCCCGGATTCTCGCTTTCCTTCCCAGCCTTCTCTCAGTCCAGGTTCCCTCTTCTTTCCTTGGGGTTCCCAGCCCAGGTTCCCACCTCCCTCCTAGGCAATCCCCACCGGGACCCTACATCACACACCCGCCCAGAGTCCGCTGGACCTACTAGCCTCACCTTCGAGAGGGGGGGCCGGCCGTCTGCGCCTGCGCATTCCCGCGCGAGCACTGCCTCCCAAGGGTCTCAGCGGCAGGTCTTCACCGCCGCGGCCTCGGCGCGCGCCTTCTCGACATCCGGGCTTTTGAGGCCTTGAACTACATTTCCCACAGTCCCTGGGTGGCTTTTGAAAAGAACTTTGATCTTTGGTTATCTCTGGTTCGCCTCCGAAGTCCTCCTCGCAGTCGTCGCCCTCTTAGTGGTAACCGGAGTCTGGGCACGGCGGGTACTCGCCGTGAGGAAGCCCCAACCCTCTGGCTCACACTGGACGTGTGGAGCCTGCGTGTAAAAAGTGCGTGTGAGCGTTTGTGGCCGTAACGAGGTGGGTGTGTGTGCGGTGATGAAACCGTGACAGGTGCAAGATGTGGGACCCACTGGCTCTGATGTGAGGTAGGTGACACTGTGGGGCTTGAGATCTCCCTTCAGAAGACGGTGCTGTTGTTCCCTAGTGAGATGGAACCCAGTGTTCGTCGCTCAGTAGTGTCCGACTCTGCAACCTTATGGACTGTAGCTTACCAGTCTCCTCTGTCCACGGAGTTCTCCAGGCAAGAATACCGGACTGGGTTGCCCATGCCCTTCTCCAGGGGATCTTCCTCACCCAGGGATCCAACCCGAGTCTCCCGCATTGCAGGCAGATTCTTGACCAACTGAGCCACCAGGGAAGCCCGATGGGGCTTTTAATTCTGTGACCGGGTGGGAGTTTGGTTGTGTCTGGGATAGAACTTCATTTCTGCAGTTCTAGGTTTAACGTCAGGACAGGAGGTCTGTTGAAGATCTCCCTGAGAGAATATCTGCTCCTGTAAAGACAGGCCTTTACCATGCCTGTATTAACTGGAGTCTCACTGAAGCATGTTCTACGCTGCCTTTGTCAGGGCACCCCCACCTCCAGTGCCCAGACTCCAGTGCTTAACACAAAAGTGAGTTATCAGTGGAGTGAGTGTTGCCCGCCTAGGGGCCAATTTTAGTTTCTCTCCTTTCCTAGGATCTGTATCATTGTATCACTGCTTTCTCTTTCCTCTTACTTTATAGTCAGGACCCCAGCTGCAGAGAAATGGTCCTTCTGCTAAGGGCCTGGGCACAGTCCTTCTTGAATCTATAGCTGGATTCCCTCCTTGCTTTGAGTAAGGTTGGGATTTGTCTAACTTCTCTGTGATCTTTTGTGTATGTGTTTGGGATCTGGGAATAGGAGACATAAAATGAGAGAAATGTTCTAAATTAGCACATTGGGAGCTCAGAGACAAGATCATCACTTTTTTTTTTTTTTTTTTTGAACCCTCTTATTCAGCAACACTTTCTTTGGACTGTGAATTTCTTTAAAGAGGAAACAAGAAGAGGACTAATAAATACTCTGAATTCTTAAAAAAAAAAAAAGCCATGGCCCATGTAAGTTGGTGTTTTGTTCCTCATTGAAGTAGTCCTTTTTTTCCCTTTATAGGTCATATGCATATTTGCATTCTTTATCCTGATATTGTTACTTAACTGAATATCATATAACTTGCCAGTGAGTGGGTAAATGATGGTGCCATGCATCCTGCTCCATATTTTCTGAAAGTTTTGTGGGGTTTTTTTTAATAGAATTGGTATTATTTCTTCCTTAATTGTCGGATAGTTTTTAACCAGCAAAAAGCATCTGCGATAGGCAGAATAATGACTCCCCTCCAAAAAAACTGTCTACGTGCTAATCCTAGAACCTGTGAACATGTTACCTTATATGGCAAAAGAGACTTTGTAGAAATGATTGAATTAATGCTTTTAAGATGGGAAGATTCTCTTGGGTTATCTGAAGAGTCAGGGTTAAAAGAGGATGTAAGTATGGAATATGCATGCTTATGTTTTAAAAAAATACAACATAACTGAACTTTTAAGATGGAGGAAGGGGGCCATAAACCAAGGAATGTAAGTAACCTCTATAAGCTAGAAAAGGCAAGGAAATTGAACTGGAGAGAGCTGCCAGAAAGATGCATAGTCCTGCCAAAACCTTGATTTAGTCTAGTAAAACCCTTGTTGGACTTCTGACCAACAGACAATAAATGTGTTCCTTTAAGCTACTGCATTTGTGGTGATGTGGGCAGTAGCAGTAGAAAACTAATACATCATCTGAGTTTACAGTTTTCTTCATGGGGAGACTTTAATTTCTTTAATAGATAAATGGCTTTGGTATTTTATTTTTTCTTGAATTAGTTTAGTAATTTGTGCCTTTCAGGGAATTTATTTCAACTTAGATGTCAAATTTTTTGGCATAAAGTTGTTCATAATATTCCATTATTGTCATTTTAATGCTGTCAGATCTACAGTAATGCACCCTTTTAATTGATAATTTATGCCTTCTTTGCTTGATCAGTATATCAATTTTATTCTTTCTGAAGAACCAGCTTTTAGTTTTAGTTTCTCCCTAGTTTGCCCTTGCTGTTTCACTGATTACTGATCTTACTTATTCTTTCCTTCACTCTGTATATTCTAGATTTAATTTTATCTTATTTTTCTAGCTTATTTTTATCTTATTTGCCTATCTTTAATTTTATTTTATTTTTCTAGCTTAAAATTCTCTTCTTCCATCCATGAGTTGTTTAGAAGAGTGCTCTTTAACTTCCAAATATTGGGGGACTTTTTTAGATCTTTCTGATAGTTCATTTTTAATTCTGTGGTGGTCCAGAGATGTTCTCTGTCATTTCTGACCTTTTAAGTTTATTGAGATTTGTCTTATGGCCTGAATTGTGGACAATTTGATGAAGGTTCTGTGTGCAGTTTAACAAAATGGGGTATTATACTGTCTTTCGGTAGAGTGTTTATCAGTTTTGTCTGTAGTGGTGATCAACTCTTCTATATCTTTACTGATTTTTTTTGTTGTTGTTGTTACTTGGTCTGTCAATTACTGGGAGAAGACTGTTGAAACTTCTAGAGACAACTGTGGATCCATCTGCTACAGTTCTGTTAATTTTTGCTTTATAGTAATTTGAAGCTCTGTTATGAGGTGCACGTTATAGCCTCTCGACGCATGGATTCCTTGATCATGAGATGTTCCTATTGATAATACAGTATTCTTGTCTTGAATTCTGTTCTCTTTAACATAAATACTTTAGCTTTTTTTTTTTTTACCATTTTTTTCATAGCAAATATTTTTTTCATCCCTATTAAAAAATTATTTATTTAGCTGTGTTGTGTCTTAGTTTCAGCACAAGAATCTTTGTTGCATCTTGTGGGATCTTTTGATGTGGTGCACGGACTCACTAGTTGTGGCACAAGGGCTCAGCATTTGCCACAGAGGGGGCTTAGTTGCTCGGTGGCATGTTGGATCTTAGTTCCCCAGCCGGGGATCAAACCCACGTCCCCTGAACTGCAAGGCAGATTCTTTACCACTGGGCTACCAGGGAAGCCCCTCCATCCTTTTATTTTAACCTATTTTATGTGTATCTTATATAACAGCACATAGTTTGATTCTACCTTTACCCAGTCTGACAATTGCTGCCTTCAAGTATCTAGACAGGGGTTAGCAAACTGTGGTATACTGGCCAAATCCAGCTCACAGCCTTTTTTCGTACGGCCTTCAACCTGAGAATGGTTTTGTATTTCAGAAGGGTTATAAGTAAATTAAGAAAAAAGAATGTCATGGAGGCTGTATGTGATACACAGACCTTGAACTCTGTATAGGGTAGATTGCTTATCTCTGCTTCACTTAGTTCTTCTTCTGGGGTTTTATCTTGTTCCTTCACTTGGAGGATATTTCTCTGTCACCTCATTTTCCTCAGTTTACTGTTTTTAATTTCTTTTTTCTGATAGGTTGGTTATCTTTTCCAGTCTTGGAGAAGTGGTCTTGTAGGAGGTGTCCTCTGTCTTCCAGCAGTGCTCCCCACTCTGGTCAGTAGAGCTATATGCTCTAGGTGTGCCCTGTATTTGGACTGTGTGGATACTCCTGTTGTAGTAGGCTGACTACTGTGAGCAGTCTGGTAGGTGTGGCTGACTTCTGGTCTGGTTGCCTAACAAGCCCTTTAAAATATCTATATCTATGTCTATTTATTTGGATGTGCTGGGTCTTAGCTGTGGTACACGGGATCCAGTTCCCTGACCAGGGGTTGAATGCAGGGTCCCTGCACTGACAGCGTGGAGTCTTAGCCGCTGGACTGGACTATCAGGGAAATTCATGGCCCTGTCTTATGCAGAGGCTGATGGGCACTGATTGGCAGAGCTGGATCATGAGACTGCTGGCAATGGGGCCTCAGAGGATCTCAGAACTAATGTTGACCCACTGGCACGGTGCGGGGGGGGGGGGGGGGGGGGAGGTGGAGGAGCTAGATTCTGGAATGGGTGTTGTGAGCCTGGGGGTCCCAGATCTGGTATCAGCATGCTGATGGAGGGAGCAGTTCCTGACATGGTCCTGAAAGCTGCTATTGGCCTGCTGGTGAGTGGGCTGTTGTATCAAGATCATGTTGAAAAAGACCAAACGAGGTGGGAGATATACTCTGTCCGTCTTTGGAAAATACAGTCTGCACTGGATGTTTACTAAAGACTTTGCATTAAAAAAATGCTTAGTCATAATGGGGAAGAAAAATCTTCAGGTCCTTTTTCTAAAGATGGAGATTGTCATAAGATATTCTGGAAAAATTTAAAAACTTTCAACTATTTAACTTAGTTGGAAACCTCTTTTTATTTTCTTAATTTCTAGAGAAGTGATTAACAATTTTCCACCCTATGCAAGAGGATGTATGTGCAGAAACTGAATTGTTTAAGAGTATATGGGCAGTCTTCTTCAGTCCCACTAAATTCATTTTCGACCCACACAAGCTTCTAGCATGTATACTCACTGTATCATTCCTTTCCTGCAGTGACTTCTTTAGCACTGCTTTTTCCTTTTGAAAAATGTTTCTTATAATTTCAAAACTAGTACTGTGATTTGCCATTTTAGGGGTTGGTGATGTTCAAAGATGTGGCTATAGATGTCTCTCAGGAGGAATGGGAATGCCTGAACCCTGCGCAGAGGAATTTGTACAAAGATGTGATGTTGGAGAACTATAGCAACCTGGTTTCACTGGGTAAAGTTATCTGTCTCTAATAATTCAGAATCTGTTTCTTGGAGTTTCTGCTTTCTGTGCTATGAATTTTAGGGCTGCCTTTCAAATAACAAGATGAATTTTCACTTTGTGTAGAAATGAGCATGATTAGAAGGAGTTGCACCTTCATTTTCTCTATCCTCATACTTTTCTCTGGCATTTCTTATAATTGACTTTCTTCCTTAAAAATTAAGGAGCAGAATTAAAATTCTATACCATTAAAGCATAACATGGTCAAAGAAAGCAGGCTTTGTCTTCTGTTTCACTTGCAGTGTACCAAACGAGCAAATGCTCTAGTGCAGATAAAGCTAAACACATGGGTCCTGGGTGCAAAGCTCATTAACCTTCTCAATTAGTGCAATGGACTGAATCAAAGTATATCACTTACATTTACAATTCAAAGGAACACTATTCCATTTACTGTAATGTTTGTACTCTCTTCTAAACATTTGGAAATTACATTCTAAGAACTTTACATTTACCATGGAAAAATATCTGAGAATAAGTATTTCAGAAACTCCTTTTTTTCCTCAAAGGAAAATAAGGAGAGAAAGCTTATGTAATTTAAATAACATTTTACCTTAGACAATATTTGTTTCTTATGATCCCAAGTTTATCTGTATATGAGAAGTGGACTCTTATTTCTTCTCTAGACCTTATCAAGTATCTTCTTGTCCTATAGGCTTTTTTAAATGAATTCTGAAACACGGTATTTGAATACTCTAATTTCAACCTCATCTCCATTTCTTTTCTTATAACCAGGACTTTCTGTTTCTAAGCCAGCTATGATCACTTCACTGGAGCAAGGGAAGGAGCCCTGGATGGTTTTGAGGGAGGTGACAGGAGAACGGTGCCCAGGTGAGTAAGCAGGAAATTGTTGCAAGGAGTAGCCCAACTGGTCAGACTGTTAGGCTGGTAAAGTTATTTTAGACAGACTAATTAGGGAAAATCTGGTTTAAAAACTGATTACAGTGTTATAGTAATCAAACAGTGTTGTACTGGCATAAAGACAGATATATAGATGAATGGAGTAGAATAGAGAGTCTACAAGTAAACCCTCAGATATATGAGAAGATGATCTTAGATAAGAGTGCCAAGACCATTCTATGAGGGAAAAGACTGTACTCTTAACAAATGTTTTTGGGGAAACTGGATACCCCACATGCAAAGGAATAAAATTGTATCCCTACCTTACACTATATACAAAAATTAACTCAAAATGGCTCAAACAAGTAAATCTAAGACCCAAAACTATAAACCACATAGAAGAAAATACAAGGGGAAAAGTTTCATAACTTTGAATTTGGCAGGAATTTCTAGGATATGACACCAAAGGACAGGTAGTCAAAAAAGACAAATATCAAAGTTAAAAAACTTCTGTCCATCAAAAGATGTAATCAATAGATTATTAATTTTTTAAAAAAAAATTCATGCAAGTTCCTTTTACGAGGAGATGAGAATACAATTTTTAAACATTATAAGGATGGGTCTTCCCTGGTATTTCAGTGACTAGGACTCCGCATTCCCAGTGCAGTGGGACAAGCTTCAATCCCTGGTCAGAGCGGGGTGGGGGAATTAGATCCCACATGCTGCAACTAAAAGGTCTCACCTTCTGCACCTAAGAGCTGGCACAGCCAAATAAATAAAGAAATATTTTAAAAAATCATTTAGCTTTAAAAAAATAAATAAATAAAAATAAATATCATAAAGACATTTTCACCCTAGTAGTGGATCAAGAACATATGAATATATATTCTAATAGAATATTTAGGAAAAATTAAATTAATTAGAAATTGTGAAAATTAAAGAAATGACTACATTGAGGAGACAGAGATGGTAGAGGAATGACTGGAAAGGAAGGAATAAGACCTTAGGAAAGTATAAGGTCATGAAGGCAGGTTCATTCCACAAGTCAGAGGTCTTTGATGATGTCTGTAACTCACAGTACTCCAGAGCCATGAGAAGAGTTGTTTGTTATTTTAAGCCACCTAGTTTGTGGTACTTTGTTATATTGGCTGTAAGAAATTAATACAGAGGGGGAACATGGAAAAATAATATATACTCTCCTAAGTGTTTTGCTTTCATTTAAGATGTTATTTTTACTAATTTTTTATACCTGGTGAGGCCTTTCCTTTTGCATAGGTGTGGTGATTTCTTTTAAAAAATTTTTATCTTGAAATATTGAATCAGCTTTACCTTGAATATTCTACTTGATCATGATACATTATTCTTTTATTTACTTTTGGTTTTGATTGGTAAAATTTAATTGAAGATTTTTTCATGTAAGTTGACGGGAGATATTGGCCTGTAGTTTTTTTGTCTGTGCATGTATGCGTGCTGCCTTTTGCCTGATTTTGGTGTAAGAATAATAGTGGCTTCATAAAGTAAGTTGACAAGTATTCCCCTTTCATCTTTTTCTGGATGAAATTGTGTAAAACATTCTGTAAAGGTTTGGTAAAATTCTCCAGTGAAACCATTTGGATCTGGATTTTTTTTTAAGCCTCTTTTAAATTATAAATTCAATTTGTATTAATATAATAGTTATAGGACTTCCCTGGTGGCTGAGCTGGTAAAGAATCCACCTGCAACGTGGGAGACCTGGGTTCAATCCCTGGGTTGGGAAGATCCCCTGGAGAAGAGAATGGCTTACCCACTCCAGTATTCTGTCCTGGAGAATTCCATGGACTATATAGTCCATGGATTGCAAAGAGTCAGACCCAGCTGAGTGACTTTCACTTTCTTTCTTTCTTTCACTTTAATAGGACTATTCAGATTTCCTGTTTCTTCTTTGGTAGTTTTGGTAGTCTGTGATTTTCAAAGAATTGCTTCATTTCTTCTAAGTTGTCAAAGTCATGAGTGTAAGTTATATGTGGTTTTCTTATTATCCTTATGATGGATTTTATATATATAAATGTATATATGTAATATATCCATGTATATAAAGGACATACATGTCCTTATAATCCTTCAAAAAATTTTTTCTTTGAGATTTTTTATTTCACTCTTGGATTATTTAGAAACATTATTTGGAGGTGTTTAGAGATTTTCTTGTCTTTCTTTTATGGTTTGATTTTATTCTGGTCTCACATGAAAGTTAGAGGAGGCTATCTACAAGAGTCTTCCCTCACTTCTGACATCAATTCCACTTTAAAGGGACTCCCTGGTGGTCCAGTGGTTAAGAATCTGCCTTCCAATGCAGAGGGGGTGGGTTCAATCCCTGATTGGGGAACTAGGATCCCACATGCCATGTGGTGCAGCCAAAAGACTTTTTTTTTACAAGTTGCACTTTCAAAGGTTCTCAAGACCACTCTTACATTTGATGAGTCACTAAAAGGATTTGTAGAACTCACTGAAAGCTATCATCCTCACAGTTAGTTTGTTATAGCAGGAGACAGATTAAAATTAGCCAAAGGAAGAAGTACAAAGGGCAGAGCCTAGAGCCAGAGTTCCAAGTGTGGAACTTCCCACTGTCCTCTCCCAGTGGAGTCATGGAGGGTGCTAACTTTTCCCATCCGCTATGTGTAACAATACGCATTTGGGCATATTGCCAAATAGAGAAACTCACCTGAGCCTTAGTGTCCAGAATTTTTACCTGTGTTCCTTGTTGGCTACCCATGTGGCTGACCTTTAGGAGGTAAAGCTGATACCTTTAGTCTCCAGTCTTTTTGACGGAAAGTTGACACCTCATGGCTGAAACCTTCCATCATAAATTTCATCATTAGACTTGTCTGGTGGCTTTGGCCCTCAGATAAACAAAAGACACTTTTTGTAGAGGTCGCCTCCCTGGAGATGAAGACCAAAAAACCTTTCTTCAGGTAAGGTTAAATTCTTTACTATATATCATAGAACATATTCTATATGATTTTGATTCTTTTAAGATTCAAGATTTGCTTGATGACCCAGAATATGGTCTGTCCTGGGGAATGTTCAATGTATGTTTGAAAACATTGTGTATTCTGCTGTTGTTGGGTAACAAGTGCCATGAGTGATGATTACATCATATTTGTTGATGGTCTTGTTTGTTTTTTCCATATTCTTGCCAATTCTCTGTTCAGTAGTTCTGTCGGTTGCTGAGATTAGGGTATTTGAGTCCCCAGCTATAACTGTGATTAGTGTTTATCTTTCAGCTCTGTCAGTTTTTCCTTCATGTGTTTTGAAGCTCTGTTAGTAATGCTTATTAATTTCTTTACTCTGAACTCTACTTTATCTGATACTAATGTAGCGTTTCTATTTTCTTTTGATTATTTACATGATACATATTTTTGAAATGAGTTTCTTGTAGTCACCTTGTAACTGGGTCATGTTATTTATCCATTGTATCAATCTCTGTCTTTTAATTGGTGATATAGACCATGTACACTTAAAATAATTATTGATGTATTAGGCTTAAGTCTGCCATTTTGTTGTCTTCTGCTGGTTCCCCCTTTTTCTTGATCTTCTGTTTCTTTTATCTTGCTTACCTGTGAGTTGGGCTTCCCTGGTGGCTCAGTGGTAAAGAATCCACCTGCCAATGCAAGAGACACATGAGATGCTGGTTAGATCCCTGGGTCAGGAAGATCCCTGGAGCAGGAAATGAAAACCACTTCAATATTCTTGCCTGGGAAATCCCATGGGCAGAGGAGACTGGTGGGCTACAGTCCATGGGGTCGCAAAAGACTTGGATACAACTTAGCGACTAAACAACAACAACCTATGAGTTACTCAAACATTTTTAGAGTTCTATTTTGATTTATAGTGTTTTTTTAAAATATACTTTTTAAAAAAAATTTCATTGTTTGTTCACACACACATACACATTTGTTTATTTATTTATTTAGCTTGCTGGCATTGAAATTGCCATTTCAAGTGAAGTGTAGAAAGATTACATCCATTTAGGTCTTTTACCATTTTTTTTTTATTGTTTTAAGTATGTCTTCTACATAGATTGATCACTATGTAAGATACTGTTAGAATTTTTGTTTCAACCATAAAATAAGGTAAAGAAACTTGTGGAGTGGGATAGTCTATTATGTTTATTTTTTTTCCCCATTCTTGTCTTTCTTTTCTGAAGATCTTGCCTTCTTCTATTATTATTTTCTTTATATTTGGAGAGCTATTTTCAACTATTCTGTAAGAGCTTCTTGCGATAACACACTCTCTTAGTTTTCCTTTGTCTGAGAATGCCTCTATTTCTACTTCATTCCTCAAAGATAGTTTCACTGTATGTAGAATTTGAGGTTGACAGTTCTTTGAGCACTTAAAAAGTACTGTGCCATTTCCTGTTGCTCAACATGGTTTCAGATGACAAATCCAGTCTTTTGAATTGGTGTTTCTCACTATTTTAAAATATTTTTTTCTTGTTTAGTTTTCCGAAATATGTGTTTTGGTTTGATTTCTATTTATCTATTTAGGAATTTTCTGTTTCTTGAATCTATAGATTTGTATCTTATATGAAATTTGGGAAGTTTTCAACCATTATTTCTTTGAATACTTTTTCAGCCCCACAGTCTTTCTCCTGTCCTTCCGGGACTTGGATGATATGAATGTTGGATCTTTTGCTTTTGTCCCACAGGAACTGAGGCTCTTTTTTTAAAAGTCTATCTTTGTTGTTCAGGTTAATACAGTTTTTAATTTCACTGAATCTAGTGTCTCTGTCATCTCCACTCTACTTTTGAGACCATTCAGGGTGTCTCTTGTAATGGTTACTATATTTTTCATTCCATTTACTTTGTACAACTAGTATCTTTTTGAATATTCTATTTTATTATCTTTTATTGAGTAATAGTTGACTTACAACAGTAAATTCTTCTTTATGGCTAAGGAATATTTCATTGTTTATTACATCTTCTTTACCCATTCATCTGTTGATGGACACTTGGGTTGCTTCCATATCTTGGTTGTTGTATATAACGCTGCTATGAACACTGGGGTGCATGTAGCTTTTGGAATTAGTGTGTGTCCATGTGTGTGTGTGTTTGTTTTTAGAGACATGCCCAGCAGTGGAATTGCTGGGTCATATGGTAGTCATGTGCTTAGTTTTCTAAGGAACCTCCACACTGTTTCCCCTAGTGGCTGCAGTAATTTACATTCTCACCAACAGTGTACAAGGGTTCCCTTTTCTCCACATCCCTGCCAGCACTTGTTTCTTGTAGACTTTTTGATGATAGCAATTCTGACAGGTGTAAGGTGATACCTCATTATGGTTTTGATTTTCATTTCTCTGATAATTACAGATGTTGAGCATTTTTCTTGTGTCTGTTGACCATCTGTATAGCTTCTCTGGAAAAAATTTTGTTCATGTCTTTTGCACATTTTTAATCAAGTTTCTTTTTTTTTTGGTATTGAGTTATATGAGCTGCATGTTTTGGATATGTATCTTGGATATTACCCTATGGGTCATATCACTTGCAAATATTTTCTCCCATTCAATGGGTTAACTTTTAATTTTGTTGATGGTTTCGTTTGCTGTGCAAAAACTAAGTTTAATTAGGTCCCATTTGCTTATTTTTGCCTCTATTTCTTTTGCCTTTAGAGTCAGATCCAAAAATGTATTCCAAAAATGTATTGCTTCAATTTATGTCAAAGAGTGTTCTGCCTGTTTTCTTCTAGGAGTTTTATGGATTCAGGTCTTACATTTAGGTCTTTAATCCATTTTGAGTTTATTTTTGTACATGGTATGATGAAATATTCTAATTCCATTGTTTTATGTGTTGCTGTCCAGTTTTCTGAGTACCACTTATTGAAGATACAGTCTTTTCTCCATTGTATATCCTTCCCTCCCTTGTCATAGATTAATTGACAATAGGTGTGTATGTGATTGAGATTTTAAATTATCTTTTTAAAATGAACCTTAGAATTCCCATTTTGGTGACATTTGCCTTGATTTCTTTAAAGAAGAGGAAGATCATAAAGACAGTGTGAGTGCAGAGTACTTCATTTTCATGTTTCCCCTACCTCCAGACTTTTTCTTGCTGCAGTTTTCATTTATGTTTTTTCCTAAGTAATTGCCATTACCTGATCTTTCCACCTGGTTTTCACACTCATTTCATCCACTGGTAAAAACAAGGAGGGGGACAAATACAACTGATTTCTGGTAGCATCTAACTTGGCTGTTGAGATTAGTGGAGAATGTATATACTCCAGTAGCTAGTACCACTGAGTTTTCTGGGTCCTGTCAATGTTTTCTAGAGAGAATGGAATATTTTGTTTAATCTGAGGGTCTTGTCTGTCTGAATTAGTTAAACACCAATGCTGTAGAACGATCAATTCTGTGTGTTTCTCCCTGGTTTCTATCCCCTGCTACATCCCCAGAGGTAATCATTATTTTGAATTCTGTTATGGTTATTCTATTTAAAAACTAGTTTACCACATTTGTGTATACCCTTATACACTATATTGTGTTTTGATTGTTTCTTTTATAAAAATGATAATGAGTATGTGTCTTCTGTGATTTAGTTATTTTGTACCACATGGTTTTACAAATTTTCCCAAATTACTTTATACCTGGTTTCATTTTCACAGCTATGTAATATTCCATTCCACATTTTTCTGGTTGTTAATTAGATTGTTCATAATTTTTTGCTAGTATATACAGTGGTACTATTAATATTCTTACACATCTCCTGAAGCACATAGTACATTATTTACTAGAATTGGAATTGCCAGGTCATAAAACACATACATCTTCAACTCTGTATTATAACAAATTGTTTTCCTACATGTTGGTACTAATTTACATTACCCCTGGCAGTGTGTAATAATTTTGGGTCTTCAACATCTTAACAAAAATTCAAATTCTTAGACATTTAAAATTTTAGTGTGATGAGTTAAAATGGTATCTCATATCTTAATTTGAGTTTCCTTGATTCCTGATGAGCTTGAGCATTCTTGCATATGACTATTTAACACTGGTTTTTCTTCTATGAAGTGCCTATACAGATCTTTTGCCCATTTTTCTCACAGGTTATCTTTTTTCTAGTTAGACTTGTATCTTTTGTGTCTTGTTTAAGAAATTTATGTTGTTGTTTGTTGTTGTTTAGTCATTAAATCGTGTCCAACTCTTTTGTGACCCCATGGCTCCTCTGTCCATGGGATTTCTCAAGCAACAATACTGGAGTGGGTTGCCATTTCCTTTTCTAGGGCATCTTCTCAACTCAGGGATTGAACCTGCGTCTCCTACATTGCAAGCAGATTGCTTACCATTGAGCCACCGGAGAAGCCCTTTTTATATATACATATACATTGTTTTTCACCACAAGCCTTACAGTTTTTCCTTTACCTTAATCCAGTTAGAGTTTATGTATTTATAGTGCATGGTAGGGATCCAGGTTAATTTTTTTTCCTAGCTATAGCTATTTTTTCCAATATGATTCAGTAATTCTTTTCTCACTGATCTGCAATGCTTCCTGTGTGGATCTGTGGATCAACATGAAGGAACCTTGAGGATATTATGCTAAGTTAAATAAGCCAGTCACATATAGAAAAAAAACAGCAAATACTGTAGGACTCTAGTGATATAAGGTATATAGTCAAATCCATAGAAACAGAAAGTAGACTGGTGCTTGCCAGAAACTGGAAGAGGGAAGAATGGGGAGTTATTAATGGGTACAGAGTTTCAGTTCTGCAAGGTGAAAAAGTTCTGGGGATTGGTTGTACAACCAATAATAGTAACAATAATAACACCAATAACACACTTAACACTACTACACTATACACTTAAAAGTAGTGAGATGGTAAACTTTATGTTGTGTGTATTTTATCACAATTTAAAAAATATTTTTAGAGGTAGAGGTAAAATTTAAGACTTAGCAGTGTATGATTGTTATTTAAGCCAGACTGTTATTAAGGGAAAGGGTGTAGATTGAAGGCTGAGCAGAGCCTGATTTCTGAGATATTCCAACACTTAGAGGTCAGAAAGTGGAAAAGAATACATTAAGGTGAACTGAATATAAGTAGAGATGTAGGAAGATAACAGGAGCAACTGGATTGATTAGTTGTGTCAAATGCTAGTAATGAGTCAAATAGAGTGATGACTGGCATTTGAGCACTGATTTTGGTAATTTTGTTAGTGACTTTAGCTAGGAATGTTTCAACAGAGTTATGGGAGTTGAAATATCTGTTGGAATGGATTTCAGAGAAAATGACTAACATACAACGTCACTTGATCTAAGACAGAATCAGGGAAAGGACGGTCTTTTCAGTGAAGGGGGCTGATATCTATTGAAAAATAGGAATCTTGATTTCTGCCTCACACTAGGTGGATTATAGATCTAAATACGAAAAAACTTCTAGAAGATGATATGAGTATATTTTATGACCTTGCAATCAGACTGTTTTAGAATTAATAATTTCTGTTTATCAAAACATTGTATTAAGAGAGCAAAGGGGCCAGCCTCAGAATGGGACAAGATACTTGCATTATGTAGTTGATTATATTAAGGATTCCCTACAAGTCAAAAAGACAACTAAAACCTAGAAATACCCAAATGTCCCTTGACTGAAGGATGGATAAACAAAATATGGTTTATCTGTACAGTGAAACATAACTCAGTCATAAAAATAAATGAAGTACTGATATATGCTACAACATCATTGAACCCTGAGAACATAGTGAGTGAGAACAGACACAAAAGGTCACATATTGTATAATCACATGTTTATGAAATTTCTTGACAAATTCATAGAGACATAAAGCAGATTGGTGGTTTCCAGGGCATGGGGGTGAAGAGAGCAGAACATGACTGTGGATATGAGGTTTCTTTATGGCATGATGAAAATAATCTGGAATTAGAGATCTGACGGCTGCAGAACATTGGGAGTGTACTACAACTTACTGAGTTATACACTTCAAAGTGGTTAAAATGATGGATTTTATTTGTACTTTATCACTCCTAAATTAATAAAAAATGAATGAAATACTTGGATAGGCAATTTATTAAGGAAGATATCCAATTGTCCAATAAATACATGGCAAAGTGTTCGATCTTGTTTGTCATCAGGGAAATTAAAAATCAAATCACAGTGCAGTATCACAACACATCTGCCAGGATGCTTAGATATAAGAAGATTGGCAATAGCAAGTGTTGGTGAGGATATGAGGAACACGAACTCTTTCAGAGTTTGATGGAATTATAAATTAGAATACTGTTGCATAATGTCAAATGGACCTGAGCAAATGCATATCCTCTGATGCGGTAATTTCACACCTAACAGAAAGGAGTCCTATTTCCACCAAAAGAAATGTGCATGAATGTTCATATTAGTGCTAATCATAATAGCCAGAAACTGAAACAATGCAAATGATCATCATTAGGAAAATGGAAAAATAAATTGTTAGAATTGAATGCTTTATGTATCTGTTGGCCTCAAACTTTCTTTTCTGAAACAACCTCTGAAAAGCTCTAAGATAAAGAATTTGTAATATCCTAGTTGTTACAAGAGACTAATGGTGTTATGGCACAATGAATAAAACAGAAATAGACTCAAAATGTGATTTTAAAGCTAATCAGAGGCCTTATGTAAGACTCATGATAAAGAGTTGGAGTTTTAAAATTTCACTTTAGTGAGAGGCTCTATTAGTTTGAATATAGGTCTGGCTGTGTGACAGAGACCCCAAAATAATTGTAGCTTAAACTGTATAGAGGACTAATTTTCTCTTGGATGAAAGCCCAGGGTACGGTGCCAACTCTGCTCTGCAGAACCATCTTGTGACAGACATGACATCAAATGCACATTGCAGCTGGCTTTGCTGAGGAAGCAGGAAAATAACAGATATAGGGGCGGGCCAGCCAACTCTTAAGAAAGTTCTCAGAAAGTACTGTATAATACTGCATTTCTTTAGGCAGAATCCAGTTGCACAGCATATTCTGCTGCAGAGTGCTGGGACAGGCAATATTTATATTGGGCAGCCTGTTCTCAACTAAAACCCATGGGTTCAATCAGTGTACAAAAGGGAAATAGTAGAAATTTGAGAATAACTAGCAGATATCACATAATCCTTTGGCCTGATGGGGAGTGTTAAAACATACAGACTCAGAGATTCTGATTCAGGTGATCTAGAATGTTTTGTAAACCTCCATAATTGCAACAAAATCCCATGTTGATTCTCAAGTGGATCAAAATATGAGAACCACTGACCTGTTAATGAACTCTCTCACGTTTCTCTCATGAGCTTTCATTTCTTTCCATTCACCTTAACCTTTTTCATTGTTACATCATGGTATTTAAGAGCCCCTTAAGCCTTTCATTTCTTATGTGAATTATTTCCAATTATCTCTTTTCTGGCTTCCCTGATAGCTCAGTTGGTAAAGAATCTGCCTGTAATGCAGGAGACCCTGGTTCGATTCCTGGGTTGGGAAGGAAAGGCTACCCACTCCAGTATTCAGGCCTGGAGAATTCCATGGACTGTATAGTCCATGGGGTTGCAAAGAGTTGGACATGACTGAGTGACTTTCACTTTCACTCTTTTCTATCAGAGATATTTCATTTCTCTTCTAACACAAAACTAGCAATTAAAATGTGCTTCTTTATCTTTCAGATTTGGTGTCCAAGTGTGAGCCCAAGAAGTTATCTCCAAAAAGAAACATTTATGAGACAGAATCATCCCAGTGGGTTATCACAGACCCATTTAAAAACCATAGTCCTGAGAAATCCATTTTCAGAGACATTGAGGCATGCAAAAATCAGTTTGAGAGACAACAGGGAAAACAGGAGGGCTATTTCAGGCAATTTGTTATCAACCATGAACACATGCCTGTTTTTAGCCAACATATTTTGTTCACTCAGGAATTTTATAATAGACAGAAAATCTTTGAATGTAAAGAATGCAGGAAAAACTTCAGTTACCATTTATTCTTTAGTCATCACAAAGCTCATTCTAAAGAAAAACTTTCTGACTGTAAGGAATGTGCAGAAACTGTTGATACATCATACCTTACTAAACAGAGAATTCAAAATAGTAACAAGTGCAATGAATGTAAGGAATGTTGGAAGGCCCTTATTCGTTATTCACAACTTAAACAACATTTGAGAATTCATAATAGTGAAAAATGTAAAGTATGTGGCAAGGTCTTTAATTATGGCTCAGAACTTATTCTACATCAGAGAATTCACACTGGCGAGAAACCCGATGGACATAAGGAATGTGGGAAGTCCTTTATGCAGCTGTCACAACTTATTCAACATCAGGGACTTCACACTGGTGAGAAACCCTATGAATGTAAACAATGTGGCAAGGCTTTTATTTGTGGCTTTCAACTTACTGAACATCTGCCACTCCATACTGGTAAGAAACTCTTTGAATGTAAAGAATGTGAAAAGACTTTCAGGCATCGAACACCCATTACCATACATCAGAGACTTCATACTCACAAGAAACCTTATGAGTGTAAAGAATGTGGGAAGGCCTTTAATTATGGTTCAGAACTTATTCTACACCAGAGAATTCACACTGGTGAGAAACCCTATGAATGTAAGGAATGTGGGAAGGCATTTAGGCAACGATCACAGCTTACTCAACATCAAAGACTTCACACTGGTGAAAAACCCTATGAATGTAAGCAATGTGGGAAGGCTTTTATTCGTGGCTTTCAACTTACTGAACATCTGAGACTCCATACTGGTGAAAAACCCTATGAATGTAAAGAATGTGGGAAGACTTTCAGGCATCGATCACACCTTACAATACATCAGAGAATTCATACCGGTGAGAAACCCTATGAATGTAAAGAATGTGGAAAGGCCTTTAGCTATCATTCAAGCTTCTCTCACCATCAGAAAATTCATTCTGGCAAGAAACCTTATGAATGTAGTGAATGTGGGAAGGCCTTTTGTGACAGCTTACAACTTACTCTACATCAGAGGATTCATACTGGTGAGAAACCCTATGAGTGTAAGGAATGTGGAAAGACTTTTAGACAGTGCTCACACCTCAGAAGACATCAGAGAATTCACACTGGTGAGAAACCTCATGAATGTGTGATATGTGGTAAAGCCTTTAGACTTCATTCACACCTTATTCAACATCAGAGAATTCATACTGGTGAGAAGCCCTTTGAATGTAAGGAATGTGGAAAGGCCTTTAGCTATCATTCAAGCTTCTCACACCATCAAAGAATTCATTCTGGGAAGAAACCATATGAATGTGGGAAGGTCATTAGTCGTGGCTTACAATTTAACCTACGTCAGACACTTCATACTGTTGAAACACCAGTACGTTTTCTTCTCCCCACATCCTAGTCTAGCATCAGAAAATTCTTTGTGGAAACATACATTTCCTTTTTTTCTTCAAGGAAAATGTTGGTAAAATACTGGGTTTCATTAGTATTGATTTAGTTTAGTAATCTTTCTACTCTTTTTTTTAAGTGGGAAAATGAAGTTATTAAAAGGAAAAAAAACAATGCTCTGGTTTCAATGCTGATTCTGAGTTATTGTAATTATCAGTATTGGAAGTAAATTTTATAAAACTGTGTTTTCACTGAAACCAGTGAAGTGGGGAGGAAATAAAATGAAAACAATTTCTTCCTCTCCTACAAATCCCTGAAAAAACCTGTATGTATGTGTTGCTTCTTTCTTCATGATCAAACATATCTGCACATTGCATTATGTTTTGCATGTGTGTGAAAGCTTTTACCCTCTATAGTGACATATTTCATGACATTTGCCTTTTTCATTTAAATAATTGTGGACATTTTCCCAGGTCAATACATACAGATCTGACTCATTCTTTTCAAGTTTCAGAATATTTCTAGTATGGGATGTAGGCTAGTATTTTGAACCATCTCCTACTGTAGACGTTTAATTGTTTCTACTTTTTCACCAGAAATGATGGTGTAATAAACATTCTTACATTGTCATATTTCTATTGGTAAATTCCCAATCATGAGAGTGTGTGTATGTTTTGATATATTAATTTTATAGTTGAAAATATTAGTAAATAAAAGCAATACTATAAAATTAAAAAATTACCCAAAATAGGACTTCCCTGGTGGCTCAGTGGTAAAGAATCTGCTGGCAATGCAGGACACATGGGTTTGATTCCTAATCTGGGAAGATCCCACATGCTGCAGAGCAACAAAGCCCATCTGCCACAATTACTGAGCCTGTGCTCTAGAGCCTGAGATCTGCAACTACTGAGCCCATGTGCTGAAACTACTGAAGCCTGTAAGCCTAGAGCCTGCTGCAACAAGAGAAGCCACTACTCACTTCAACTAGAGAAAGCCCACTTGCAACAATGAAAACCCAGGGCAACCAATAACATATATTAAAAAAAATATTCAAGGCATCCCCGGTGGCTCATGGTTAAGAATCTGCCTGCCAATGTAGGAGACACAGTTTTGATCCCTGATTGGGAAGATCCCGAATGCCACGGAGCAACTAAGCCCATATGTCATAACTATTGAGCCTGTGCCCTAGAGCCCGGGAGGCACAGCTACTGAAGCCCACTTTTCCTAGAGCCCGTGCTCTGCAACAAGAGAAGCCACCACAATGTGAAGCCCACACATCAAACCTAGAGAGTAGCCCCTGCTCACTGTAACTAGGGGAAAGCCCACACAGAAACAAAGACCAAGTATAGACAAAAATAAACAAAATTATTTTTTAATTACCCAAAATAATGTGAAAATTAAAATCTCTCCTGAGTCCTATAGTCATCTGCTTTTGTAACTATAGCTGTCACTTCTATTCTTCCAGGAATTAAATTTTAAAAATTCTTTGGACAAAACTGGATCAATCATCCATGATTCATGATATTCTCATCAGTCCACATTTAGCCTACTTTTTAATACATTAGGGAGTTTTATAAACATTGACGGATCTATTTATTGGGGCAGGCCTGGAGCCTAGGTTCATGGGTGCCAGACTGGTATCTGGGTTTGTAGGGCCAGTATGGTGCTGGGTTGGGCAGCCTGGAGCCTGGTGTTTGGGTTCACAGGGGCAGGCCTGGATTCTGAATCATATTGGTTTACCTGGGGATTCACTGGGGAAGGCTGGTGCTGGGGTCTGTGACAAGGATGGGTTCTCACTTCACCTTCCTTCCCTCCATGCAGAGGGTACATTGCTTCATGCTTCACTGCACAGGCTTGAAGAATAAGTAACCCAGGTAGTGTGAAATTGTCCTTATCCTCTTCAATCTATCTTTCATTTCTGTGCTCCACCCAAGTGTAATTTCATGGGGATGGTTGTTCAAATTGTTCAAATTTCTATGAGACAAGTGCTATTCCACAATCTTACAGATGTTACTACTATAATTCTCTATTTTTGATATGTACACACTTCTGAGTTTTCACATGTGTATTTTTATATTTATTACCACAAACAGTATGCAAAACAATTACAACACCTCAAGGAATTCCCTCACACATCCCCTTTCTATTCAGACACCCCTAATCCCTGGCAACCACTGATATATTCTGGATATTTATATTTTTACGTTTTCCACAATGTATAAATGGAACCATACAGTATGTAAATTTTTGAGGCTGGTTTCATCCATAATGTTGCATGTGTCAGTAGTCCATTTTTTTTGTTGTTGTTGTTGAGTAGTTATGTTATTGAGTGGATATACCATGGTGTGTCCATTTATCCACAAGGAACATTTGGGTTGTTCCAAGCTTTAGTGATTATAAATAATACTATACACACGCATGAATAGGCTTTTGTGTGAACATGTGGTTTTATTTCTCTATGCTAAATGTAAGTGGGATCACTGGGTCACATGGAAAGTACATGTTTAACTTTTTAAAGAACCCACCAAATTGTTTTCCAGAGTGGTTTTACTACTTTGCATTCCCATTAGCAGTGTATCAGAGTTCTAGTTGTTCCACACCCTCATCAGTACTTGATATTGTCACACATCTATGATTTTGAAAAGTCCCAGATTATAAACTGATGAATATCTCAAATGGTACAACATCCCAGATGAATATTAGAGACCAGTGTTTATATCTGTGTTTTAACTGTTGCATATTACTTATAAAGCAGGGGGTGATAAGTCTGATTCTACTGCTGGACCACAAATTAAGTGGAGATATTCAAGCACTACCTGGCAAGAATGTTTCAGGTTTGAGATGCACTATGCAGATACTGGGGACATAAGAAGTGAGGCAACATGCTTGTTTATGCAGATTATCAGAAAATACATAGGAGATGTAGGAACCATGTTTGTAGGATGGATTTGATTTATAGTTGGACTGGAAATTTGATTTATAATTGCCATCACTGACTCGATGGACATGAATTTGAGTAAGCTCCGGGAGTTGGTGATAGGGAAGCCTTGCGTGCTGCAGCCCATGGGGTCACAAAGAGTCAGACATGACTGAGTGACTGAACTGAACTGAACTGGACTGGAAAAGTTCTATTATCTCCATGACGACTTAATGTCTGGCATTGAGTTTGATTGACATAGGGCAGAGGGATACATAAGATGCTGTTTGAAGTTGAAATTTTCCCTGAAGACCCCCGGAGTCAATTTGTTTACTCATATAAATGATTAGAGAGCCCACTTTGACTATGTGACCAGTGAACAAAGGGGCATAAAAGTCCTTTTGGGAAACTTCTGCCTTGAGCTCTCCCAAGATTCACATAGATCTTAGTGCTTCTATCTGGAGGTAGAGTGCAGTCTCTATGTGAATAAGGACACTGTGGAACTTGCACCTGAATGATTCTCAGACTCCCCCCAACCAAATGCCTACCTTTTTCTCTTGGTAAACTACATCTTTTGCTTTTAAATGAAAGCATTAAATATTATATGGGCTTCCCTGGTGGCTCAGTGGTAAAGAATCTGCCTGCCATGGCAGGAGATGTGGGTTTGATTCCTGGGTCAGAAGATCCCCTGGAAAAGGAAATGGCAAGCCACTCTAGTATTCTTACCTGGGAAATCCCATGGACAGAGGATCCTGGTGGGCTACAGTCCATGGAGTCACAAGAGTTGGTCACAATTTAGTGACTCAACAACATTAAATGTGTATACTCTGGAGTTTTGCTAGTCCTTTTGAACTGATGAAATCTTTGTACATGTTAATTCTCTTGTGTCCTAGGACCTTACAGTTAGGTCTACAGAGAATGAATTTGCAAATTAATTCCTATCCTGTCATATATATTTAGGAATAAGTGGACTAGAATTCCAGAACCATGTCTACTCCTCAGAGCTACACAAACTTCACTGACCAAAGTTAGATGAAAAGTCCTCATTAAAAAAAAAGAAAGAAAAGTCCTCATTTCATATATTAATCAATTCATAAAATCGACCCATAAAAATCAATGAAAAAGAACATTTTCAACTTCTTCAAAAGAAATCTTCACACAGGAGACTGAAAGATAGCCCAATTCTGGTTCACACCAAAATAAAAACCATTGGACCTAATTTTCCTGAGAAGTAGCTTATATGTGAATAGTTGTCTGAAAGCAAAACTTCATTTAGACTTTCTTCAAGGCATTCCAGGTTACCACCTACAAGGACATGGCTGTACTTAATGTACATTGGATTCTATATCTTGATTTCTGTCTGGACCTTAGTTCATGAAATGACTCTGCAGAGGATCTTTCAAAGATAGACTTTAACTTCCTTCTGCATTGTCCACAGCTGGTATTTTGGGGCTATTTTAATTTTTTTTTCAAAATTGGGAAGTATGCATTTGAATAAGTACTCAAGTTGATAAGTGTAACTTACTACCACAGAAGAAAAATAAAAAATATCTATATGAACTCCTCACTGAGTTGTTATTTAGGTATGTAGTTGTAAACAAAAAATACAGCCCAAACTTCAGCTGTATTTCAGGGCCAGTTTTTGCTCACATCAAGATCACCTAGTAGTCACCACACTTTTGCTCTTTGACTCTGGAATACAAATATTCATACCTTTATTTTTACAATACAGATACTAAGAGATTATTTTCCGCTTACTTTAATCCATCAAATTTTAAAATGTAACCATTTATTCTTGAGGGTCAGAAATTTGAGAAGGCCTCAGCTGAGCTGTTCCTGTTTGAGGGCAGAGGGTCTCTTATGTGGTTCCAGTTGGATGGCAGCAGTGCCTAGTCATTCAAAGACCTGACTTGCCCCAGATTGCTCAATCATATTTGGCAGATAATACTGGATGATGACTTGGTGCTTAGCTAGGGCTATTGACAACAATTGACTCTCTAGCATCATGATCTTGGTACAGCTGGACTTCTTTCATGGAAACAGCTTTCCCCAGAGTTAAGAGTTGAAAGCCTCATCTGTTGCCTTGTCAATCTTTCTTTCTTTAGTATGAATTCTTTGCTACTGTATAGATGCGAGTTATGACTAATTATTCTTACAATCATTTCATTTGAAGTATTCACATCCATTGTGAATTCCCTGTTGATGTAAGGATTTGAGCTGTGGCTCTAAGCTTTTCCATATTCATCATTTTCATATGACCCAGTAAGATAATGTTTCATCCAGTTAGAATTCTCTCATGTTGAGCAAGGAAGACACTAGGTCCCTCTCTTCCTACAGCATGACTTTGATTTCAAATAGACATTCTTATGGCTGAAGGCAGTCTCAGATTTATAACCTGTATCTAGTATTTAGGATTTGAGCTGTCGCTAAAAATCTTTGAATATCCATTCTATTTGAATTCCCAGTTTTCACAACATTCATAGTTTCCCTCTAGTATGAATTCTCACATTTGAACCATCACCATATTGATAATATATACAGCTGTCTTCCTTCAGAGTGAATTATCTCCTAACATCAAAGTTATGCATTGATTGGTAGTACCAGCGTACACATAACCCAGGGCCCAGCAATTTCATTCCTAAGTATATGTGTGTAAGTATATACACAAGAGAAATGAATATATGTACACCTAAATATAAATATATTTGAAGAAGCATTATTTATTATGACCCTAAGCTGTAAACAA
The DNA here is from genome assembly GCF_963930625.1 of Muntiacus reevesi. NCBI lineage: Eukaryota > Metazoa > Chordata > Mammalia > Artiodactyla > Cervidae > Muntiacus > Muntiacus reevesi. The sequence goes on from NC_089250.1 coordinate 258,906,363, forward strand.
TAAAAAAAAGTCCATCAACATTAGATTGGATAAACTGAAATGTAATTATATAATGAAATTTTATACAGGATGAAAATAAATAAATTTCTCCAACATGCACTAATGATGAGTTTTAAAGACATAGTGATGGATGAAACAAGTCATATATGAAAGAATACATAATGTATACTTTATATAAAGGTTTATAATATGTAAAAACTAATTTATAATGTTAGGAGTTAAAACTGTGGTTAACTCTGAAGGGATAACTTTTATTCCATATTTGCAGTGAGAAATACAGTCACACCTCCTTCTTTTAAAGCAGTTCTGTTCACAGTGTGGTCCATGGACCACGGTCAGGTAGCCTACTGCTTAATACTGGGTCACAAAATGTTATATGTTAAAATTTTAAATAAGCAATTTAAAATGTTTTTAGCAACTTGACAGAAGAATTTGTGTCTGGTGAAGGTAATAAAAATTTAAGCTTGTATTTTCAGTGACTTTTATTACTTAATTTATCTTATAATTCTTTTTATGTGTTTTGTGGACTAGCAAATAGTAGGTAAATATGCTACAGTACCTTAAACTGTTTAATATTATTACACTTGCAAGCAACCTCATGTACAGGGTTTACTATGTCTTAAAAATTTTTCACCAGAAAAGTCACAGGTTTTAGTGAATTCGCACAGTTTCTATCTTGTGAGTTTTCTGATGGACAATGAGGTTTGACTTACAACTGAAGAACTTCCCACATTCTTTACATTCGTATGGTTTCTCTCCTGTGTGAGTTTTCTGATGGCGAATGAGGTTAGATTTCCTACTAAAAGCTTTCCCACACTGAGGACATCCATTGGATTTCTCTCCTGTATGTATTCTCTGATGAACAGTGAGGATTGCCTTCTGGCGGAAGGACTTCCCACATTCATTACAAATATAGGGTTTCTCCCCTGTGTGAATTCTTTGATGGAGAGTGAGAGTTGTCTTTTGGCAGAAGGACTTCCCACATTCATTGCAAATATAGGGTTTCTCTCCTGTGTGAGTCCTCTGATGTACAGTGAGGGTTGTCTTCTGGATAAATGCCTTCCCACATTCATTACATTGATATGGTTTCTCCCCTGTGTGTGTTCTCTGATGATCAATGAGGTATGACTTCTTTCTAAAAGCACTTCCACACTGAGTACATTCATAGGCCTTCTCTCCGGTATGTGTTTTGTGATGTCTAGTAAGGGTTGCCTTTTGGCGGAAGGACTTCCCACAATCCATACAAATGTAGGGTTTCCCCTCTAAGTGTGTTTTCTCATGAAGAGTGAGGGCTGTCTTTTGACGGAAGGCTTTTCCACATTGACTGCAAACATAAGGTTTCTCACCTGTGTGAATTCGTTGATGTTCAATGAGGTACGACTTCCTTCTAAAGTTATTCCCACAGTAAGGACAATGAAAGGGTTTCTCTTCTGTTTGAGATCTCTGATGCATGATAAAAATGGACTTCCTACAGAGGAATTTCCCATATTTGCTGTATGAGTAGGGTTTCTTCTCCATATTTTGTTGGTGGACATTGAGATTTGACTTTTCAATGAAGGCTGTGTCATCTTTATTGTACTCACAGGATTTTTCTCCTCTGTGAGCTCTGGTATGTGTAAATAACATTCCTTTCATAAGGAAGGGTTTTTCACATTCATTATGTTCAAATGATTGCTCTGGAGTTTGAACCTTCTGATGTTGAATAAGCTCTTGTTTACCACTCAGACTCCTTTCTGTTTGTTTACAGAGATTCACTGCTGCATGAATTTTCTCATGTTTAGTGTTAAGGAGTGATTTCTCCCATCCATTACTCTCACCAAACTTCTCTCTTATAGGGCTTATATTTCTAATGACTAATTCTGAAATATTTTTAAAAACTTTTCCATCAGGTTTATATTCACGCAGTGTTGTTTTTGAAATAATACGGTTCTTGTCAATAGTAAATGTTTTCGCCCAAATGTTACTTCTCTCTTTTATTAGTCTTTTGTGGTTGATGGATATAACTGACCTAGAATGCCTGTCTTGGTATTCTTTGCATTTCACTAAAACATCTTCAGCTTTCCAATCTTCTTCTAGAAAAAATACAATTAACAATAGTAAGCCTCCATGTAAACATTATGGATAAGATAAATAATACAAACAATCCATGGTGGGCCTGTCTATCACACTACTTTAGTCTACAGAAAGGCCAAAATACATTACCTCTGGGAGCTAACAAACACATACCCTGCTACACTGTTAAAATGAAAAACTGTCATAAGCAAACAACACATATCTTTGGGATGTTGTAAATATAAGCTACACTGAGCAGGTATGATAAACACAAGGGCAAGTAAGCAGAAGACAAAGGATAGTAAAAGCAGGATTGTTCTTGAAACAGGCCGATTCAGAGACAATGGAGTGAGCCTATCAAGGGTACTAACAGTAAGTAGTGAAAATGTTCAGGTGATGATGAAAAACTATATATTTATTCCCTAATGACTAAATAAATGTTATAAAATACTTCCAATTGTTTCTTCCTCACTTGTATTGAGCCTATCCATGGCAAATGAACTTTTTCAGTCACTCATTTCCTAGTGCTAACAGACACACTCATCTATACTCTTGACCCTAGCTCTCCACATAACTGTAATTTTTTTCCTTGAAAGGGAAGAATTGGGAAAACATAATTCCCTTAGGAATTATAAAATAAACCAGAGGAAAAGGATATTTGCAACATGAATATAATCACTGTTGTATTCTGATTGCTGCTACCATCAATTTATTCTTCCAGAGATGATCAATAACTAAATTCTCTTGACCATCAATTATAACTTTTCCTCTTTTCAATTTGCTAAATTACTTTTTCAGTTTTAGGGAAGGATGAGTTCAAGTTTTCCTCCCAATGTAGTGCATATGTGCTAAGTTGCTTCAATTGTGTTTGACTCTTTGTGATCCTATGGAACATAGCCTGCCAGGCTTCTCTTTCCGTGGAATTCTCCAGACAAGAATACTGGAATGGGTTGCTGTGCCCTTCTCCTGGGGATCTTCCCAACCCAGAGATCAAACCCACATCTCATGTCTTCTGCAGTGGCAGGCAAGTTCTTCACCACTAGCACCATCTGGGACTCTGCTATTCCCTATTGGAGCTGTGAAAGACGGAATTCTTTAATATATATGTATGGCACTGGTTGACCTATTATTTTTCTTAAAACTTCTTGGCTATATCTTACTATTTTACCTTACTACCACCCATATCTGATGGAGCAGTTTTAAATGTGGATTCATCTTACTTATGACTTGCATTTTATTTACAATAGCCTTTTTATCCCATCAAACTAGTCATGAAAATGTAAACAAGTGATACCGTATCTATCTTTAAAATTGCTCCACCAGATATGGGTGGTAGGATCATGTATTTATAAAACAGAATACTACAATGAAATGTATATAATGAAATACTATTCAGCAATAAAAAGGAAAAAACCAACTGAAACATAATGACAAAAAGAGATGAATATTAAACATTTTTTAGACTTAAAACTTCATGCAAAAGAGTACATATTTCATTTATGTGTAGTTCTAGGACACACAAAACTAATCTGTATCAGTAATGGGAATTATACTGCCTTCATGACAACTTCAACCTCCTCCAGGGACATACTACTATCCAATTTATCCGAAAGCCTTCACATATTCTCTCTACTCTTCAATGTCTATTTTGTCTGAAATTAGTGTATAATTTTATAGTCTGAACCAACCATTTCAAATAATCTTTCTATAAGATTTGTTGCTATTTTAATATTATATTATATGTGAAATGCTCAATTTGATAATAATGCCTTCCCAACTAAAACTTACGTTCTTTGAAGTCAATATTTTATTAACTATCTTCTTTGAAATCTTCTGAGTATACATTAACACACTGAAGAGTGGTGAAGGGATATGATCATCTTGGCATGTATATATAAAAAGAACTTACTCTTTAAATGATTTCTGAATGGATGAAAAAGATAATTTCCTTGCATACTATCATAGGCCTTCAATCAGGTAACTACTGAATGTCTAGCCTCTCTTACAAATTACAGTAAGGAAAAGTAAAAGAGAGGACCTTATTTTGAGGGAACTGTTAATCAGATGGGAAAAGAGGCCTCAGATAAAACAAGGTTGAATCAGGTAGCAAATTACTAGATTATATCAGAGGATGGTTCTGTTTGTGTGTTACAGACACTAAGTATAATGTGAATGCAGAAAAACAGGAGCTGACATGCTCTGGAGTCAGCAAGGGACATTTCATGTGGAAGTAAAATTTTGATCTTTTAACTCAAGGATATGTAGTATTGTGTGGGAAAGAACATAATTCTTACTCTAAAAGAAGTCTTGACATTTGCCTTCGTCTTCTGGGAGGTAATCTCTAAATCCTTGGAATGTCATGTCTTAGAGGAATATTTATTTGCCTGGGAACCTTTGGCCAGCTAAAAAGTAACAATGTGATTTAGTTTGGGGGGGGGGCTTCTTTGAGTCACACCAACAATGTGATTTAAGTGGGGGTTTGGGTCACAGAATATTAGTTCATGGGGATGGAAACTTAGATCAGCCACAGGGGCAGTCAGGCATCCTATGTGATGGAGCCCTAATATAACCAACTCTGGACTCTAGGCTTGAGCAAAGCTTCCCTGGCTGGCAACATTCTATAAGAACTGTCACAGGGAAGTAACGCTGTCCCTGATTCCACAGAGAACAACTAGAAGCTCTGTGTTTGGTACTTTCCTGGACTCTGCCCTATGTGCTTCTCCCCTTGGCTAACTTTAATTTGTATTCTTCTCTTACAAACCATAACTGTGAGTATTATAGCTTTCAGTAAGTTTTTTAAGTCCTTATAGCAAACTATTGACCCAAATCTTCGGATTCCTGAATTTACAGTTGGTATCAGAATTAAGGGCGTCTTTTTGTGTACTGATTTACTCTCTTATTTTGTAGTTGGTTGACTTTCCAAGTATTTCTATAAGTATACAGCAGCTGTCACATAATGAAAGGTCCAGTTGTACATTTGAGAGACTAGAACAGAGATGAGCAAGAGTTCTCAGTCAAAAAGGGAAATACATGTGGAATGACCAGATGGGATATTATTGTCAGCCCTTGAAAAAGAAGGGATTTAAATTTCATATAATAAGGGGATATCTTTTTTTGCATATTGACTGAAAGAAAACTGAAAGAACTAGAAAAAAAAATCATGGCAAAATCCAAATAGTAACTACAGCAGTTCACACCTGAAATAACATAGTTCTTACTTTGGAAGATGTCAGTGGCAAATGAGAATATGACAGGATGTAAAGATATTTCATGGAGTGAAATAAACACAAATTGTGGAAAGCTAATTTTTAAAATATAGCAGAGATGATGAAATCAACCTGATATTATAAGAAGCTGACTACAGTAATAAAAGGATATAGAAACAAAGATAAGGTTTATGACTATATATTATTTCTAAAATATCAATAACTGAAAGGATGAGACAAGTGATCACTATATTGCTGTAGGCAGATTAAAATATTCCAGTAGAGTCCAAGTGGGAGAAATGCACTGAAAATGGCTATTTGAAAGCCATTCACATAAAACAAGAATATCACAACTTGAGAATGGATCAGATTATTATAGCTTACGTGGCTGTTATAAAGATAAGAACTGAGGATGAAGAATGATCCTTTAAGGATACTGATGAGAGCCTACTGAAATAAAATCCATTTATTTGACAAATATTTATTTTTTCAGAGGGAAGAGAAGTAAGCAAGATGAAAAATGAACTCAGGGACATAGGATACATTTTTCACCCCAATCAAGGTGGGTACATATCAGGCATCTGAGCACTATGTTATGAAACATGGAGATTTATTGGGAAGAAAGGTATTAAAATGAAGTGATACTGAAATTATCACCTTAGTCCGAGGCATATGGATTTTGAAATCTGAGAGTAGGTCTCACAGTAAGAATGGGACGTGAGACTGAGTGCAAGAAACAAGGAGAAGGGGAAAGGAAGAAAAGAAAATGAAGACTAAGAGGAATATAAATATTAGCAATGATTACCCTTTTATATTTTAGATTTATGAATGCCTATAAATAGAAGACTATAATAAAAGAAGAAAAGTTAAAGAAAGAGACAAAAAACAAGACCTAAACCAACAGTTTCCAAGAGATTCTTATGGGAGGTCTACAAAGTCAAAACTATTTCTGTTAATAATAAGATTTCACTGGGACTTCCCCAGTGGTCCAGTGGGTAAGATTCTGTGCTCCTAATGCAGGGGAAATGAGTACAATTCCCCTGGTTGGGGAATTAAGATCCAGCATGCTGCAGTGTGGCAAAAAAGTGATAACAACACTTCATGATTAACAAAAATAATATATTTTAAACTGTGTTCTTATTTACACTAATGACAACAGCAATAGTAGGTGTCTCATGAATTTTAATTTATAGAGGTGACTGAGTGAAGACACAGAGTTGCTAATGTTGTTAAAAGAAAATTTCCTATTACCTTTCCTGAGAGGAGGATCTATGCCATGCCATGCAGGACCACATTGGGAAGCACCAGGTTTGGTCAGGAGGTAGAAAGAAGCAAGGGGCAAGTCTAGACCACAGTCTTTACTGGAGCTTACTTCCATGGAAAGGCAGGGCAGGGCAAACAGCTTAGGGTCAGTTAGTTTGAATAGTGTTGGCATGCCATGGGTTACAGGGATGATCTCCAGTAGTCTGATACCTGGTCCTGGTGACTCAAGGTAGGGAAAATATTGGCTTGGTGTCTATAAGTTATATAAAGGAGGTGGTTGAGGATATAGAATTGCAATGGGTTGATTTGTATATGAAAAGTTGGCTCACTAACAAGTTGTTTGTTTGCTATCTCTAGGAATTGGCTAACTCTGGGAAGGGCAATCTCTCCTTAGCTAGTAGGCTCCCTAAAGATGTCAAAACATCATAAAATATAAAAAATGTTTAAATGAGAGAGAGGAGCCAAGATGGCGGAGGAGTAGGACGGAGAGACCACTTTCTCTCCTAGAAATTCATCAAAAAAATAACTGAACGCAGAGCAAACTTCACAAAACAACTTCTGATCGCTAGCTGAGGTCATCAGGCACCCAGAAAAGCAGCCCATTGTCTTCGAAAGGAGGTAGGACAAAATATAAAAGATAAAAAGCGAAACAAAAGAGCTAAGGACGGAGATCCGTCCCGGGAAGGGACTTAATAGAAGACGTTCCCAGACACCGGGAAACCCTCGCACTGGCGGGCCTGGGGGAAGTGTTGGAATCTCAAGAGTTTGAATCTGACTGGGAGGGATAGAATAAATAAAACCCACAGATTACGAGCCTAAAAGCAACTCCCAGCAGAAAAGTACCCCAGACGCCCGCATCCGCCACCAGCAAGTGGGGGCGGAACGGAGAGGAGCCGGCGGCATTACTTGGGGCTGGATCCGGGCCTGAGCGCCCTGAGGACAATCAGAGGGAGCTTTTGTGAGTTGCCAGCTTGAACTGTGGGATTGCAAAAGAGAGAGAAAATTAACCGGCCCGAACACACTGCCGGCCGTTCGCAGAACAAAGGGACCGAGATTCTGGGCGGCCGAAGTCCGCCGGGAGGGTCGCGGCGAGACGGAGGGCGCGGGCGCCCGACCGGCGCGGGCGGGAACTGGGGTTGGGGACGCGGAGGGCAGAGGGCGCGCACGCCGACTGGCGCCGGCGGGGACTGAGACTCGGACCGCGCAGGGCAGAAGACGCGCCGCACCCGGGGAGAGAGCGCCCGTCAAGCGCCTGGCTGCCTGGGCCGCTCGGGCGGCGTGGGGCCGGAGCGTGGGCCCAGCTTTGTGTGCCGCGCTTTTGTGAATCGCCCGAGGGCTGGAGCCGCGCGCAGCGTGGCGCGCGCTTCAGACAGAACAGCCCGGAGCCTGAGCAGCGCAGACCGAGAAAAGAGCGCAAGCCTCTCCCGGGAGCGCCGGCCCCTCCCTGCACGGCCCCTCCCCGCACAGCCCCTCCCCGCAGCACGACGGAACTAGCTACCTGAATAAGAATCCACCTCCGCCCCCTGTGTCAGGGCGGAAATTAGGCGCGGAAGAGACCGGCAACAGAACCCAAATAAACAAAGGGAACCGCTTCAGAAGGGACCGGTGCAACAGATTAAAATCCCTGAAGAAACCACCGACTGACTACACCGGAAGGGCCTGTAGATATCGAGAAGTGTAAGCTGGAACGAGGAGCTATCTGAAGCTGAGCCGAACCCACACTGACCGCAACAGCTCCAGAGAAATTCCTAGATATATTTTTTCTTTTTCTTTTCTTTTTTTTTTTTCTTTTTTTTTTTTTTAAGTAAGGAAAAAAAAAAAAAATTTTTTTTTCTTTTTTCTTGGTTCTCTTTTATTTTCCTTTAAAAATTCCTTATTACTCCCCCATTACTCCTTAACTTTCATAGATTTTTACGATTTTTTTTAATTAGGCAAAACAATTTTTTTCTCTTTCTTTTCTTTTTTCTCTTTTTCTTCTTTTTTTCTGTTCTTTTTTCTTCTTCTCTTCTATTTTCTTTTTCTTTTTCTCTTATTTCTTTTAAAGCCCTCTAGCACTCCTTTTACTACGCCTTAATTTTCATTTTCAATCCACTATAACCTTACAGAAGAAAGGGAAAAAAAAAAAAAAAGAAGAAGAAGAGAAGCCCTATTTTTATACCAAACTTCATATATATTTCTGAAATTTCTTTTGTGTGTTTTGGGTTTTTGTTTTTAATATAGTATTTTTAAGAGTCTAACCTCTACTCTAGATTTTTAATTTTTGTTTTTCAGTATATGATATAAATTGTGAACATTTAAGAATCCAATATTCAGCTCCCATTTTTATTCACGAGTGTGTTGATCATTCTCTCCCAATCTTGACTCTGTTTTCTACCCCAGAACACCTCTATTTCCTCCTTTCCCCTTCTCTTCCCAACCCAATTCTGTGAATCTTTGTGGGTGTCTGGGCTACGGAGAACACTCTGGGATCAGACAACTTCGTAGATCTGTCTCTCTCCTCTTGAGTCCCCCTCTTTCTCCTCCTGCCCATCTCTATCTCCCTCCTCCCTCTCCTCTTCTCCATGTAACTCGGTGAACCTCTCTGGGTATCCCTAACGGGGGAGAAACTTTCCACCATTAACATAGAAGTTTTATTATCAGTGCTCTATAGTTGGAGAAGTCCTGAGACTACAGGAAGAATAAAACTGAAATCCAGAAGCAGGAGACTTAAGCCCAAAACCTGAGAACACCAGAAAACTCCTGACTACATGGATCTTTAAGTAATAAGTGACCGTACAAAAGCCTCCATACCTGCACCGAAACCAACCACCACCCAAGAGCCAATAAGTTTTAGAGCACGACATACCACGCAAATTCTCCAGCAACGCAGGAACATTGCCCTGAACGTCAACATACAGACAGCCCAAGGTCACACCTAACACATAGACCCGTCTCAAAACTCATTACTGGGCACTCCATTGCTATCCAAAGAGAAGAAACCAAGATCCGCATACCAGAACACTGACGCAAGCTTCGCTAATCAGGAAACCTTGACAAGCCAATCGTCTAACCCCACCCACTGGGTAAAACCTCCACAATAAAAAGGAACCACAGACCTGCAGAATACAGAAAGCCCACTCCAGACACAGCAATCTAAACAAGATGAAAAGGCAGAGAAATACCCAACATGTAAAGGAACATGAAAAAAGCCCACCAAGTCAAACAAAAGAGGAGGAGATAGGAAATCTACCTGAAAAAGAATTTAGAATAATGATAATAAAAATGATCCAAAATCTTGAAAGCAAAATGGAGGTACAGATAAATAGCCTGGAGACAAAGATTGAAAAGATGCAAGAAATGTTTAATAAAGATCTAGAAGAAATAAAAAAGAGTCAATTAAAAATGAATAATGCAATGAATGAGATCAAAAACACTCTGGAGGGAACCAAGAGTAGAATAACGGAGACAGAAGATAGGATAAGTGAGGTAGAAGATAAAATGGTGGAAATAAATGAAGCAGAGAGGAAAAAAGAAAAAAGGATCAAAAGAAATGAGGACAACCTCAGGGACCTCTGGGACAATGTGAAACGCCCCAACATTCGAATCATAGGAGTCCCAGAAGAAGAAGACAAAAAGAAAGGCCATGAGAAAATACTCGAGGAGATAATAGCTGAGAACTTCCCTAAAATGGGGAAGGAAATAGCCACCCAAGTCCAAGAAACCCAGAGAGTCCCAAACAGGATAAACCCAAGGCGAAACACCCCAAGACACATATTAATCAAATTAACAAAGATCAAACACAAAGAACAAATACTAAAAGCAGCAAGGGAGAAACAACAAATAACACACAAAGGGATTCCTATAAGGATAACAGCTGATCTATCAATAGAAACCCTCCAGGCCAGAAGGGAATGGCAGGACATACTGAAAGTAATGAAAAAGAATAACCTACAACCTAGATTACTGTACCCAGCGAGGATCTCATTCAGATATGAAGGAGAATTCAAAAGCTTTACAGACAAGCAAAAGCTGAGAGAATTCAGCACCACCAAACCAGCTCTTCAACAAATGCTAAAGGATCTTCTCTAGACAGGAAATGCAGAAAGGTTGTATAAACGTGAACCCAAAACAACAAAGTAAATGACAACGGGACCACACCTATCAATAATTACCTTAAATGTAAATGGGTTGAATGCCCCAACCAAAAGACAAAGATTGGCTGAATGGATACAAAAACAAGACCCCTATATATGCTGTCTACAAGAGACCCACCTCAAAACAAGGGACACATACAGACTGAAAGTGAAGGGCTGGAAAAAAATATTTCACGCAAACGGAGACCAAAAGAAAGCAGGAGTCGCAATACTCATATCAGATAAAATAGACTTCCAAATAAAGGATGTGAAAAGAGACAAAGAAGGACACTACATAATGATCAAAGGATCAATCCAAGAAGAAGATATAACAATTATAAATATATATGCACCCAACATAGGAGCACCGCAATATGTACGGCAAACACTAACGAGTATGAAAGAGGAAATTAATAGTAACACAATAATAGTGGGAGACTTTAATACCCCACTCACAACCATGGATAGATCAACTAAACAGAAAATCAACAAGGAAACACAAACCTTAAATGATACAATGGACCAGCTAGACCTAATTGATATCTATAGGACATTTCACCCCAAAACAATCAACTTCACCTTTTTCTCAAGTGCACACGGAACCTTCTCCAGAATAGATCACATCCTGGGCCATAAATCTGGTCTTGGAAAATTCAAAAAAATTGACATCATTCCAGTCATCTTTTCTGACCACAGTGCAGTAAGATTAGATCTCAATTACAGGAAAAAAATTGTTAAAAATTCCAACATATGGAGGCTAAATAACACGCTTCTGAATAACCAACAAATCATAGAAGAAATCAAAAAAGAAATCAAAGTATGTATAGAAATAAATGAAAATGAAAACACAACAACCCAAAACCTATGGGACACTGTAAAAGCAGTGCTAAGGGGAAGGTTCATAGCATTACAGGCACACATCAAGAAACAAGAAAAAAGCCAAATAAATAACCTAACTCTACACCTAAAGCAATTAGAGAAGGAAGAAATGAAGAACCCCAGGGTTAGCAGAAGGAAAGAAATCTTAAAAATTAGGGCAGAAATAAATGCGAAAGAAACTAAAGAGACCATAGCAAAAATCAACAAAGCTAAAAGCTGGTTTTTTGAAAAAATAAACAAAATTGACAAACCATTAGCAAGACTCATTAAGAAACAAAGAGAGAAGAACCAAATTAACAAAATAAGAAATGAAAAGGGTGAGATCACAACAGACAACACTGAAATCCAAAGGATCATAAGAGACTACTACCAGCAGCTCTATGCCAATAAAATGGACAACTTGGATGAAATGGACAAATTCTTAGAAAAGTATAACTTTCCAAAACTGAACCAGGAAGAAATAGAAGATCTTAACAGAGTCATCACAAGCAAGGAAATCGAAACTGTAATCAGAAATCTTCCAGCAAACAAAAGCCCAGGACCAGATGGCTTCACAGCTGAATTCTACCAAAAATTTAGAGAAGAGCTAACACCTATCTTACTCAAACTCTTCCAGAAAATTGCAGAAGAAGGTAAACTTCCAAACTCATTCTATGAGGCCACCATCACCCTAATTCCAAAACCAGACAAAGATGCCACAAAAAAAGAAAACTACAGGCCAATATCACTGATGAACATAGATGCAAAAATCCTTAACAAAATTCTAGCAAACAGAATCCAACAACATATTAAAAAAATCATACACCATGACCAAGTGGGCTTTATCCCAGGAATGCAAGGATTCTTTAATATCCGCAAATCAATCAACGTAATACACCACATTAACAAATTGAAAGATAAAAACCATATGATTATCTCAATAGATGCAGAGAAAGCCTTTGACAAAATTCAACACTCATTTATGATTAAAACTCTCCAGAAAGCAGGAATAGAAGGAACATACCTCAACATAATAAAAGCTATATATGACAAACCCACAGCAAGCATCACCCTCAATGGTGAAAAATTGAAAGCATTTCCTCTGAAATCAGGAACAAGACAAGGATGCCCACTCTCACCACTACTATTCAACATAGTGTTGGAAGTTTTGGCCACAGCAATCAGAGCAGAAAAAGACATAAAAGGAATCCATATAGGAAAAGAAGAAGTGAAACTCTCGCTGTTTGCAGATGACATGATCCTCTACATAGAAAACCCTAAAGACTCTTCCAGAAAATTACTAGAGCTAATCAATGAATATAGTAAAGTTGCAGGATATAAAATTAACACACAGAAATCCCTTGCATTCCTACACACTAACAATGAAAAAACAGAAAGAGGAATTAAGGAAACAATACCATTCACCATTGCAACAAAAAGAATAAAATACTTAGGAGTATATCTACCTAAAGAAACAAAAGACCTATACATAGAAAACTATAAAACACTGATGAAAGAAATCAAAGAGGACACAAACAGATGGAGAAACATACCGTGTTCATGGATTGGAAGAATCAATATTATCAAAATGGCTATTCTACCCAAAGCAATCTATAGATTCAATGCAATCCCTATCAAGTTACCAACGGTATTTTTCACAGAACTAGAACAAATAATTTCACAATTTGTATGGAAATACAAAAAACCTCGAATAGCCAAAGTAATCTTGAGAAAGAAGAATGGAACTGGAGGAATCAACCTGCCTGACTTCAGACTCTACTACAAAGCCACAGTCATCAAGACAGTATGGTACTGGCACAAAGACAGAAATATAGATCAATGGAATAGAATAGAAAGCCCCGAGATAAATCCACGAACCTATGGACACCTCATCTTTGACAAAGGAGGCAAGGATATACAATGGAAAAAAGACAATCTCTTTAACAAGTGGTGCTGGGAAAACTGGTCAACCACTTGTAAAAGAATGAAACTAGAACACTTTCTAACACCATACACGAAAATAAACTCAAAATGGATTAAAGATCTAAATGTAAGACCAGAAACTATAAAACTCCTAGAGGAGAACATAGGCAAAACACTCTCCGACATAAATCACAGCAAGATCTTCTATGACCCACCTCCCAGAATATTGGAAATAAAAGCAAAAATAAACAAATGGGACCTAATGAAAATTAAAAGCTTTTGCACAACAAAGGAAACTATAAGTAAGGTGGAAAGACAGCCCTCAGATTGGGAGAAAATAATAACAAATGAGGAAACAGACAAAGGATTAATCTCAAAAATATACAAGCAACTCCTGAAGCTCAATTCCAGAAAAATAAACGACCCAATCAAAAAATGGGCCAAAGAACTAAACAGACATTTCTCCAAAGAAGACATACAGATGGCTAACAAACACATGAAAAGATGCTCAACATCACTCATCATCAGAGAAATGCAAATCAAAACCACAATGAGGTACCATTACACGCCAGTCAGGATGGCTGCTATCCAAAAGTCTACAAGCAATAAATGCTGGAGAGGGTGTGGAGAAAAGGGAACCCTCTTACACTGTTGGTGGGAATGCAAACTAGTACAGCCACTATGGAAAACAGTGTGGAGATTTCTTAAAAAACTGGAAATAGAACTGCCATATGACCCAGCAATACCACTTCTAGGCATACACACTGAGGAATCCAGATCTGAAAGAGACACGTGCACCCCAATGTTCATTGCAGCACTGTTTATAATAGCCAGGACATGGAAGCAACCCAGATGCCCATCAGCAGATGAATGGATAAGGAAGCTGTGGTACATATACACCATGGAATATTACTCAGCCGTTAAAAAGAATTCATTTGAATCAGTTCTAATGAGATGGATGAAACTGGAACCCATTATACAGAGTGAAGTAAGCCAGAAAGATAAAGAACATTACAGCATACTAACACATATATACGGAATTTAGAAAGATGGTAACGATGGCCCTATATGCAAAACAGAAAAAGAGACACAGAAGTACAGAAAAGACTTTTGAACTCTGGGGGAGAACGTGAGGGTGGGATGTTTTGAAAGAACAACATGTATATTATCTATGGTGAAACGGACCACCAGCCCTGGTGGGATACATGAGTCAGGTGCTCGGGCCTGGTGCACTGGGAGGACCCTGAGGAGTCGGGTGGGGAGGGAGGTGGGAGGGGGGATCGGGATGGGGAATACGTGTAACTATATGGCTGATTCATGTCAATGTATGACAAAACCCACTGAAATGTTGTAAAGTGATTGGCCTCCAACTAATAAAATAATATTAAAAAAAAAAAATGTTTAAATGAGTGATACAGTGGGTAAAATGCTGGCACATTAACATATATCAAATCACTGACACCAATCTACAATAGTAAACACTGCATTTCTAACTATCACACACAAGAGAAAAAAGTTTCATTAGTTTTATTAATTTATTAGATCTCCACCCTTGAGAACATGTATTTTCAATATTCTATGTGAGTTAAGGGTACCAACCCTCTGCCTGGTCAAAAATCTGCCTGTAACTTACAGTTGGCCCTCAGTTCCTCCAAACCCACAGTTCCACATCTATGGATTCAGCCAACTGTGGATCCTGTAGTCCTATAGAATTTGCTGTTGAGAAAGTTGCATATAAGTGGATCTGCATAGTTCAAATGTGTATTTTTCAAGGGCCAATCATATTTTGTGAGGAAAAGTGCTGGTATAATTATTTGAGTTGAGAACTGAATATCTACAATTTGTGGAACAGCAGTTTTACTTGAAAAAACACTGACTATTATTCATTTGTGGGTATCTGGTGGACATTTTCTTGAACAATGTGAACCTGTCTATTCAAAGAAAACATCTGCCAATACTTGGTATCTATGATAAAGTTCAAGTTTTTAAGTGTAAGTCATTATGTAGGAAAGCTTGTATTTGCTATGGTATGCTTGTCAATTTACCAATACTTAAAAGACTTTTATGATGAAACTGCTGGTAATACTAACACATGTGGGTTTGGGGTTTTTAAAAAATACAGTATATGGAAAAGTAAAAATTTGGCAGACCTGTATATACCAGTGAACTGTTACTTTCCAAATGACCAATATATAGTATTACAAAACAATGCATGGGGAAAATATTTAAATAGACCATTGGATTTTATGTAATAGTCTACCAAAGTTCATTGTTATATTTTCAGACTTTATATTGCAACTAACTATTTAGACATAACCAGTTGTTAAATGGTACTGTTTAGGAAGTACCAATTAAGTTTGGGTGTAGTATTAATTTAGAATACCCATGACAATCTAAAAAGACTTTTAAAAATTTATCTGTCAAACTACATAAATGCATGAAAGAAGATTTTTCTCCACATATTTCAATTAAAATAACATATTACAACAGACTAAATGTAGAATCAGATGTGAAAATCAGCTATCTTCTGTTTAGCAAGATATTAAATAAACTTCAATCATCTAACAATGCCCCTTTGCTCATTTTTTTCTTTAGGAAAAGGTTTTTTTTTGGTAAAAAATATGATTTTTATGTCAACATTAGTTTATTATTTTTATATTGTTCTTTTTAAATTAAATAAATGAATATTTTAAAATTTTGTTTTAATTTCAAATAGGGTATACAAACATACACAAAGTTCTTTTAATTCTTAAAAGTATAAATAAGTCCTAAGACTAAAAAGTTTGAGAACTGCTTATTTAGACATTCAGATTTTGGTAATGGCAAAGAAGTCTATATCAAAAGAACCTTCCAACTGATAACAGTGATAACTATAGACCAATTATAAAAGACTAACTTCCTTGAAGGCACTGAAGAATGATCAAAAGCAGGCAGAAACTGGAATGGATACAAACTTTGAAAGCAAGAAACCCTATTGCATTAAGATCTACATTTTTCCAGGTCTTCCACTGTGTATTTTGGCAGTTCATGCAGCACACAGGGGACAGATCTCAAGTAGAAATAGAAATAGAAAGCAGGAGTCATCATGTGCAGAAAAATCAGAAATCAGAGTTCAGGAGTACCAGAGTGGCTGAAAACTGAGGACAGAATCCAAGAAAGAAGAAAGCACAGAAGGAAAGCCCCAAAATTAGCATAAACCCCTCCACAAAACCTTGGTTAACTTCATTTCCATAGGGTAAGACTGCAAGGAGCATAAAGGAAAAAGAAAGCTGGAACACTGCAAGAATCAAGCAAAGATTTCAGCAGTTAACTCAACTCTACAAAACTAGTTTTTATTATAATTCCAGTCCTGTGCCAAGTTAGAAGAATCTGGTGAAAACTTTGGTCTTTCTATTGAAATCCCATAATGACCATGTATTAAGAATAAAGGCTGCATCCAAGGACTTAGAGCAATAACATAAAACTAAAGGCAAAACTGAAAAGGAAATAAACATAACCTAAACACTTAAAGGGCTTCCCTGGTGGCTCAGCTGGTAAAGAACCCGCCTATAATGGGGGAGACCTGGGTTCTATCCCTGGATTGGGAAGATCCCCTGGAGAAGGGAATGGTTACCCACTCCAGTATTCTGGCCTGGAGAATTCCATGGACTGTATAGTCCACGGGGGCACAAAGAGTCCAACATGACTGAGTGACTTTCACTTTTCAAACAATGTAAAAGCAACCTGACAAAAGAATTCATGTGAGCCTCCAGTAACTTAACTAGAGATACCAAGGGAATATTTCATGCAAAGATGGGCACAATAAAGGACAGAAATGGTATGGACCTAACAGAAGCAGAAGATATTAAGAAGAGGTGGCAAGAATACACAGAAGAACTATACAAAAAAGATCTTAATGACCCAGATAACCACGATGGTGTGGTCACTCACCTAGAATCACACTACCTGGAATGTGAAATCAAGTGGGTCCTTACGAAGAATCACTATGAACAAAGTTAGTGTAGGTAATAGAATTCCAGCTGAACTATTTAAAATCCTAAAAGATGATACTGTGAAAGTGCTGCACCCAATATGCCAGCAAATATGGAAATCTCAGCAGTGGCCACAGGACTGGAAAAGATCAGTTTTCATTCCAATCCCAAAGAAAGGCAATACCAAAGAATGTTCAAACTACTACAGAACTGCACTCATCTCACACACTACAAAATAATGCTCAAAATTCTCCAAGTGAGGCTTCAACAGTACATGAACCAAGAGCCTCCAGATGTTCAATCTGGATTTAGAAAAGGCAGAGGAACCAGAGATCAAATTGTCAACATAAGTTGGATCATAGAAAAAGCAAGCAAATTCCAGAAACATCTGCTTCCTTGACTCTGCTAAAGGCTTTGACTGTGTGGATGGGAAAATTCTTAAAGAGATGGTAATGCCAGACCACTAACCTGCCTATTGAGAAATCTGTATGCAGGTCAAGAAGCAACAGTTAGAAACAGACATGGAACAATGGCTGCTGCTGCTGCCGCTAAGTCGCTTCAGTCGTGTCCGACTCTGCCATTACAGAGACGGCAGCCCACCAGCCTCCCCCATCCCTGGGATTCTCCAGGCAAGAACATTGGAGTGGGTTGCCCTTTCCTTCTCCAATGCATGAAAGTGAAGAGTGAAAGTGAAGTCACTCAGTCATGCCTGACTCCCAGTGACCCCATGGACTGCAGCCTACCAGGCTTCTCCGCTCATGGGATTTTTCAGGCAAGAGCACTGGAATGGGTTGCCATTGCCTTCTGGAACAATGGACTGCTTCCAAATTGGGAAAGGAGTACATCAAGACTGTATATTGTTACCTTGCTTATTTAACTTATATGCAGAATACATTATGTGAAGGCAGGACTGGATGAAGCACAAGCTGGAATCAAGATTGCTGGGAGAAATATCAATAACCTCAGATATGCAGATGACACCACCCTTATGGCAGAAAGTGAAGGAGAACTAAAGAGCCTCTTGATGAAAGTGAAAGAAGAGAGTGAAAAAGTTGGCTTAAAACTCAACATTCAGAAAACTATGATCACTGTATCCGGTCCCATCTCTGCATGGCAAATAGTTAGGGAATAATGGAAACAGTGACAGACTTTATTTTCTTGGGCCCCAAAATCACTGCATATGTTGACTGCAATCATGAAATTAAAAGACTCTTGCTCCTTGGAAGAAAAGCTATGACCAACTTAGACAGCATATTAAAAAGGAGAGACATTACTTTGCTGATAAAGGTCTGTCTAGTCAAAGCTAGTTTTTCCCAGTAGTCATCCACAGATGTGAGAGTTGGACCATAAAGAAAGCAGAGTGCCAAAGAATTGATGCTTTTGAACTGTGGTGTTGGAGAAAACTCTTGAAAGTCCCTTGGACACCAAGGAGATCAAACCAGTCAATCTTAAAGGAAGTCAGTCCTAAATATTCATTGGAAGGACTGATGCCACAGCTGAAGCTACAATACTTTGGCCACCAGATGCGAAGAACTGACTCCTTAGAAAAGAGCCTGATGCTGGGAAAGATTGAAGGCAGGAGGAGAAGGGGACAACAGAGGATGAGATGTTTGGATGGCATCGCCAACTCAATGGACATGAGTTTGAGCAAGCTCTGGGAGTTGGTGATGGACAGGGAAGCCCGACGTGCTACAGTCCATGGGTTGGCAAAGAGTTGGACACGACTGAGCAACTGAACTGAACTCATAAGATCACAACTCATCAATCTTCAGAAGAAGAAAAATGATCCAACATCTTTACATGTTACCTAAAGTTTTCCTGAGAAGAAACAGAAAAATGGAGAATAAAAGCCAATCAACAGACCCTATATTGAAATTAGAAGAAATTTAAAATAGCTAAATTTAAAATAATTTAGTTATTTAAAATAGCTAAATTTAAAGTAGCTAAATAGATAAATATGTTTACAAATCTGTAAGAAAAGATGAAAATATGGATGAAGATCTCTCCTTATCTCAGGAGAGATAAGGAAATGCAAACTGAAAAAAAACATCTGAAATTTAAGATTCACTGGATGGGTCCCCCCCCTCACTGGATGGGTTTAATAGCAAATAAATATAAGGGAATAAAGAATAAGTAAACTGGAAGTCAGAATAGCAGAAATTACTCAAACTAAAAGAATTTTTAAAATCCTTAGTGAACTAGAGAAGGATGAAATGATTTAAAATATAATTGAGAATACAACAGGAAAAAAACTGTAGAAGCTCAGACCAAAATTTTCCCACATTTGGTCTAAAGATCAACTTGCTAAATTCACTTACTAGTTCTAACAGTTCTTTTCTTTTAGATTCCTTAGGATTTACTATGTACTTAAATGTGTCACTTACAAATGAAGACAGTTCCCTTTCTAATCTGTAGCCTTTAACTTCTTTTTTTTGTCTTATTATACTGACTTGTGTTCCATATAATGTCTAACAGAATTTGTGATAATGGACATCCTTTCTTTGTTTTTGCTCTTATTAGAGGACAAGCATTCAATCTTTCACTACTGAATGTGATGGCAGGTATAAGTTTTTCAAAGATATTCTTTATGAAGTTGAGCAACTTCCCTTAGATTGCTAAAAACAGATTTACAATAAACAGAAATTGAATTTTATTATTTTCCTGCATTTATTGAGATGATTAGGTGGCTTTCTGTTTTTTTAGCCTCTTTTTATCTTTACATGGTAAATTATATAGCTTGATTTTTTAATACCAAATCAACTTTACTTTCCTTGGACAAACTCCTTTTGGTCATGAGACATCATTCTTTTAAAATATTGCTAGATTCAGCTTTATA
Source organism: Muntiacus reevesi (assembly GCF_963930625.1). Lineage (NCBI taxonomy): Eukaryota > Metazoa > Chordata > Mammalia > Artiodactyla > Cervidae > Muntiacus > Muntiacus reevesi. The sequence goes on from NC_089250.1 coordinate 258,926,584, forward strand.
GTAATATATTAAGCTTTATAATATTATATTAATATTATATAAATTATATCATAAAAATCTCTATATTAAGGATTTTTATCTCTCACTTCACAAAGGATGCTGGTGTGTAGTTTTCTATACTTATAGTGCCTTTGATTATAAATAGTGCTGGTCTTATAAAGTAAGTTGGGAAGTGTTCTCCCCTACTCCATTGGTTTGTATAAAACTATTAGGGAATACCCTAATTATTCTTTCAATGTCTGTGGGAACTATAGGGTTGTAGTTCCTTTAATTTTTGGTATTGGTAATATGTCTTCTAATTTTTATACTGTTGTTGTTGTTTAGGTGCTAAGTCATGTCAACTCTTTGCAACCCCATGGACTGCAGCATGCCAGGCTTCCCTGTCCATCGCTATTTCCTGAGTTTGCTCAAACTCATGTCCATTGAGTTGGTGACGCAATCCAACCATCTCATCCTCTGTCACCCCCTTCTCCTCAGGCCCTCAGTCTTTCCCAGCATCTTTTCCAATCAGTTAGCTCTTTGCCTCAGGTGGCCAAAGTATTGGCGCTTCAGCTGTGGCATCAGTCCTTCCAGTGAAGGACTTGAGGATCGACTGGTTTGGACTCCTTGCTGTCCAAGGTACTCTCAAGAGTCTTCTGCAGCACCACAGTTCAGAAGCAAGAATTCTTTGGTGCTCAGCCTTCTTTATAGTCAAACTCTCACATCCATAGGTGACTACTGTAAAAGCCATAGCTATGACCATATGGACCTCTGTTGGCAAAGTGATGTCTTTGCTTTTTAATATGCTGTCTAAAAAAAAAAAAAAATATGCTGTCTAGCTTGTGTCATAGCTTTTCTTTCAAGGTGTGAGCATCTTTTATTTTCATGGCTGTAGTCACCATCTGCACTGATTTTGGAGCCCAAGAAAATAAAATGTATGGTTTATTAATTTTATTATTTTAATGCATCAGCATTTGGCTTCCCTCATTTCCTCTATTCTTCTTCTGTTATGTATCTCATTGATTTTTGCTTTAGTCAGTTTTTTCCTCTTATTAACTTTTGAGTTCAACTTACTTTTCTTTTTCTAGTTACTTCAGGAGACAATTTAACCCCCTGTTTCAGAAGGCCCTGATTTAAAGTGATAAAAATTTTTTAATGCTACTATAATTGCTTCTTACAGACTTTGATATCCTGTTTTGATTATCATTCAGTTCAGAATACCTTCTAATTTACCTTAGGATTTCCTCCTTGATTCATGGGTTATTTGGAAATGTAATTAATTTCCAAATATTTGGGAAATTTAGAGAAATGCTTTTTGATTTCTAGATAAATTCTACTGTGATCAGAACATAAGACTATTAAAATTTCATAGAGAGGAGAGTTAGAAAGAAAATCTCTAAAAACACTCTTTAGGTAGTGAAAATGATAAAAAGCTGAGAGAAACTGAAGGATTTTGAAGCTGTTAGACTTGTTATGATTTCTGATGAAGTGTTCCACTTTATCACTGTAATATTCCATGTTCTGAAATATACTTTGATCTATAGCCACTCCCATTTTATTCTTAGTGTTTGCATGTGTAACAGAGTCATTCTATTTTTGATCTCTTATAACTAACAAATCCCTAGACCCACTCCCTTGTTGTCCTCTCTTGCCCCACAACTGGGCAAGCCAATAAGGGACCTTGCATGCTTTCTACTGATGCTGGCAAGAATTTTAAACCCTGTAAGCCCTAGACCACATGTAGAAACCCGACCTGACCACCTCCATAACCACAGTAAACACCAAACACAGACACCCTTCCTTGCTCTCTCAAGCCATTTTAGCACCAGCTTGGGAATCCTCCTGGCTCTCCCTACAAAACTTCATTATGTGAGATTTCAGTCCACATCTGTCACATATTGTTAGTGGGTTGTGTGGGGTGATTTCATCCCCACACAGTCAGTCAGTTCAGTCGCTCAGTTGTGTCTGACTCTTTGCGACCCCATGAATCGCAGCACGCCAGGCCTCCCTGTCCATGACTAACTCCTGGAGCTTGCTCAAACTCATGTCCATTGAGTTGGTGATGCCATCCAACCATCTCATCCTCTGTCATCCCCTTCTCCTCCTGCCTTCAATCCTTCCCAGCATCAGAGTCTTCTAAGGAGTCAGTTCTTCGCATCCGGTGGCCAAAGTATTGGAGCTTCAGCTTCAGCATCAGTCCTTCCAATGAATATTCAGGACTGGTTTCCTTTAGGATTGACTGGTTCAGTCTCCTTGGTGTCCAACAGACTTTAAAGAGTCTTCTCCAACACCACAGTTCAAAAGCATCAATTCTTTGGCATTCCACTTTCTTTATGGTCCAACTCTCACATCCATACATGACTACTGGGAAAACCATAGCTTGGACTAGACAGACCTTTATCAGCAAAGTAATGTCTCTGCTTTTTAAAATGCTAACTTGGTCATAGCTTTTCTTCCAAGGAGCAAGCGTCTTTTAATTTCATGGATGCAGTCACCATCTGTAGTAATTTTGGAGCCCAAGAAAATAAAGTCTGTCACTGTTTCCATTGTTTCTCCATCTATTTGTCATGAAGTGATAGGACTGGATGCCATGATCTTAGTTTTTTGAAAGTTGAGTTTTAAGCCAGTTTTTCCATTCTCCTCTTTCATCTTCATCAAGAGGCTCTTTTGTTCTTCTTTGCTTTCTGCCATAAGGGTAGTGTCATCTGCATATCTGAGATTATTGGTATTTCTCCCAGCAATCTTGATTCCAGCTTGTGCTTCATCCAGCCCAGCATTTCCCATGATGTGAAAGTGAAAGTCACTCAGTTGTGTCCAACTGTTTGTGACCCCATGGACTATACATATAGTCCATGGAATTCTCCAGGCCAGAATACTGAAGTGGGTAGTCTTTCCCTTCTGCAGGGGATCTTTGCAACCCATGGATCAAACCCAGGTCCCCCACATTGCAGATGGATTCTTTACCAGCTGAACCACAAGAGAAGCCCTCACATGATGTACTCTGCATATAAGTTAAATACACAGGGTAACAATATACAGACTTAATGTACTTCTTTCCGATACTGGAACCTGTCTGTTGTTCCATGTCTGGTTCTAACTGTTGCTTCTTGACAAGCATACAGATTTCTCAGGAGGCAGGTAAGGTGGTCTGGTATTCCCATCTCTTGAAGAATTTTTTCCAATCTGCTGTGATTCACACAGTCAAAGGCTTTAGTGCAGTCAATAAAGCAGAAGTAGATGTTTTTCTGGAATTCTCTTGCTTTTTCTATGATCCAGCGGATGTTGACAATTTGATCCCTGGTTCCTCTGCCTTTTCTAAATCCATCTTGAACATCTGGAAGTTCTCAGTTCACCTACTGTCGAAGCCTAGCATGGAGAATTTTGAGCATTACTTTGCTAGCATGTGATATGAGTAGAATTGTGTGGTAGTTTGAACATTCTTTGCCATTGCCTTTGCGATTGGAATGAAAACTGATCTTTTCCAGTCCTGTGGCCACTGCTGAGATTTCCATATTTGCTGGCATATTGAGTGCAGCACTTTCACAGCATCATCTTTCAGGACTTGAAATAGGTCAACTGGAATTCCATCACCTCCACTTGCTTTGTTCATAGTGATACTTCCTAAGGCCCACTTGACTTCACATTCCAGGATGTCTGGCTCTAGGTGAGTGATCACATCATTGTAGTTATCTGGGTTATTAAGATCTTTTTTGTATAGTTCTTCTGTGTATTCTTGCCACTTCTTCTTAATATCTTCTGCTTCTGTTAGGCCCATACCATTTCTGTCCATTATTGTGCCCATCTTTGCATGAAATGTTCCCTTGGTATCTCTGATTTTCTTGAAGAGATCTCCAGTCTTTCCCATTGTATTGTTTTCCTCTAGTTCTTTGCATTGATCACTGAGGAGGGCTTTCATACCTCTCCTTGGTATTCTTTGGAACTCTGCATCCAGATTTTTATATCTTTCCTTTCCTCCTTTGCCTTTAGCTTCTTGTCTTCTCAGCTATTTGTAAGGTCTCCTCAGACAACCATTTTGCCTTTTTGCATTTCTTTTTTGGGGGATGATATTCCCCACACAGGGCAATCACAAAAGAGTAAAGTTTATTATCTTTTCATCCTTTTTTGTTTCACCTACCTGTGTCTTTATATTTTAATATATAGGACATAGTTGGGTCTTCTTATTCACTTCAGATACAAAATAGTCATCTTTAGAAGTTTAATTTGTTTTATTTCAGTCTTTACTATCTTGTCTCATTATATTCATTCTTGCTTTACATCCTTGATAATACTCAAGTCATTTATAATTTTATAATTTTAATATCCTTGTCTGCAAATTCTATTACCTCTACCATTCTTAGGTCTGTTTTTATTAACTGAGCTTTTCCCTACTGAATGATTTTTTCTTGTTTATGGGTCATATTTTCCTGCTTCTTCATCTGTTTAATAATTTTTTATTGGTCATCAGACATTATCAATTTAATGTTGTTGAGTTTAAGATATGGTTGTATTTTCATAAAGAATATTGTTTTTTTTAATTTTGGGTTTTTTTTTTTTTTTTTTTTGGCATTCTGTGGCATCCATAGAGTTACACCACTAGGACATCCCTTCAAAAAGAACTTACCATTCATGTGCAAGAACTGTTAGCACCTTCAGGATGCTCTTTAGGTTTTGAACCAAGCCAGGGTGTCCCCAGAGAATCCCCACCCAATGATGAATACTGAGAAGGTACTAGAGGGTGGCCATTTCTGTCCATGAGGACTCCTCTGATGAACAGTCTTTGCTTCAGAGGACTGAGATTGATTGAGCCTTTGTCAGATCTGCATAATGGTCTGAGGCTCTCACTGCTCAGTCCCCTTTCTTTCCACATGTCTATACCATGGTCTGAAGACTTTCTGTTTCTTATTTCTCCCTTTTATCTTTCATAGACGTCACTCTAAGAAATCCATTCCACTCCCAACTCCATCTCAGCATCTCCTTGGAGGAACCAATGGACAAACAGAAGTTATTTTTGGATTAGTTTAATCCTTTTGATTCTTTTTTTTAAAAATATATATACTTTCATTTATTTATTTTTGGCTGTGCTAGGTCTTCTTTGCTGTGTGGGCTCTTCTCTAGTTTCAGTAAGCAGGGGTTATTCTCTAGTTGAGGTATGTGGACTTTTCATTGTGGTGGCTTCTCTTGTTTCAGAACATGGGCTCTAGGGTGTGAGAGCTGCAGCAGTTGAAGCTCCTGGCTCTAGAGCACAGGCTAGTAGATGTGGCTCTTGGGCCTAGTTGCTCTGTGGCACATGGGATCTTCCCAGATCAGGAATCCAACCTGTGTCTCCTGCACTGGCAGGTGGACTCTTTACCACTGAGCCACCAGGAAATCCTAATCCTTTTGATGCTTTTATTTAAGCTCTTTTATGACAAATCTTGCAGTCTCTAAGCCACATTTGTTAGGTCTGACCTTTCTAGTGTCTACCTAATGTCTTATATATTAACATGTTTTCTCCACTCTGGCTGAAGGGAAATAAAATGATTTCTGGTGCGAGAGGCTATGAGAATTGTCTCACAACACTGTGGTAACTATATTTTTCTTAGAATATGTCTTTGCCTGCTGTCATGGGGTTTCACCTACACACATGCAGACTTATCTTTAGCCAAAGACTCAAGAGGAACCTTCTCTACATTTGGGGAACTCTTTCTCTGCATAGCTCTCTCTTTTTGGGAAGTGTGTCCTGCATATTCTAGCCACTTCAATTTCCTTAAATGCCAATGTTGGTCCCTTAAAGTCAGTGAAATTGCTAGGTTCTTTTTGGATTCCTCTCTCTGCACTACAGTCTGGATGTTACCATCATGTCAAAGCCTGGAATGTGGTAGGGTGCATCTCATTTATTTCCCTTATCTCAGGAATCCAGGCCTGTGGTGCCTGTTGTTTAGTAGTTTTGTTCAGTTTTCTAGTTTTTTCCTGTAGGAGTATAATTCTAGACTCTGTTAATTTCTCAAGACTAGAAGCAAAAGTCTTGAATTATAAAAATGCAGGCCCAAACGGTTCCTCAGACATTAGGGAAGCAACAATGTCAAGCTTAACAAAAGTTCCATAAGAAAATAGATGAAGATGAAGCACCCCCAGTTTGATATGGCTGACACATTTCTGGATATAACAACTTTTCGATGACACTACAATAAAACTACAAACCACTGTCCTTGGTAAAATCATGCACTAAAGCTTTCTAAAATATTAGCAAACCAATTTCAGCAATCTATAAGATGAATAGTACATCTTGTCCAACTGGGGTTCATCCCAGGAGCCTAGGGTTGGTTTAAAATTCAAATTAATCAATGTAATTATATACAGTAACAGATTGAAAAAGAAATGAATCAACAGAAGCTAAAAAAGCATTTATTAAGATCAACATCCATTCATAATTAAAATTGTCTAAAAACTAGGAAAAGAACTCCCAGAATCTAACAAAGAGCACTTATGAAAAATCTTAAGTTAATATTAAGCTTAAGAATGAAATATTAAATGTCTCCCTTCTAAATTTAGTGAACTGAGGAGAATGCTCACTATCACTACCTCTAGTCAACACTGTACTATAGGTCATAGTCAGTACAGCAGGGTAAGAAAAAGAAATGAAAACAAAAAAGTATGCAAATATAGAAGTGAAATATATTTCCAGAAGGCCTGCTTTATATGTAGAAAATCTAAAAAAATACCAAAACAAACAAAGAATAACAGTAACAACAATAAAATTTAATGTCATCAATACAAGTATACAAAGTCAATATCTAAAAGTCAGTTGTGGCTATTCATATTAACAAAAGCCTGGATAAAGAAATTTTAAAAATCTCACTATTTACAATAGCATCAAAAATATTAAAAGTTTAGAGATAACGTCAATAAAATATGTGTAAGAGCTCAATAGTAAAAATAATAAAACACTGCTTATGGGAATTAGAGAAGGTAACTAAAAGGTTAAGAGATAGTATTATGAGAGACTATGAGACTCAATATTGCTAAGATGTTTGTTCTCACCAATAAAAATCCCAGCATATTTATTTAAACAAATCAAGAAGTTGATTCCAAAATGTAATTGAAAAAGAAAATGAAAATGACTTCAAATAGCCAAAACAATTTTTTAAAAAGAAGGAAGTTAAGAGGAGTAATTCTGACATCAAGACTTATTATAAAACTATAATATCCAAATTAATCATTAAGTCCTATTAATAATAGGACTTAAATTAATCAAAGGAAAGAAGACTCTATAAATGGACTGACACAAATACAATCAATTTTTGATGATATCATCAGAGCAATTTAATTCAATTCTACAAGTGATGCAACAAATGGAAGAAAACAGACTCTTAACCTTTACCTCATACCATAAATAAAACTTAACATGAGATGGGCCACAGAACTAATTTTAAAAAGCAAAATATACATAACATTTTTAGAAGAACATACAGGAAATTATCTTCATAACCTAGGGGGAGACAAATATTTGAAAGATCAAAGAAATAATGATAAAAGAAAAAAATCATAAATTGGACTTCATTACAATTAAAAACTTGCTTCCACTGAAAGACTACTAAAATGAGTAGGCAAGCCACAGACTAGAGGAAATATTTGCAATACCTGTATCAAATAAAATACTTCTATTCAGAATATGTAAAGAATTCCTAAGGAAACAATACATAACCCCATAAACGATGAGTAAAACATCTGAACAGATATGTCTGAAGAAGATATAAAAAGCACTTGGAAAAGCTCTTAACATCATTAGTCATAAAAGAAATCTAAATTCAAACTGCCAAGATATACTACTATTCTGAACAGAATGATATTTCAGAATGACCAAAATGAAAATATTGATAACATCAAAATGTAGAGGAGAGTGTGGGAGCAATCAAAATTCTCATACATTGCTGGTAAAAGTTTAAAATGGTATGATAACTTTTAAAAACTGGCAGTTTCTACAATGTGAAATGTAAACCTGCCTTATGAATGAGCAATACCATCTAATAGACGTTTACTGAGCAGAAATAAAAACATATATTCACAAAAATAATTTTACAAGAACATTCACAGTAGCTTTATTCATAATAGACCCAGGAACCTTGATGGTCCAGTAGTGAAGACTCCACACTTCCACTATAGGGGAAGTGGGCTTGATCCCTGGTCAGGGAATTAAGATTCATATGCCACACAGCATGGCCAAACACAAACAAAAACATAATAGCCCCAAACTGGAACATTTCAAATGTCTATCAATAGGAGATGTATAAACAAACGACATCTCCATACAACTGAATACTATTCTGCAACTTAAATAAGCTATTTTAATATAAATACTGAAACATGTATTAATACCTCAGTCATTAAGCTGAGTGAAAGAAAGTAAACATGGGTCTGGTTCAAGATGGTGAAGTAGAAGGATGTACGCTCATTTCCTCCAACAACAGCACCAAATTGCAACTAGCTGTTGAACCATTGACAGGTTACTGGAACCCACTAAAAAAAGATACATCATGTCCAAAGACAAAGAAACCACAGCAAGACAGTAGGGGTTGCGCAATCACAATAAAATCAAATCCCATACCTGCTGGTTGGGTGACCCACAGACTGGAGAACGATAATACCAAAGAAGTTCTCACATTACTGTGAAGGTTCTGAACCCCACATCAGGCTTCCCAGCCTGGGGATCCAACAAAGGGACTGAGAATCCCCAGGGAAATTGGCCTTGAGGGCCGGAGGAATTTGATTATAGGCTTTTTTAATTACAGGATTTTCAGAGGACTGAGGGAAACAGAAACTTGTCTTAGACGGCACAAACAAAATTTCACATGTACTGAGACCCAGAGGAGAGGAACAGGGACCACACAGGAGACTGAGCCAAAACTACTTGCTAGTGTTGGAGGGCCGCCTGTGGAGGCATGGGTCAGCAGGGGTTCACCACAGGGACGGGGGCACTGGAAGGTCCCCCTTGGCATAAACCCTCTTGGAGTTTGCCATTAACCCTATCATAGAGCTAACAGATGCTAGGGCTGGGTTGCCTCAGGCCAAACAACTACTAGGGAGGGATACAACCCCACTCATCAGCAAATAATTGGATTAAAGCTTTATTGAGCAAGGCCCTGCCCATCAGAGCAAGAACCAGTTTTTTCCATCCAAGTCCTTCCCATCAAGAAGCATACACAAGCCTCTTAGCCTCATCCACCAGGGAGCAGACAGAAGAAGCGAGAAGAAGCACAGTCTCACAGTGCCGAAAATAGAAACCAAATTACAGAAAGTTAATTATGATGAAAAAGCAGAAAGTTTTGTCCCAGATGAAGGGACAAGATAAATCCCAGAAAAACAACTAAATGAAATGGAGATAGGCAACTTTCCAGAAAAAGAATTCAGATTAATGATATGATGATCCAGGATCTTGGGGAAAGAACGAAGCAAAGATTGAGAAGATGCAAGAAATGTATACCAAAGACCTAGAAGAACTAAAGAACAGACAAACAGATGAACAATACACTAGAAAGAATCAATAGCAGAATAACTGACACAGAAGAACGGATAAATGACCTGAAGGACAGAATGGTGGAAATCACTGCCACAGAACAGAATACAGAAAAAAAGAATGAAAAGAAATGAAGACAGCCTAAGAGACCTCTGGAACAACATTAAATGCACCAACATTCACATTATAGGGGCCCCAGAAGGAGAAGAAAATATTTCAAGAGGTAATAGCTGAAAACTTCCCAAACACGGGAAAGGAAATAGTCAACCAAGTCCAGGAAGCACAGAGTCCCAGGAAGGATAAACCCAAGGAGGAACACATCGAGACACACAGTAATCAAACTGACAAAAATTAAAGACAGAGATAAAATATTAAAAGCAACATGGGGAAAAAGACAAATAATATACAAGGGAACTCCTATCAGGATATCAGCTGATTTCTCAATAGAAACTCTACATCCCAAAAGGGAATGGCATGATATATTTAAAGTGATGAAAGGTAAGAACCTACAACCAAGAATACTCAACCCAGCAAGACTCTCCTTCAGATTTGAGGGAGAAATCAAAAGTTTTCCAGACAAGCAAAAGTTAAGAGAATTCAGCACTATCAAACTAGCTTTACAACTAAGGCAAAAGGAATTTCTTTAGGTAGGAAACCCAAGAGAAGAAAAAGACCTACAGAAAAACCCAAAACAATTGAGAAAACAGTAATAGGATCATACATATTGATAATTACCTTAAATGTAAATGTAGTAAATGCCCCAACCAAGAGACCTATACTGACTGGGTGAATGAAAACATGTGCATGTATGCACTTCCACTTATTACATCACTCTGACTGACCCCCCCCAAATTGTATGTAATTATTTTAGATTGTTAAGTTAATCATGTTCCCATTATGGTTTGCAATTGTAATTAGCTTCTATTTTTTGTCTGGCTATTGATTACGAAACTGATAAACATATTTTACTTTGTGATTATGTAACTGTGACTCACTTAATACCATTGTATCATGATTGGTCAACAACTGGTCAAAAATAATAGAACTCTGTATCACCAAAACTAGGATCAAGTAGAAAAACCTGTAATCACTTTTTAAAATCCAGATGCATATCAGAATTATCTTGAAATTTTTTGAAAAATACAGATGTTCAGGTACTGCTTTTTTTGTTCAGAGCTCCAGATATGTTTCTCAAGAGCAGTCATATTTAAAAACAACTGGACTACATGATGATCTTTTACTTTTATCTAGTTTGTTCCACTTTTTCTATTTCATATTCAGTGCTTCCACTTCATTTATATTCTCCAACTTCTCCATCTCTTCATTTTTTTTGAAGTTTTTCTCAAGCCTTTATCAAGTGTAGTAGAAAAGCTTTTGTATACACATACACACACATATATATATATACATATATATATTTTAGAAAATTTAATGAATTTTTGCCTAACTAAAAAAATTATGACATTTTTATTCCACTTGTTTGGCTTAGTATGAATAGAATGCTAGGTTTCTAATTAAAAAATAGGTATGCAACAAGCAACAAAGTTCTCTGTATAGCATAGGGAAATATAGTCAATATCTTGTAATAATATATGATGGAAAATAACTTCAAAAATAATATATGTGTATTTATATAACTGAATCACCTTGCTGTGTACTTGAAACATTAAGAATGAATGTGAGAGTCTCTCAATCATGTCTGACTCTTTGCGACCCCATGGACTATACACTCCAAGGAATTCTCTTAGGCCAGAATACTGGAGTGAGTAGCTGTAGGGATCTTCCCAACTCAGGGAAGAAACATTGTAAGTCAACTACATTTCAATAAAGTAAATATATTTTTTAAAAAGTATACATGAAAAAAGTCCAGAATAGACAGAACTAATCTGTGTTGGTAGAAATCCCAGTAGTGATTGTCCTGGGGAGGGATTGCCTTGGAAGAGGCCTGATGGAACTTAACAGGTTAGTAACAGTGCCCTTTATCTTGATTACAGTGTGAGACACATGGGTTTCCACTTCTGTCAGAATGCAAAGAACTTTACACTTAAGATCTTTATGGACATTGTATCTACAAAGCATGGAGTGGATTCTCAGTAAAATAATAGCAGCCAATAGTTCATAAGCATAAGTCACACAAGGAAAGGATTTATATAGAGATTAATATTTTAAAAAATTTAGATTTTAGAGGCATAGAAGTCAGCCATATATAGGTACTTCAGAGATCTCAGGCCTTTAAAAGTACATTCCTAAATAAGATGGCTACTACCAGGAAAAAAAGAAAGTAATAGTTGTTGATAAGAATGCAGAGAGAACCCTTCTACCTTGTTGATGAGAATGTAAAATGGTGTAGTCACTATGGAAAACAGTATGGCAGTTCCTCCAAACATCAGACATAAATTACCAAATGATCCAGCAATTCTACTTTTGGGTATATACCCAAAACAACTGAAAGCAATGACTCAAACAGATACTTGTACACCCATATTCATAGTAGCACTAATCACAGCAGCCAAAAAATGGAAGCAACCCAAGTGTTCACTGAGAGATGAAAGAATAAGCAAAATGTCACATGTATCTATAATTGAATATTACTCAGCCTTCAAATGGAAGAAGAGTCTGATACATACTATACCATGGATGAAACTTGAGGACATTACGTTAAGTGAAATAAACTATTCACAAAAAGGACAAATACCATATAATTTCACTTATATGAGGTATCTACCACAGTCAAATTCATAGAGACAGAAAGTAAAATATTGGTTGTTGGGGGCTAGTGGAGGTGGGGTAATAGGGAGTTATTGTTTAATGGGTACAGTTTTACTTCTGACAAATGAAGGGTTTTGGAGATGGATAATGGTGATAGTTGCATAACTATGTAAAAGTACTTAATGCCATGGAACTACATGCTTAAAAATGGTTAAGATGGTAGATTTTATGTATATTTTACCACAATTAAAAAATACAGATCTCCAAAAATACTCAAAGACATCAACTACCTGAGTCCTCTGGACATTATACAGACTCACCTAGGTAACTCTGACTTTGAAAAATTTTCTCTGTTGTCCATAGTTCTTTTCCTTGTTCCAATTTGCGGATCATATCAGGCTTAGTTATGTGAAATCCTGATAATAAAAAATAAGACTTGGTCTAAGAAGCTGTTAGGCTTTAAAACTATTGAAGGAAGAGAAAGATACAGCTTCAAGGTGGCTATTAGACAAGGCTATTAATGTCCTACCAAAGTTAATACCTTGCACTAGGCAAGTGAGGACATAATCATGCTTTCTATTAACAAAAAGAGATTATTCATCACCTCTGATCTTTGAAATTCAAAGTTCCACATGTTTCAGAAATTCTTGAAAGGAGATGCATGACACAGAAACACGCAAGGAATTTTCCTTACCCACAGAGATGAGGTGACAATAGTTTTCCAACATGACATCTCTGTAGAGGGCCTTCTGAGCAGGGTCCAGTTGCTGCCACTCCTCCTGGGTGAAGTCCACAGTCACATCCTTGAATGAAACTGATCCCTGTAAGGGCATACTCCAGTTCATCCTAAAGTAATTGGAACTAGTGAGAACTAGACACTGGAGACCATGTTCGGTGGTCAGACCTGGTCTTCTTGTGTTTTGTACTGTAGAAAATTCTATCTGGAAATACATTCAATTGTATTTACCTATTATCTCATGCTAAAAATATATGAGATCATGCTCTTTGCCTTGAATGTGATTGGTTGCTTGGTGCAGTGAAACAAAACCTTGACCTTGCTCATAAGAAGTTACAGGGCAAAAGAGGCATATGTTTAAATATTTACACTCAATAGATATTATAGATGTGATGACACAAATATGTACAAGGGAAAATACTATAGAGTAAGATTCTGGATTCTAAGATTTCACTGAAGACATAAATATTTTGTACTCACAATGAATTTATTTTGTAGCACTACATGTCAATGGGCTTTTAAAATACATTGGGAGAGTAAAACCAGTTAGTAAATTCAGGAAATAGCAAAAGGTACAATATGTTAGGAAAGAACCTTTGGGCTTAAGAAGAAAACAGTGTATGAAGAAAAGTATGGGCATATTTATGTAATAATACTGGATTTTTTTTTCTACAGATCAGTAGTCTTAAAAATGCTTTAAGTACCCTCCCAACATATAAATCATTAGTTGGCATTAATAGCAATCCACATTGTAAACAATTAATGTTCTTGAATGTAAACTACTACTATCTTCCTCCTTTTCAGTATACTGTCTTGTACATTTTGTACACATGTCTTTTGTAACACATGCTCTACTTGGGATCTACTGTTTTAAATGGAGTATTAAAAATGAAGAAATGTTAAGTCAGCACATATGTGAAAAAAACTTGTACTTTAGAGGCAATATTCTTGAACACTAGAGAAGGCTTGAAGTGTGTTAGGTGGGAAAGACAAGTACCCACTGTTGGAGGTCTGTCTGAGATTAAAGTGGTATTAATGGTCTAGACAGGGGACAATTGTTTGTTCCATGGTAAGTTTCAATAGAATTGATAATCAATTACTTGTAGAGTAGAAAAAAAGAGAGGTATAGCTCTCAGGTCATCTGCATAGCAAGTGGGTAGGTGCTGAGACTAGAAAAAGGAAATGGGAAGCAGGAGAAAGAATAGGCTGGACCAGAGGTGGTAATGAGGTAAACCCAGGGAGTGTACTTGAAATGTCTATGGAACATACAGGCAGTGATAGCTGTTGGAGGCTGGATATATGGTCCTGATACTCTGGCTAAAGGTCTAGAATGGAGAGCAGTATCTGAGGGTCACTAGAATCACATCAGTATAACCTTTGGAGTGAATGTGATTGTACATACACAAAAAGAGACATAGAGGAGAAGAGAACCAATTGGCATCTGGGGAAAATCCAGAATGGCATTTTAAAGATTGGTAGATAAAGAGGAATTTTTTGAAAGAAAAATATGGGAAGAGGAGAAAGTACCAACTTTGACTCAAGAGTAGACTATTATCTCAAGAGTGAATGAACACATGCATCTTCTTCTCCTGCACCCACATATAAAAATTAGAAGAAAGTAAAAAGATAAAAATACATCTATAACAGCACTGAAGTACAGAAAGGTTTTTCACTGGTGGGTCACAGTTTGTAGGAATTGCTGACAAACATGGATAAAACAGAAAGATCAGAGATGAATGGGAAATTTCAGTTTTCTGTATAAGGTTGCAAGCAAATCTCTATCTTAAACACCTCACAAAACAGGAAATTTAATCACAAAATAATAATGTGATCTATTAATTTTACCTCCCACCATACCATTGCAAAATCTAGGTCAGTGGAAATTATCAAGGTTTTGCATGTCTGCTCCTTGATTTCTTACAAATCTAGATCTCAAATCAGTGTCTACGTAAGATAGATTCATTCAAGTAATATAAATAAAGATAATACATTTCTCTTCCAGCAGTACTCTCATGAGAAGACCATGAAAGGAGACGATGAATGATACATCCAATCAGTATGTGAACATTGGCTACAACTAGAAACTGCATTTGAGGAAGGCTGAAGTCTATCCTGTTGGAATGAGAGAAACTGGGAATAGGGCTGTAACTAGGGTGAGGCAGGTGAGACACATGGGCACAAAATTTAGGGCTGGATAGCCCTGAGAGTCCCTCTTAAATTTTGCATGAAGGCCACTTGCCTGCCCTACTGGAAACCAGTTTGATGGAAGTAAATCCCAATATCCAGAAAATTTAAGAATAGAGAAGCAAATGTTCACACAACCTAAAAACAAGTTACTTCAGAAAGAGGAAACATCATCTCACCTGAGGCATGGCTTTGATGTTTGCAGGAGATGAGCCTTCTCTTTTGTGCTTTTCTTTGGAAAAGGGAAGAGTCCTGAGAAGGCAGAGATGGGAAGATACAAGGAGCCATGTGAAACCAGATTTGACTTAGATCTCTCAGAATAACTCAGTTAAACCTGCATCTATTTTCAATTTCAGCACTTGCTCACTTTGTGTATCCCACACAAATCCAGGACAGAGATTAGTAGGGAAATGGACCAATCCTGTTCCCTCACCAATGCCAGAAACCTAATCTGGTGAAGGAGAAGAGATTCTGGGGAATCTGTTGTAGCTTGGAGAGAGGGAATATTGTGTTTTTCCTTCTGCAGCTCCACCTAATGTCTCCCATGGAAGACAAATTTATCACATATTTCCAAATCGTTCTTCATGGATTTCCTATCAATTTACATTGCTATCAGCAGTGCATGAGAACACCTCCCCAAACCCTAATGAATGCAATTGAAAATAATTTTAATCTCTGCCTACATATATCTTTAATCTCTTCATACATATATATATGTGTATGAAAGTGAAAGTGAAGTCGCTCAGTTGTGTTTGAGATCCCATGGACTGTAGCCTACCAGTGTACTCAGTCCATGGAATTTTCCAGGCAAGAGTACTGGAGTGGGCTGCCATTTCCTTTTCCAGGATATATATGTATACATCTCTAATTTACATATTTCTTATATGAGAATAAGCTCCTTTTATTTCTTTTCTGTGAAGACATCTTATAGTATATTTGTTTTTCTCATGGTGGTGTTTATTTTATAGTTGGTTGACATTATCTCCTTTTTCAATTTAATAAATTAACTTATTTTAAGTTGAAAATAATTTTTAGCTGCTCAAGTGACTATTAAAATGTTTTTGCCTTGTGAAGATTTCTTCCCTATATGTATTCTTTAACAATACTATGTACTAAACAGTCCATATTTTCTCAGTTGATGTGAAATGCCATCTCTATCATTGTTACATATCCCTACATACTTGAGAATATCTGGATTTTCTATTTAATTTCTCTACTTCATCTCTTTGACTCACCTGTACATTCTACTTAATAAACAGTTAATTACTGAAGATTAACCATTATTTATTAGTGACCTATTAATAGTAGTTTAACTACTAAACAATACTTTTTAGCAATACAGGTATAGCAATAGAAATTGATCTTTCCACTTTGTAGGCTTCCAGGCAGAGAGGAGTATATTCTGCTAAATGAAGTCTGATGCATTGATTGCTACAGTGAATGCTTTAACTAGCAAAATAATATTTTAATTACTAAAATGAGATTGATCTTACGATTAAAAGTATACCTAATACTTTGATATCATGGAATGCCGTAAGAAGCTATTGACCCTGCCACAGATTTCATCCAGAAGCAGGAAAACTTATTCATATATCGCTGTTGAAAGTGTTGCTAGTGTATGCAGTGTGCAACTCTTTGTGACTCCATGGACTGTTGCCCGCCAGGTTCCTCTGTCCATGGAATTTTCCTGGCAAGAATACTGGAGTGGATTGCCATTTCCTTCTCCAGAGGATCTTCCCAACGCAGGGTTGGAACCCCCATCTCTTGCGTCTCCTGCATTGGCAGGCAGATCCTTTACCACTGTGCCTCCCGGGGAAGCCCCCTGAAAGTGCTAGTTATGGATAAAAATAAATGGTGGTTTGTTTTTTTTTCTGCATGCTACTCACAGAACACTAATCATTTTAACACACTGGTTTTAGTTAGTGTGGGTTTCCCTGGTGGCTCAGACGGTAAAGAATCCGCCTGCAATGCAGGAGGCTAGGTTCGATCCCTGGGTCGGGAAGATCCCCTAGAGACAGGAATGGCTACCCCCTCCAGTATTCTTGCCTGGAGCATCCCATGGACAGAGAAGCCTGACGGGCTACAATCCATGGAGTCACAAAGAGTTGGACACGACTGAACAAATAATGAATGCTTCCCTGTAGTGAACCTTACCATCTGGGAATGATGAAATCTTACCTCTTCCTTTCCAGTACTTATACCTCTATTTTATTTGCTAAGTTGCTACGAAGTTACAATTTTGGAGGCAGGCTTGATGATCTCTATTCAGATAATCAAATCTTACCTATCTAACTAGTGGCCAGTTTCCCAATCAAAAAAAAAAAACTATCACAAAACAGTAACAGTAGGTTACAAACACACGCAGAGTTAAATTCTATCACTTCAGAAAAGCACCATAGCACAGGCACCCGCGTATCATTCACAATCTCTGACAGCACATTAATAATTCCAGGCGAAGTCAGAAAATCACATCACAAATCATTTCGCTTCTCCATAGTCACCTGCGCTCTCAAACAGGGCTCACACCTATTCGGAAGAGATACACATGCAGAGGAATCCCCACGCAGCAGCGAGACTCATTCAGTTTTACACACAGTCAGCCGCAACACTGCACAGAGCAGCAGGACGCATCCACAACGCTGCCGGTTGGGTACAGGCGGCCGCCTCCATTTGGTACACACACACCCGCGGTGTGAGGTCCTGCTCCTCGCGACGGAACTCCCTCGGGGTCAAAACAGACAAAAATCTCCCTTCGGAAAACTCGCTCCAGGTCACACAAGATTGTCACCTTCAGGGTCACGCCCACGGGCCACGCCCGAGGCCGCGCTCTCACAGATCTAAATGTCTGGTTTACCAAGGGCCCGGCTCCGGTTCCGTCCTCATAATTATAGGCCCGTTGTGGACTCCCGGTTTCCCCCCTAGGCTCCCCATCAGGTACGGCTTCCCTAGTCCGCTCTCCCGGGCCGGAACTCCCAATTCGCGCCCCCTCTGGGCCCCTAGGACCTACCAACCTCACCCCAGCCAAGGCTCAGTCGTCTGCGCCTGCGCACTCGAGCACTGGTTGGCGCTCCCAGGAGTCCACGCGGCGGCGGGTTAGCAGCGGCGAGGTGCGGGCTGCAGGCGCTAGGTCTGTTTCTGCCAGGGTCCGCTTTTCCGGGTTGGGCTACGTTTCTCACAGGCTCTGAGGGCACGAATGCACTTCGGCCTCTGGTTTATTTTCCCCTGACCTTGTAGTCATAGTTTGCCTAGCGGTGAGCGGAGGTGACTCGGGTCTGGATGCAGGAGGAGCTCACTGCTGGAGTCCTGAAGTTTCCCAGGCACGGATGCCGCAGGTAGAGGCGGGAGCCTTAGGCTTTGCAAGTCACCTGCTGAGGGAAGGTGACTGTGGGTGTGACTGTGTGCCTGCGTCAGCGTAAGATGTGGTTATGAGTGCTTTGAGAAAGAGCGAGAACGAGTGTGTGAGTGACGGGACCGGGCTGTGTACGTGCGGACTCTCTGACTGGTCCAGGTTAGGCGCCTAAGACTGTGAATGTGGGCGGGGCCTCATTAATGACCCTGCTCGGCGGCGACTGTGAGGCTTTAAATACTGTGACTAAGTAACCATTTGACAGCACTATTGTAACGGGCTAGAGTCTGATCACTGCCAGCCGAAGGACTTACCAGGTGGCCCAGTGGCTAAGATTTCCAGGTTCCCAATGCAGGGGGCGGGGCTTGATCCCCAGTCGGGAAAGTAGTTCCTACTTGCTACAAATAAGAACCTGCGGAGCCACATAAACAAACAAACATGAAGCTACCATCACCTTTATTTAAAAAGCAAAACAAAAACTGGCCTGATGTGGCTTTTTCACTTTTAGTAGGGTAGAGCTTCATTTTTGTAGTTCTAGCGTTGAGGAATCCGTGGACAAGATCCCTGTGTGACTGTCTGTTCCTGTTAAGCCTCTGAGACCCTTGTTAACCACAGAGACCCTCAGTTTTATTTTATTTATTTATTTATTTTGAGACTCTCAGTTTTAAATCATGGCCCCTGTTGCCTTCATCAATGTACCCTGACTCTCTTGTCTAGCTTAAGAGCTTGATACACAGGCATTCAGTACATTAAGTGTAGCCTGTTCAGGCACTAATTGTCAATTCCATGGTTTCTTGGAATTTGTTGGAATTCTGGGTTTTCTTTCATTGCCTCTGTATTTTCACTTTTTAGAGCCACATTACACCGGAATGCTAGCTGCACAAAAGTAGCACTCTGGGTCTTCAATATATTGAGAGGTAGAATGATGGTTGCAACTAAAAAAAAAAAAAAGCATATTTCTGTGTTTATTAGGGCGATTTTAGAGCTGGAATTACCCCTAAAGCAGGGTGCTGGGAAACCATGATATTAAGGCATCAAGAGTAAAATTTCTGCTTCCAAAGATTCCTTTTGGAAGCTCTGTGGTGGCAAACTGCATATTGCATACATACAGTGTTTTCATAGCTTTGTCAACAGGAAAATTCGGTGAACATAGAAACAGATTCTGGTCCTAGGCTACAGTTAACTGATTTTTCTTTACGATACAGGGAAGGGTAAACAGTATTCCAGTTTTTCTCATCCTTCCATTGGGAACATGGATGATGGAGGCTTGCTAGCAATGAAGATTGTGTTCTTATTTAACCTGTCTTGGTATGAAAGGCCTGTATGTCATGATTCCCTTTCTCCTCCAAGTTTTGCTGTATTCTAAAAGAAGAGCCATGAAAGGGAAAAAATGTTGCAGTCACACATCTCAAACCCAAGCTAGAGGTCATTTTTGAGCATTTTGTTTCATGGAATGAATTAAATGCCCTACCGAATAGTGACTAATCCATTTACCTGGTCTCAAGGCCTTCTCTTCTTAGTTAATGATAGTTATTAATACCATGAGGATGCATCCCCTTCTTTCCCAGTTCCTCGTCAAATGCCTTTCCTACAGTTAATTTTTGTATAACTACTCACCACCACCTTGCCCATGTGCTGTTTTTGCCTGAGTAGATTTATGACACAGAAAGAGTCCTCTGTTACATGGTGATTTGTGAGGGAAGAGACCAATGCTTAGGCAGAATTACACATTAGATACCTTAGATTTTCTTCAAAGACATGAATGGGGAACTGGCAAGGAAGGAGAAGGTTTGATTTCAGTAACAGTCTTCAGTAAAAACAGTCTTCTGTTTTGGAGGCCTTTAAGAATATTATCTGGAGAAGGCAATGACAACCCACTCCAGTACTCTTGCCTGGAAAATCCCATGGACAGAGGAGCCTGGTAGGCTGCAGTCCATGGGATCGCTAAGAGTCGGACACGACTGAGCAACTTCACTTTCACTTTCATGATTTGAGAAGAAAATGGCAACCCACTCCAGTATTCTTGCCTGGAGAATCCCAGGAACAGGGGAGCCTAGTGGGCTGCCGTCTATGGGGTCGCACAGAGTCGGACACGACTGGAAAGTAATGGCAGCCCACTCCAGTGTTCTTGCCTGGAGAATCCCAGGAACAGGAGAGCCTGGTGGGCTGCCGTCTATGCGGTCGCACAGAGTCGGACACGACTGAAGCGACTTAGCAGCAGCAGCAGCAAGAATATAATATTATCATCCCCTGGAGAAGGAAATGGCAACCCACTCCAGTATTCTTGCCTGGAGAATCCTATGGACAGAGGAGCCTGGCAGGCTACAAAGAGTTGGACACAACTTAGTGACTAAACCACCACCAAGAATATTATTGGGGATTTGTACAGGGACATCTCTTTGAAGGGCAGACATTTTTTCCCAGTGGTTTAGGAGATTTATATGATACCGTCACTCCAAATCTTTGTTGTGATGAGACAAAGAACCTAGGAGCTTACACTCGCCTGACAGTACCAACCAGTTCTTGTATAAGATTTGCCATCATTTTTTTCTTTTTTGAGTCACATAATTGTGTAAACTGAGAGTCCGTACTATCTGAGTCTTGAACAGAGGTCAGCAAACCATGACCCTGTCAGCAAAATGCAGCTTGTAGCCTGATTTTTTGTATGGCCTGTGAACTAAGACTGGTTTTTAACATTTCTCTGTCACTGAAAGCATATCAAAAGGACACTATTTCATGACATGAAAATTACATAAAATTCAGATTTCATTGTTCATAAATAAAGTTTAGAATTTTGTGAAAACATTTTGTGGAAATTTGTTTTCTCTCGTTATATTAGCATCTAAATAATATCCTTGATTTTGTCTTTTGGCTCACAAAGTCTAACATATTTACTATCTGATTCTGAGAGGGTAACAGGCAGGAAGGCCAGGGGCCTCCAAACAGAGAAAATAGGCTGAAAGTGGCAGACATTTTTTATCCCTCTTTTAAGAAGCAGGAGGAACCAAACTAGTGATATATATATATTTTTCCTTTCTCTATACAAATTTAAAAAGAGGTTTCTGTTAAAATACTGTGTTGCCACAATGACACCTGGTTCTACCTGAAGTGAACTTTTCTCAAATCTTGAGTTAACCAATGAAGTTTTCTTATGGAAATGTTTGCTTAAGCTATGCTAATATACTATGCATTTACCCCAGACTCTTCTTCAAGTCAGTTCCACCTAATGGCACAGAAATGACTTGATAAACCAGTATGTTATACTTAGACATTGTTCCCCTAATCTATGTAAACGAAACTATTTGTATGGTAATCTGCCTTTCTACAAGATTCAAGTCAATCGTTTTATGGCCCTTCTCTGAGTTTTAAGACATTCCTTTCTTTCATTAAGAGACCACTAGTAATTATATAACATCCAGCTAAAGACTAGCGGGGGGGGGGGGGGGGGGGGGGGGGCGGGGGGGGGGAGGTTATTCTTTCTGCCCACTTCTGATACCTATGTCAGAAGCTTTCTCTGTCTCCTTTATACTTTAATAAAGCTTTATTACACAAAAGCTCTGAGCGATCAAGCCTTGTCTCTGGCCCTGGATTGAATTCTCCTCTGGAGGCCAAGAATCCCAGCGTCTTTTCGTGGTTCAGCAACAACCTTTCAGTTCTTTACAGAAAAATTTACTAACCTTTAATTCCAGAGTCCACATCCCACATGGTGCTAGTGGTAAGGAACATGCCTGCCAGTGCAGGAGACCTAAGAAGTGTGGGTTTGATCCCTGGGTTCAGGAAAATCCCTTGGAGAAGGGCATGGCAACCCACTCCAGTATTCATACCTGGAGAATCTGATAGAGGAGCCTGGAGGGCTACAGTATATGGGGTCGCAAAGTCAGGACACAACTGAACGCCTTGCAGGCACACATGCCACATCCTGTACACCTTGTGTCCTCATAATCTTTCTGGTCATTTAGGGCTTCCCTGGTAGCTCAGCTGGTAATGAATCTGCCTGCAATGCAGGAGACCCTGTTATAGGCACGCTTTCTGGGAAACAAACTCACTCAGAAGGACAATGCAGATAGTGGAGTGAAGCTTATTACACCGGCGGGCCCAAAGCAGAGTCTCCTCTTAGTCAAGGACCCCGACCAGCATTTGTGAAAACCTTTTATAGCCCAAGTGTATGTGTCCGAACCCACCACCCCAAATTCCTTGAGACTTACAAAGGAAGGGTAAATACAATCACAACAATCCCATCATTCACGTGTTATGTGATCAAACAGTTAATAATCAATAAGCCCGCGGTTACATTCCAACCAGTTAATAACCGATAAGCCTGTGGTTATGTTCTGATACTGTCCGGAGTCAGGGGTGATTGGTGTATGTTTTTTCTTAGGCGATGAGTAACCTGGATACAATCTTCAAGGTTCCCCTGTCCGGAGGGGGTCTTATCCTTCAATTGTCGTTCCCATAGGCACTAAGCAGAGAGTTCAGAGTCCACTGGAGAGGCAGCGGAGCACAATCAGCATGGACAGGCCTGAGAAAGAATACTGGCCCTATGAATTCCTTCTTCAAGCCCAGTTCGATTCCTGGGTCGGGAAGATCTGCTACAGAAGGGATAGCCTACTAGTTGCAGGAAGGAGGACCCCTTCCAGGGCCCCAAACCGGACTTTGTCTAACACTCAGAAATGAATTGTCCAAGGAGACACATGTGCTGACAAAACAAGAGATTTTATTGGGAAAGCCCACCTGGGTGGAGAGCAGGAGGGTAAGGGAACCTAGGAGAACAGCTATTCCAGGTGGGATTGGTTTCCGGGTTGTCTTTAGCCAATCATTCTAACTCAGAGTCCTTCCTGGTGGTGTATGCCTTGTTCAGCCAAGATGGATACCAGTGAGAAGTATTCTGGGAGGTGGTTGGACATGTGGTGTCTCCTTTTGACCTTTCCTGAAATCTTCCGGTTGGTGGTGGCTTATTAGTTCCGTGTTCCTTACCAGGACCTCCTGTCTTAAAATAACTCATGCAAATGGTTACTATGATGCCTGGCCAGGGTGGGTGGTTTCAATCAGTGTGCTTCCCCTAACAACTCCCCCCTGAGAGACTTCATACTCAAGATACTTTTTGGGAATTGGGGCGGAGGTCTCTTTCTTTTGTGCATGGGCGTAGGCCTGCCTAGCAGAGCAAAAGTCTCTACCAGGTCTAAGTCAAGGTATTTTTTGTCTGAAACCAGCATTCATCTTATAATAACAGCAATTTAGTTTGAACCTTTGATTCTTCTCAGAGACAAAATAGACAGGGGCCAAACAGGAGACCTAACAGGATGGTCATCACTGGTCCCCAGAAACAGGAGGCAACATTTGGGGTGAGGGCTGCAGGGTTTGTGACTTTTTTTTGATTGGTTGGTGGTGAGGCAACAGAGTTGTGTTTCAGGAATCTTGTGTTTAGTCTGAAGTTATCATCCTCCACCTGGGTGGGGGCTCCAGTTTCACAGAACTCAAAGACATTGTTATGCATATTTCTTTGAGTAGGAACCAGGACCCTGTCTGGAGGCTGTACCACCATTTGATTGTTTCAACTCTGTTTCTGTATCCCCTCCCTTCCCTGATAAGGAATTGTTTGAATCCACCCTTTGGAACTCTGGGAAGGTCAAGGAGGTTGAATGAAGCCTATATCTTACAGATAAGAAATGGAGAACACAAACCAGATCTGTACTCCAGAGCCTCACAGAGTTTTGCTCAGTTTTAATTTAGGGAACTAGGCAACAGTTGGGCTTCCCTGATGGCTCAGAGGGTAAAGCATCTGCCTACAATGCAGGAGACCCGGGTTTGATCCCTGGGTCGGGAAGATCCCCTGGAGAAGGAAATGGCAACCCACTCCAGTACTCTTGCCTGGAAAATCCCATGGACTGAGAAGCCTGGTAGGCTACAGTCTATGGGGTCGTAGAGAGTTGGACATGACTGAGCTTCAGTAGACAACTATGACTGTGATATCTTGCTGTCAAAATGGGGCATAGAACTGTCTCAGCTTGGAGAATAGACACTGAATTGGAGGTATTTCTGAGTTCCAAGTTCTAGATCTGAGTCTTGTATGATTAAAATCTCAATTAAAAAAAAAAAATCTCAATTTCTTGGTCTGCCATTTTGGTGTAACAGACCCAATTAGAAGTGGTTGGAGGAGTGATAACTGGCATTTTAATAGACAAAATAAATCTCATTTCTTTTTAGAAGAATAGGCCTGAAATCCAGTCTGGACCTGGCACTTCGGGGAGATTTGTAGCCAGGTAGCCAGTTGTCTAGTTTTATAAAAAGTAAGGTTGCAGTCACTAGCTTATAGCAGACATTGTTTTGAGGATGGCGGCATTCAAGCCTGACACAACTCAGAAAACTCAAATGTTTAGCAATACAAGGTCTAATCTGAAATTATACCCATAGCATCATCTAGTTATTTTCCAGGATGTCTGAACCATAGCTACCCTATTTTGACTTTAATTGTAAAATTTTTCTCAACAGCCAAAGCAGATTTCAGTGACGTCAGTGTTTTTCTAGGTATGAGAAGATGTAAGAATTGAGACTCATAAAATCTTCTCTTGAAAAGACCTAACTATCTGAAGGCCTGTTCTGCCAGTTTTTTCCAGAGCACAGAGTGCCTCATTCCTGATTTTCACCCTGAACTCCTTTCAGGGGAGTTGAATGTCAGCAGCTGCAGTGGCCATGATTTAATCTTTGTGGATGTAGATGGCAAGTGTCAGTTTTCAGTTGGCAGAGCCCCTTTTTGCTCATAAACTTGACCATGATTCTGAAGGGGACATTTCATGACCATTTTACCCCATGGTGCTGAGAATGTCCATTCTCAGGTTTTGCAAAGATTTTGTTGACAGGTCACTCAATGTGTTGTTACTGGACTAGTCCATAAAACAGTATCCTAAATTTTCTAGACCACCTATCTTACTAGCCTCTTGGTCCAGGGAAACATTCCCCCTTGTCTCTTTTCATATCTAGAGTTACACTGTTACCATCATTGATCTCATATGGAACTATATATTATTTTATCAGAGGCCTCAGTCACACATTTGGCAGTGTAAGAAACAGCAATTTTGTAAAACAGGTGAAATACATATAACATAGCAGTATTAGTAAAGTCACAAGTAAGACTTAAGAGCTTTCATTAGATGTAGCCCAGTACATCCCAGGTCATCTGACTTGGTCTACTCTGTAGAATCTTTATCTTTCAGGGAAATTATATATTGGCACCACCTATAAGGCATATAGCCCAGTTTTTTAGTGTTACTAGACTGATTATTTTAGTATGATTTAATTGTTTTCAACACAGAGGAGACTTTAAATGTAAATTACCATAGCCTGGTGTTATCTATATAAATCTGTCTCATAATTGTGGGAGATTTTTCCCTCCTTTGCTGAAACTTTGTTTGTTGCTCTGATTGAGTTTGAGTAATAGAAGAAAGTTCAAATTTATGGCCAGAGTCAGAGCAGGCATTATTAATTTGCCTGGTGAGGGGATCCCATCTAGTAATTACAATAGTGTCTTGAATATGACTATAATTTTTTTTTGAACTAAATTTTTTCAGGGCCAACCAGTTAGACCCTTGTAGTAGAGAAATTCACCAAGGTAACCCAGAACTAGACACAGGTAATTGGCCACAAACCCAACAATTGGATTGATTTCTAAAACTAGTATAGGATCAGGCCTATGATAGAAAAGCATTTGATTTATATGTAAAGGTCTAAGAAGTCAAGAAAACATTATAAATGATCATATGAATCAGGTCCAGCATCTTGGGCAAGCTGTCTACCTCTAATGTCATCATCTTCTCATCTTGGTGTAGTGTAGTTTTTCCTCTGTTTGAGCATCATTTTAAGGCGAAATCAAGTCAGCTGTCTTCTCTATAGACCAATCCAGTGTAGGGGCCTTTGGAAATGGGAATTAATCTAAGAGTTAATTTCCCTTCAGTTTCATTGTGCATGAGCTAGTTGAGTACCTGATAAAAAAGCCTTTCCATCCAGGTTGGAGACAATTCTTTAAATTATGTCTTTTCCCAGTCCTGGTTGCAGGTCATGAGGTTTCTGATCTTCATCCAAAGATAGATTACTGAGATAAGCTTTAGAAACAAACTTAGGGTGTTCTTTAATAATTTAATTAAATTTTACATTAGTACCACATAACAGCAAAGAACTATCTAAGAAATGAGTACTACTAGATGCAGACCTCCATTAACAAACTGGGATTTAACATTTATTGAAACATCTTTTTTTCCCTAAAATTACCCTCATTTTTATCAAATATAACCAAATTAAGGCTAATTTGTTTGTAAAATAGGTCTGTTGCCACTAAGTTTGGCCTGATGATTTATACAACCATAATTGATCACAGACTTTTTATTTTGCTGAAACGTTTATAGAGTCTCTGAACTCTATAGACTGAACTTTTAAAATAAAACAGGGCTGGGAAAATCACACCAAAGGCTTATCACAGATTTTGCCTAACAAATCTAGGTGAATTTTTTCCTTTTTAAGGTCTCAAAAATTCCTTGAGATTTTTGTACCTGTTGGTGAGATAACCTTTTTAACGTATTTGATAAATTTATTGGAAACCTAAGAGTTTCCAATTTCTGGAGGAGTCAGATAAAGAGAAAATATAATTGTTTTGTTTATAATGTATAATTTTACCAAATTATTGTCATAATTAGTTTGAGAGTAAGGTTTTCTCTACCCCCAGAAAACATAAGATTTAAACTGGTAATTTTTCAGATAGAAACCATAAAAGTTATAAGCATATTTGCTGGTTCAGTCAGTCTTTTTATTAACTTTTGTGAAGTCATCAGGTTTTCCATTAGAATACCAGGACATATCAGAATGTTAAGAATTCCAAATAATTTTTAGGATATCTGTATTAGTAATTTTGCCATATAACATGAGCAGATTTATTACTCATTTGATGTAATCTTTTTCATGTAATTTAACCAATCAAATAAACACAGTTAGTTTAATATCTCTCTTTGGGATGTTTCAGGGGCTCTCTGAAGCACCCCAAAGTTAGCTAGAGGTCAAAGGAACTTTAAAATAATTTGATTTAGGAAGTTTTGTCAAAAAAATCAATTAAAAGAGTTTAGAACATTTGGTCAGATTTAGTCAATGTTGATGGGTGTATCATTTAGCTTGTTGATATGTCACAATGGGCATATATATTGAGGCTCAAAGTCTAGTGAAAGTCGATTCCACCATCTTGGACTTAGTTGGTTCTAATCAGTTTTCCTATGGCTATGTCATTCCTAACAAAATCCATTTATCTAATTGTAATCCAATTTTAGAAAATCCTGATCAGGTATAACTCTTTTTAATATTTATTCTCTCTCTCTTTTTTATTTTTACTGAAAACACACTTTCTACTTTTTTTTAGCAACCAAGAACTTTTATATTAGCATTTTATAGATTGGCGAGCATAAATACCAGTGATAATTTCTAAAACCCTTGCTTTCTTAAAATATTTTAGGATGGCACCAAACATTTATTTATAGTCTCAAATCTCTTTAGTTTTTCTGTAAAAGGAAATCAGTGTTTAGTAGTAAATGTTTCAAAATCTTATTTTATTTGAAAATGACCTATTTAATAAACTTCCAACACTTAGTTTAGCACAACCCTTAGAAATTCAAGTCACCCCAATCTGGAGAGACTATTTTAGACAGATATTTTAAAAGCATACTTATTCTTAATAGAGTTTATCTAAAAGCTCATACCTCATTTACATTTTTTAGAAGTATTTTTACTCGAGGTAATTTTCTTTTTGACAAACTTGTAACAGATATGGTAATATTTAACTTATATTAAACCTAGGTACAATGAAAATATTTTACTAAATGTTAATTATTTTAAGACATGTCTATATTAGAGAGGTCAACAAAAAAACATTAATATCAGTTATTTACTACTGAATATTTACCAGTTCACATGAACCTGGAATATATTGTTTAACTTAGAATTATTTGATTTGTAAGCAGTTAACTTTTTTTAAGATAATTAAATAGAGCTCATTTACAAGTTAATCTCAAAATATTATCTAGAGACAAAGACATACCGAGACATATTTAGACAGATACAACACAAGATCTAGCTTCATTTTTTTCCTAGCTTCATTTTTTAAGCTTAGTCATGAATTACATATTACAATATAAAATTTACTAGTTTATAAAAAACTGTTGGAGTAAATAAATTTTTTTAAGTTTTTTTCCCATTTTTCCTCAGTGTCAGGAGTTAGAGATGGTCTAGATAAGTGTTCCTGAGAGCACTGGTCTCAAGGCACAGGGAAAGAAAATCAAGTTCTAACAAAATGGCAGCAGGTCTAAACCAAATGGTAGCCAGACAAAGCAAAATGACTATCAAAAATCACAACACAGAACACAGAGTTAAAACACACATATCGACCTGGCAGTCTTCATCAGACACTCCCTTAAATACAAGAATACAGTCTCTCAGAAAACCTCCTATAGAGACATAGAACTTCAGATCCAAGTACTAACAGAGTAAATGAAAATATCTCAGGTCTTCAAACATTTCAAAGGGAGGAAAGGAAGCCAGGTTGAAAGAAGGGGGAGGAGGCGGGAGAGGGGGGCAAATGGGGTGGTCTTACAGAAGTCTCCTGCCACCTGCAGACACCCAGGTGTTATGGAACTTTACCCTGGACCTCCAGAGAAGGGAGGACTGGAACTCAGCCCTATCAGAAACCAGATCAGAACAGAACCAGAATTCAAGTTCTCTGCTAAGAGGAGGTGATCAGTCTCCAATCCTCATCTCAGGCTGGGGCCCTTCAACCAGATTTTTGCGTCCAGGACCAGGGGATTAGAAAAAAGGGGAAGGGTAGGAAGGGTTAAGGAGAGGAAAGACAGAGGGAAGGGGAGAGAGGTCAATAAAGTCTCTTGTTCCTTAACAGTTGAGGCACTCTGGCCAGTTGTCCACATCAGGAGGAGACCAGGGACGAAAGGGTCCCAGTTGTGGCCGCTGGGTATGGTCCATTGGCAGGCAAGCTGGCCCCTGAGTACCCTGAGTGGTCAGGATGTCAGTCACAGCAAAGAAGAATCCTACCGGAGTCTCCATCTGTTGCAGGAAGGAGGACCCCTTTCAGGGCCTGAAACCGGGCTCTTGTCTAACACTCAGAAATGAATTGTCCCAGGAGACATATGTGCTGACAAAGCAAGAGATTTTATTGGGAAAGGGCACCTGGGTGGAGAGCAGGAGGGTGAGGGAACCCAGGAGAACAGCTCTGCCAGGTGGCTCTGGTTTTATGGTGATGGTATTAGTTTCCGGGTTGTCTTTAGCCAATCATTCTAACTCAGAGTCCTTCCTGGTGGTATAAGCCTTGTTCAGCCAATATGGATACCAGTGAGAAGGATTCTGGGAGGTGGTTGGACATGTGGTGTCTCCTTTTGACCTTTCCTGAACTCTTCCCGTTGGTGGTGGCTTATTTGTTCCAGGTTCCTTACCAGGACCTCCTGTCGTAAAACAACTCATGCAAATGGTTACTATGATGCCTGGCCAGGGTGGGGGGCTTCAATCAGTGTGCTTACCGTAATATACCCACTCCAGTATTCTTGGGCTTCCCTGGTGGCTCAGCTGGTAAAGAATTGGCCCACAATGCGGGAAACCTGGGCTCAATCCCTGGGTTGGGAAAATCTCCTGGAGAAGGGAAAGGCTACCCACTCCAGTATTCTGGCCTGGAGAATTCCAAGGACTGTATAGTCCATGGGGTCACAAAGAGCTGAACATGACTGAGTGACTTGACTTCTTCCTTCCTTCATTAATCTAGAGTATCTGGATTAAAATCTAGGTCTTGTAATGACATTATATTTATGCATTCACTTTTTAAAAACTTGAATGTTTTGAATGTTTTCATACTTTTTCCAAGTTTTGAGATATAGTTGAACATAATTTTAACTAAAATTTTTATAACCTTGCATTTAATGACTAGTAGTCATGAATGGATATTCTATATTTTAAACCAATCAGTTGTTGTTAAAGCTGAATCTTACCTGGGTAATTCCTTCTACTTGCTATGCAGCTCGCATGTCTTGCCCAAATTTTCCTTCCTTCCAGAACCTTCTGGGAACACATATCCGTGTCTTTTCACATGCAGACATGTTCAGGAATGTGGCTTTGGCTTATTTTGGGTGGAAATGCATCTGCTCAGATGTATTTATTAATATTCAGAGGAATAATGTAGGAACTGGATAGTTTACATTACTATCTGGGTGCCACTGAAAAAAAATATCTATGTACCTCCCTATTCAAAAGCTACTTGATTTTAATTTAAATCTTTTTTTTCTGACATCTTTGTGGGATTCACCCATGTTATGCACGTAGCAGGCCCCCCTTTTTTTTCCTTTATATTCCGTTATAGGATGTTGCACAGATTACTTTTCTCTCCTTCTGATGTTGGAAATTTGAGTTGTTTCAAATTTTTCTATAAGAGATACTACTGCTATGAACATTACTGTATTGTATGCTTATGTTTTGTCAACATAAGCTTTCTTTTCTGCTGTGGGAAAATGTCCTGGGAAAGAATTGCTGGGTTATGTAATAAATCTATGTTTAGTTTTGTAGACACTATGTTTAGTTTTGTTTTGTATGCTTATGTTTTGTCAACATAAGCTTTCTTTTTTGCTGTGGGAAAATGTCCTGGAAAAGAATTGCTGTGTTATGTAATAAATCTATGTTTAGTTTTGTAGACACTGTTTAGTTTTGAACACACTGTAGTGTGTTATGCTCTCACACCCACTGCATGAGAGTTTGTTTTTTCTTTTTTTGCATGAGAGTTCTAATTGTAATAAGTTAAGCATAATATTATAATCTTTATCATCTTTATGATAACCACTAAGAGAATAATGTATAACAGTATAAATTAATGGAGAAACTATTTGTGTAATACAACAGGAGGTAAGAATGGTA
This sequence comes from Muntiacus reevesi, assembly GCF_963930625.1. Classification (NCBI taxonomy): domain Eukaryota; kingdom Metazoa; phylum Chordata; class Mammalia; order Artiodactyla; family Cervidae; genus Muntiacus; species Muntiacus reevesi. The sequence goes on from NC_089250.1 coordinate 258,957,964, forward strand.
GAATAAAAATATAAAGAAATAGGGACTTTCCTGGTGGTCCAGTGGTTAAGAATCCACCTCAAAATGTGGGGGATGTGGGTTTGATCCCTGGTCGGGGAACTAAGATCCCATATGCTGCAGGGAACTAAGCCAGGGTGCCACAACTACTGAACCCATGTGCTGCCACTAAGACCCAAAATAAAAAAAAATTTTTTTTAAGGGGGGGGCTTCTCTGCTGGTCCAGTGGCTAAGACTCCATGCTTCCAAAGCAGGGGTCCCACGTTCGTACCCTGGTCAGGGAACATCCCACAACTAAGAGTTCACATGCTGCAGCTGTAGATCCCATGTACCTCAACAAAGACCCAGTGTAGCCAAACAAATAAATAAATATTTTTTAAAAAGACAGAGGGGACACATAAAAGCAAATGTTGGTATACCCAACATTATTAGTAATTAAATGTAATGGAAGTAGATTAAACATTCCAATAAAAAAAAATTTGTTATCAGCCTGGATGAAAAGTACAAAATCAACGGTATGTTTATAGCAGCTGATATATATTAAGTGTAATGATACAGAAAACTTGAAATATGAAAGAGGTAAAAAAAAATATATGAAAGAGGTATAATATAAAGACTAACTTGTGGAAAGTTGGTGTCTCTATATTAAGATCAGACCAAAAAAACAAAAAAAAACTTACAAGAAATAACTGTTTTATAGTGTTTTATAAATGATATAAAAGTCATTTATATGGGGGGATGTTTTATAATGATAAAAGTTTAAACCTAAAAAGAAGATACATTAGTCATGAATTTTACCTAGTAACACCCTCAGGATATATTAATATAAACCAAAGATTAACAAAGGATGAATCCACAAATGCACTCATTGTTCATAACACTGTACAGGAGGCAGTGATCAAAACCATGCCAAAGAAAAAGAAATGGAAGAAGGCAAAATGGGGGACTTTCTCAGTAATCCAGTGGCTAAGACTCCATGCTTCCAGTGTTGGGGGCCCAGGTTTGATCCCTGGTCAGGGAACTTAGATTCCATATTCCACAACTGAAAGATCCTGTGTGCTGCCACAAAAACCTGGCACACCAAATTAATTAATTAATTAAAAACAAGAAGAAAAAAAACTGGTTGTCTGAGGAGGCCTTACAAATAGCTGAGGAAAGAAAAGAAGCAAAAGGGTAAGGGAGAAAGGGAAGGATATACCCAACTGTATGCAGAGTTCTAGAGAATAGCAAGGAGAAATCAGAAGGCCTTCTTAAAAAAAAAAGAACAGTGCAAAGAAACAGAGGAAAACAGTTGAATGGCAAAGATTAGATATCTCTTCAAGAAAATTGGAGATATCAAAGGAACATTTCATGCAAGGATGAGCACAACAATGGACAGAAATGGTAAGGACCTAACAGAAACAGAAGAGATTAACAAGAGGTAGCAAGAATACACAGAAGAACTATACAAAAAGGGTCTTAATGACCTGGATAACCATGATGGTGTGGTCACTCACCTAAAGCCAGACATCATGGACCTTAGGAAGCATCACTATGAACAAAGCTAGTGGAGATGATGGAATTCCAGCTGAGCTATTTAAAATCCTAAAAGATAATGCTGTGAAAGTACTGCACTCGATACATTAGCAAACTTGGAAAACTCAGCAGTGGTCACAGGAAAAGGTCAGTTTTCATTCCAATCCCAAAGAATAGCAATGCCAAAGAATGTTTAAACTGCCATACAACTGAGCTCATTTCACATACTAGCAAGGTTATACTCAAAATCCTTCAAGCTAGACTTCAGTGATACGTGAACCAAGAATTTTCAGACATATAAGCAGGACTTTAAAAAGGCAGAGGAACCAGAGATCAAATGGCTGACATTCGTTGGATCACGGAGAAAGCAAGGTAATTCCAGAAAAACATCTGCTTCATCGACTACTCTAAAGTCTTTGACTGTATGCATCACAACAAATTGTGGGAAATTTTTAAAAGAGATGGGAATACTTTTCTCCTGGGAAACCCGTATGCAGGTCAAGAAGCAACAGTTAATACTGACATGGAACAACAGACTGGTTCAAAATTGGGAAAGGAGTACCACAAGGCTGTATACTGTCACCCTGCTTATTTAACTTATATGTGGAGTACATCATGCGAAATGCCAGGCTGGATGAATCACAAGCTGGAATCAAGATTGCTGGGAGAAATATCAACAACCTCAGATATGTGGATGATACTATTCTAACGGCAGAAAGTGAGAGGAACTTAGGTTGTCTCCACATCTTGGCTATTGTGAATACTGCTGTGGTGAAGACGGGAGTCAGGTATCTCTTTAATAGCCTGTTTTCATTTCCTTTGGATATAGCTTATACTGCTATTTTACTTGATCAGTAACAGTCATAATTCTACAAGCAGAATCAAAATGACATGTACCTAACTAGACACACAGAGTCCCTCATTCATTAATATCACTTATGATCCAGTTTCACAGTCAACATATAATGAACACATAAAAATCATGATAAGTAAGAGTTGGTACAGCACATTGTTTCCTATGATCTCACCCACTGCACAGAACCACAACATGGATCCTACATATTCCTAACTCCACTGAGCCCATCGCGTAATTCCACAGAATTCCAAACCAAACTGAGAAACCACTTACTACATAGTCACACACAGTTTCCCATACAAATCTTAATTAATCATCCTACAAGGTTTGTCAGCTTCTTAGAAAGTTAAACATAAACTTAATCTATTATCAGCATTTTTTTTCCCTCTAGGTATTTCCCTAGGAGAAATGGAAACATGCCATCGTTATCATAATAAATAAAACCTGAAAATACACCAAACGCTCATAAAGAGAAAAATGAAGAAACAAATTGTGCCACATTTGCACATTGGAATGCTGTCCGGAAAAAAAAAAAAGATGAACACAATATCCATAAATCTTAAAGAACAAGGACGAGCTAAAGGAGACAATTGGAATTGGAGAACTGACAGAACTAAATTAATATGACACATATCAGAACCATGGCTGTCTCCCTGTGAGACTGACTGGAAAAGGACACCAGGGAATTGAAGCTGAAGCAGTGATGTTATAAAACACTCACGAGGGCGGGCATACACTCAATACATTGAGTGTCTGCTAAGTGCTGATCTGGGTGTTGGGGCGTTCTCAAGGGGCACACCTGACAAAAACAACAAAATCCTTGTCCTCTGGTTCACGACCTGGGGTCTCGCCGGTCTAAGTGAGGTTCTCGCCCCGGCCCTCTCCTGCCCGAACTCCGCACGGTTTCAGCCCTTCTTAGCACTGCCTCCCTCGGCAGGGATTCACGATTCCCTCCCCGGCCCTTCTCAGCCGGGTTCCCGAGTCCCTCCGCCCTGGGCTTCTGATTCTTACCGGGCCCTACCAGACCAAGGCTTTTTTCGTTTGCTTCCTCTGCCCACCCCGAGTTCCCTTTACTGCCCTCCCCGGCCCAGGTTTGCAATTATTTCCTCGGCTTGGGCTTGCCTTCCTTCCACGACCTCCCCTAGCTAACCGAGGAGCATCACCTGACTCTTCGGCGTCTGAAAGGACCAGCAGCTGCAACTCCTCGCCATCGGCGAGCGATCCGCACACCCTGGAATTCCCGGGAGCCGGAGGCTCGGAAGGGCCTCAGCTGCCGGTGGGCTTCACGCTCTGCTCGGAGGGCCGGACGTTTTCTGTGTTGGACTACGTTTCCCACAGGCCCCAGAGCGTCGAATGAACTTCGACCTTGGGCTCCCCTTCTTGTGTCGTGACGGTTATTGGGTTATGCCTGGTGAGTTGAGATGAACCTGGTCAGGCTGCAGGAGGGGCTGGCGGTGATCGGGGAGGATGGGGTCAAGCTCGCGGAGGACGGATGGGGCGTGTGGAGCCAGGAGCCTGTGTCTGAGTGAGAGGCGGACGACCAAAGTTGCTGGTGCAATTGTTCGTGACGGCGTCTTTGTGGAGTGTTCTCGCTTGTGCATGTGTGAGAGCCAGCGAGCCAGTGAGAGCTAGTGTGTGTTGGGGCCCTGGGGTGGCGTGACAGGTATCTGGGTTCTTGGCACTGTCCGTGGGGGCGGAGCCTACCGTGGTTCACATCACCAAGGCAACGAGGGTGTGTGACTGACATTGTGACCGACATTGTGACCACGTGGTCCGGTACCGTCTCTGTTGTGACTGTCAAGAAAATGGAGTTTGTTTTTTCAATTAGCTTGTTGAAATTTTGAGTTCTTTTCAGTGCACTAGGAATGTGTGAATTTTTTTTTACGTGTGTGTGTGTGTATGTGTGTAAGCTGTATCAGCATGTCTGAGTACCCAGCCTAATGCTTAACACAGAGAGGACACCGGTGAAGTGAATGTTGCACACCCAGGGTATAATTGTAGGTTCCTTGGTTTCTTGGACTGTGTTTCCCTGGATTCTCTTCTGTCTTCACACCAAACAGCTAATTGGATCTAACTGTGAAGAAAAGTTCACTAGGGTGAGTCATGAATTTCATTCTTATAATGAGAGTTCCCAATAGAAAACTACCTCCGAAATCATGGGATTAGAATTGAGGCTTGCATCTGTTTTCAACACAGGTTTCTGGGAAGACTTGAAGCGGGAGGGGGACACAGGTGTAGCATCCCTTCCCAGGTAAAACTCCCTTGGATGCATTATGGATTTACACATGCATTATGCCATTTACACATTTCAGAACCACAGCATTCCCTGTGCTGTGCCCTCCAGAAACTGCTGTGAACTTAGATTCCAGCTTTGGGCATAGGTGGCGCTTACCTTTTTCTCTGATACTGGCAAAATCAGCAGTATTCTAATTTCCCATTTCCATCTGGTTGTATTTGTGGTGGGTGATGGGTCATGTCTGTTGGTGGACCATGTGTTCATCACAACTTTTAGCCAGTCTAGAGTCTCACAAGTCCTTCTTCTTGGTCCTGTAGTTCTGCAAGTTCTGAGGTGGAGAAAATTGCTACTTGTTTAATGGCCCATACAAGGTCAGTTCGTGTTTGCTTTTTGTTGTCATACACTTTTGTTTTACAGAGTATTAAAGTATTGCTTTCCTTCTCCTAAGTTTCCCTAATTGTGACTTATCCACTTTCCTGGTTCTAGGCTTTCCCTTCCCAATTAGTAACAGGGCCATACAGATGGACGCTTTATCTTTCAGTGCTTTTCCAAGCACCCTTTACCTTTCCAGTTAATATTCCCATACCCACTGGGTAAATCATTCAGTAATCCCGCTTGCTCTTCTTTCCAAAGGAAGGCACAAAAATACAACTAGTGGAGGATAAATGAAGGACTTATTTTAGAATGTGATTTGTTAAGGAAGAGATCTGTGGCTAGGTATAATAACATAGCAGGTACCTTTGATTTCCAAATAAAGCAAGGTAGGAAGTGGTTTGACTTCAATCAGTAAGTGAAAAAGTTGACTTTGACATTTAGAAGTGGGTATATGATTGGAGTTTTGTGAAGAGAGGTATGTGTGTACAAGGGTAGGGAGTTTTTCCAGAAAATCCATGGGGAGTGTTGAGTGGTGATAACCAAGTCTTGTTTGAGATTTGGCAGTAGACTTAGTTTCAGACCACATATTGGTGTAGACTGTGATAGGCAGTGTGGTATAGTGGTATTTGAGTCTAAAGCAACACTAGTGGAAATATAACAAAAGTCACTTATGTAATTTTATAATTTCTATTGAACACATTTTAAAAAGTAGGAGGAAACAATTGAAATTAATTTTGATAATGCATCTTATTTGAACTAATATATCTAAAATATCATTTCAACATAAAATGACATAAATAAATTGAAGTATTTTACATTCATACCTTCATACTAAGTTTTCATAATCTGATGCATATTTTATTGTTACAGCACTTCTCAATTTGGATACTAAATTTTCAGTGGTTAAGGTGAAGTAGGCATGCATGCATGCTACGTTGCTTCAGTCATGTCTGACTCTTTGTGACCATATGGACCATAGCCCGCCAGGCTCCTCTGTCCATGGGATTCTCCAGGCAAGAATACTGGAGTGGGTTGCCATGCCATCCTCCAGAGGATTTTCCCAACCCAGGGATCAAGTCCACGTCTCCTAGGTCTCCTGTACTGGCAGGTGAGTTCTTCACCAGTGATGCCACCTGGGAAGCCCAAGGTGAAATATACTCACATCAAAACAGTAAAATTGTGTTTAACTGAAAAACATTTTATATTGCTTTTCTATTTTAATTAAAACAATTTAAAATTCTGCTGCTTGTTTAAACTCGCAATATTTCAAGGAGGTCAATAGTTATTAGGCTCTCAATTTTGTAATTTCTTGTTGTAAAATGTTCATAATAATCACATCAGTGCCTTATGGATTTTATGAAGATTGAATACATTTATCTGGGCATAGCCCTAGAGCGTCTTACTAAATACCTTGTACTTAATTAAATTCTCAAGAAAGAAAAGTTGCTATTATGTGGCAATTCTATTCTTCATAAATTTCTTAACTAAAGAGTAATGAAAATATACTTAGAAGGAATTTTTAACAGCCAGATTTGTGCAAATATCCATAATAGAAATTCTTAAGGCAATTTAATTCCATTTTGGTACTCATAAAGGACCACAAATCTGTTGAAATTATGTTCAAAATTATTCTATATAGTTCCTAGCTTTTTTTTTTTTTTTTGGTATGTTTGGTTTTGTTTGCAGAATATCTGTAACTTCATGAATTTATATAACTGTATATAATCTTAAAAACTAAGTTAATCACATTACATAAATGTGATATAATACCATGTAGATAAGACAAACTTTTTACATAGGAAAAAGAACACTCCTAATTGTTAATATTGTATATGAATCTGTTTTACTAAGATTGCATTTATAATCAATCTTATATATCTAAAATAATATTAGTTTTTGAATAATAAAGTTAAAAAATTAAGTCATATATAATAAGTATATCCCTGCAGAAGGGAATGGCAACCCACGCCAGTATTCTTGCCTGGAGAATTCCATGGACAGAGAAGCCTAGCAGGCTACAGTCCACGGGGTCACAAAGAGTCAGACACGACTGAGCACACAGCACAATAAGCACATACACTGTACCAAATACATTTCTGCCTCTTTTACATACATTTTCTTATTTAGGCTGAAAATGCTACTACCATCTTTAATTTTGTTAATTCAAGTATGTGTATAGTGAGTGTATCCTATTGCATTGGTGTGATAAAACAAAAGGATGTTCACAAGTTTGTAGAAGTAATTTATTTCAGTCACAAATTTCCTTCATGTTCCCACCCATTTTGAAGATCTTTTGTGCTCATTATGTTCCTAAACAAAAGGAAAGCTTGTCTCCAACTCTGTTAAGTCTTTTATGTAGAAATAGCTCTTTTATATATGTCTGATGGTGGAATTGATACAGGTTGTAAAATATTCAATTTTTAAGGAACTTATAAGTCAATAATTACCCACAATCCCACCATCTAGAAATAATCATTGTTAATAACATAATATACATTCTTCCAAAAATTTTCTCTCTAGGTATGTAGGACTTTTTTCATTTTTTTTGAGACATAATTAACATATAACATTATATAAGTTTCAAATGAACATGATTCAATATTTGTACATATTGCAAAAAGACCACAATAAATCTGTTTTAACATTCATCACTATACAAAGTTATGTCATTTTTTCATTGTAATAAGAACATTTAAGATTCAGCAACTTTTTTATTCTCTTAGCAACTTTCAAATATACAATACAGTATTATTAACTATAGTCATCATGGTAAACATTTATCCCCATGATTTATTTAGAATTAAAAGTCTACTTTTTGACCATCTTTACCCATTTTGCCCACCCTCTCACCCCCCCATCTCTAGCAACCACCAATCTCTTTTCAGTGTCTAGGAGTTTGTCTTTTGCTTTTTTAGAATTCTTATATTAGTAAGATCATACAGTATTTGTCTTGCTCTTACAGTGTCTTCAGGATTCATCCATGTTTTCACAAATGGCGAGATTTTATTTCTTATGGCTGAATAATATTCCATTTGTGTGAGGGGGTGTGTGTGTGTGTGTGACATATTCTTTACTCATCCATCCATCCATGGACAGTTACATTGTTTTCATTACTTGATATTATAAATAAATAATATTGCATGAACTTGAGGGTACATAAATCTTTTTGAGTCAGTGTTTTAACTTCCTTAAGAAAAATACTCAGAAGTGCAATTGCAGAATCATATGGTATTTGTTTTTAATTTTTTAAAGGACCCTCGCTTCCCTGGTGGCTCAGTGGTAAAGAGTCTGCCTGTCAATGCAAAAGGACCCTCCATTCTCTTTTCCACAGTGGCCTTACCAGTTAACAGTCCCACAAACAGTGCACAAGAATTCCTTTTCTCTCTGTCCTCACCAGCATTTGTTACCTTTTGCCTTTTTGATAATCACCATTCTGAAGGTTGAGGTGAGGTTTCATTGTGGTTTTGATTTGCATTTCCCTGATTAATGATGTTGAGCACCTTTTCATGTACATGTTTGGAATCTGTTTTCCTTGGGGAAATGTCTATTCAGACCCTTTGCCCATTTTTTAAATTGAATTGTTTTTTTCCTATTGAGTTGTATGAGTTCTTTATGTGTTTTGGTATTAACCCCTTATCAGTAATTTGATTAGCAAATATTTTCTATTAGTAGGTTGCCTTTTCATTTCATTGATGGTTTTCTTTGGTGCACAAAGTTTTTTAGTTTGATGTGGTCCAACTTGTTTATTTTTGCTTTTGTTGCTTTTTTCATGTTATATCCAAAAAGAATCACAGCCAAGACTGATGCCAAGTTGTTTACTCACGATATTACCTTCTGGGAGTTTTATGGTTTCAGGTTTTATGTTTAAGTCTTTAATCCATTTTGACTTTATGTATGGTGCAAAATAGTGATCTAGCTTCATGCTTTTCCATATGACTGTCCCTTTGCCCAATACCATCTGTTAAAGAGCCTGTCCTTACTATGTTGTATATTCTTGGCTCTTGTGTTATAAATTGACCATAAGTATAATACTTGGGTTTATTTTCTGATCTCTTTATTCTATTCCACTGGTCTGTGTATGGCTTTTTTTTTTTTTAAATAACATATTATATTGATTACTATAGCTTTGGAATGTAATTTGGAATCCAGCTCTTTTTTTTCTTCCAATCAATGAGCACAGGATAGCTTAATTTTTCTGAGTGCTCATTGTAAGTCTATAGAAATGCAACTGATTTTTGGTATATGGATTTTGTATCCTGCAACCTTACTAAATTTATTACTTCTAAGTTTTTTGATGGAATCTTAAGGGTCTTCCTGCATATACTATCATTTCATCTGCAAATAGTGACAGTTTTACTTCTTTTCTCATTTGTATACCTTTTGTTTCTTTCTTCCTTTTTTTAAAAAAATGTAATTGCTGTGGCTAAGACTTCTAATTCTGTGTTGAATAAAAGTGGCAAGTGTGGGCATCTTTGTCTTGTTCCTGATTTTGGAGGAAAAGCTTTCAACTTCTCACCATTAGGTATGATATTGCTATGAACTTGTTATTATGCTGAAGCATGTTCCCTCTACATCCACTTTGCTGAGAGTTTTTATCATAAATGGATGTTTAATTTTTGTCAAATATTTTTTACACATCTATTCAAATGATTATGTGGGTTTTATCCCTCATTTTGTTAATATGTTGTATCATATTGTTGGGGGGATGGTGAGCCATTCTTGCATCCATGGAATAAATCCCACTTGATCATGGTATATGATCATTTTAATGTATTGTTGAGTTCAGTTGGCTAATATTTTGTTGAGGAGTTTTAAACCTGGGTATGTATTTCTTTTGTTTCTACAAAAAAAATTACATAAATTTGCCACATAAATCAGTTAAGGAGAAGAAATATGTATGTGTACTATCTTTTATAATTACATAATTACCTTTACTAGTGCTCTTTGTTTTTTTCACATGAATACATATTACTACCTGGGACTTACTTTTAACTTGAAGAACTCTCTTGAGTATTTCTTTAAGACAGGGTTGCTAGCATTTAATTAATTCCCTCAGTTTTTCTTTATCTGGTAATGTCTTTATTTCATCTTCACATTTGAAAAATAGCTCATTTGAAAGTTTTTTGAGCACTTTGTATATATTATCCTATTGCCTTCTGGTCTTCATTGTTTCTGTGCAATGTCATCAAGTAAACTTATTAGGGATTCACTTTTAAGTGACAACTAATTTTCCTTTCTGCTTTCCAGTTTCTCTCATATTTCACCATTTTTATCATGATTTGTCTGTTTGTAGATCTCTATGAATTTATTCTATTTGGTGTTCATCAAGCTTTCTGGATATATAGATTAACATTTTTCAATTAATTTGGGAACTTTTCATCTGTTATTTAATATGTTAAAATGTTCCTTTACTCTTTTCTGTTACATCTATTATAAGAGTGTGCTTAATGGTTTCCAACATTTCTATGAAGCTCTTTTCATTTTTCTTGTTTTTGTGTTGTTGTTCTTCAGGTTGCATGATGTCTATCGAGATACCTTTAAGTTTGCTAGTACTTTTTTTCTGTCTAGTTCATATCTACTGTTGAGACACTAGTGAAATTTTCATTTTGGTTATACTTTTCAACTTCAGTATTCAGAATTTACATCTGGTGATACTCAGTTCAGTTCAGTTCAGTTGCTCAGTCGTGTCTGACTCTTTGGGACACCATGGACTGCAGCACACCAGACTTCCCTGTCCATCACCAACTCCCTGGTGATATTAAATAACTTCTGTCTCTTCACAGATTATTTGTATAACATTATAATTATACCTTCATTTACTTTTAAGCATGTTTATTGTTTATTTGAACATATTTAGAGTTGTTACTTTGACTTCCGTGTTCAATCTAGTTGTTTTCACAGGCAGTTTCTATTGTTGGTTTTATATTTGGTTTATGGGTTATATTTTCCTGTCTCTTATTTATGGAAAGTTGACATTTTTAGATACTTGTTTCAATTGTGATACTTTTGTCTCCTTCCCTTCCCCAGGCTTGTTATTGTTATTTATATTTCTTATTTAGTAACTAGCTAGACTAATTAAGTGAAATCTATCTCCCTTATAGTGTAAATCTCTAATATTGCTCCTTGGAGTATAGACTTGACTATTAACCACAGTCACCCTTGGATGACAGTGGTTTTGACAAGGCTCTTTGAATGTCTCTTTACCTGACCACACCAAGCTGTTAGGATCCACTAATTGTGACTGATGGCACTATTATTTTCAGTAATGCCCTGGGGATACACTGCTTCACAGACTAAGTAATCAAGTCAGTGTTTGAGAGTTGTTCTGACAATAGGAAGGGCTCCCCAAATATCTTTCTCTGATCCCTTCTGACAAACTAGCCTGCCTACAGTTTAGCATTTATCTCCAATGAATTTTTTTCCAATGAATTTTTCAATCTTTATAGCCTTTCACTAACCCTAATAGCTTTTCACTAAAATTTCCAGTTTCTGAGACTGCCCTTACCCTTGAACTTCTCCACACTCCATTGCAAGTGGAGAGGGATATGGAGGGGGTTGCTCAGTAGTCTTGGGATTCAGCTTCCCTCTCTTAGCATGGAACTCCTACCCCATGAGCCAAGGCAAAGACAATTGGAACCCAAGTATTCTCAGTAGTGCCACACCCAAGGTATAGCCTACTGTTCTTAGGTGGCTGCTAGGCAGTTGCATCGCTTAGTTGCATTTGCCTGAGCAAAGGTAGCTGGGGGCAAATGAGAAATGCTGATGTTCTAATCCTCCCGGGAAGATAGTTATCTGACTGGGAGCAGGGATTGAGGAGTGAGGAAGTTTGTGTCCTTAGTTGTACTAGTTTGGAATAGAATCTTTTTCTCACTAGAATGGAGGGATAAGGAGGGGTGCAGATTAGATTCAGATACTGCAGACTTTTACAGTTCTTAGTAAGTTTTACTAGATTTTCTTGAACAAATGTTTCTTCATTTGCTGTATGTTTTTATATATAATTTTCACCAGTTTCAATGGGGACAGTCTCCATAGAACTCAGGCTGTCATACCAGAAGTGGAATTCCTCCATCAATTCTTTACAGTTCTAACCATGGACCAGGTAAGTTGCTATTTCTCTCCTTTGTGAACATTTCATTTATCTGAATCTTCCAAGAAAACAGCTTTAAGAGCCTCTCCCCCGCATCCTCATGAAAATCCCCATTTTCACTTTCTAGTGAGAGCTGGAGTCAACAGCACACTGTACCTTCTATGTGCTTATCTCTTTTCCAAATAATGTTCAGTATTCCTATGTGTAGATTTTTTGTTCAGAGCAGTTATAGGATAGAAGTGGAATCCCCAGAGGGAGGCATTTACCATCCTTTTACATACTCTTGAGAAAAAGAGCAAATGTATCCATTTAATGACATATGAGCAAGCTCTACTTCTGAACAGACCTGATTTTCCAGGTAGATTGGATTTGATGTTGGCTAGTCTCAGGCATGGGGAAGGCAATGGCACCCCACTCCAGTACTCTTGTCTGGAAAATCCCATGGACAGAGGAGCCTGGTGGGCTGCAGTCCATGGGGTCGCGAAGAGTCGGACACGACTGAGTGACTTCACTTTCACTTTTCACTTTCATGCATTGGAGAAGGAAATGGCAACCCACTCCAGTGTTCTTGCCTGGAGAATCCCAGGGACGGGGGAGCCTGGTGGGCTGCCGTCTATGGGGTCACACAGAGTCGGACACGACTGGAGTGACTTAGCAGCAGCAGCAGCAGTCTCAGACTTAGACAGTAGATTATTATTGATTTCAGAACTGGAGAAGACCTTATCCAACCTATGCCTAAATATAATTAAGGCAGGTATATTTTCACCACACTACTCTGCAGCCACTAAAAAGCACTTAATAAATAATTTCTCATTAGAAGTTATAATTCTTATATAATGTGAAATGGTGATTAACAGTGATGAACTTGGGGTTGTAAGAAATTTTAAAATATTGTTCATACCCTATTTTCTAAGCTAGATATTTTTCCTATACCAAGGAACAAGGATGTGAAAATTCATCATCATTGATAATTCATGCCACAGGCATGTGACATACAATGTTCATTTACAATGTTAATTTCTGCTATACAGCAAAGTGATTCAGTTATACAAATATATTCTTTTTCATATTCTTTTATGGTTTATTATAAGATATTGAATATAGTTCCCTGTGCTATACAGTAGGCCCTTGTTGTTTATCCATTCTATATATAATAGTTTAATTCTTTTTTATCTATTAGTCAAAAATGTTTCCTTCAATTTTACATGTAATATGTGGTTTCTTGTTTTAGGAACTGGTGACATTCAGGGATGTGGTCATCAGCTTCTCTCAGGAGGAGTGGGAATATCTGGATTCTGCTCAGAGGGACTTGTACTGGGATGTGATGATGGAAAATTACTGCAACTTGGTCTCACTGGGTAAATTTGGCTATTCACATAATTTAGAATATTTTCTATAGACTATCAGTTGACATTCAGTTAACTCAGTGCTACACTAGATGAGTTTCTTCTCCAAGTTTCCAAATGCATGGATTGAGCATGGTTTTGGAGATGACACCTCCTTTTAGAACCTTCATCATTCTTCATATAACTTGTATGAAGTCCCTTCTTAGTTTCTTCATATAATTTCTGCCTTCCTTGATATCCAGAGAGCTAGATCTGATTATGGGTTACATAGAGTATATCCTTTAAGGTATCTATTGTATTTTGTTTGAGCCCAGAATTACTTTAAGTTCTTTATATTATTTCCTTACCCACCTCTGATAGAACAGCTAAGATATTGTCTTGATTTGATATGATTATCAAAAGAATCTGTGTAATTTATGTTGTTAGATTGGCAAACAGAATTCATATTCATTGCCTGATACAAGTATTGTCTTACACCTACTATGACATTAAAGAACTTTGCATTTAACGTTAAGTCAGAATTCCAGCAAGGACCTCTTAATGTTTTAGAAAGCTACTTGTTTTCCTCTCAGCTCATGTAGTTCTTGCCTTGTACCAGGCCCTGTTTTAAGCCCTTTTAATATATTGAGTTACCTAATTCTGCACCCCTATGACATAAATACTACTTGCATTATTTTTCTTTGAAGAGATTGCTAAGACGAATATTTAGGCTACCTCTCCAAGGTTACATGGCTCATTAGTGTCAGAAGCAGGTTTTATTATGTTACATTTCTTTCTTGTAAGCAGGGTGTTCCATTTCTAAGCACGTTGTGACTACCTTATTGATGGAAAGGAAGTTGCTGTGAAAGGTTGTGTGGGATGTGACAAGTCAACGGGGCCAGGAGAGTAAAGACTTGATGAAACAAGGAAAGTCATCACCAGAATAAAAAGCCTAGCCTGTTCAAGCGGAGGCAAGCCCCTGTGATGTTTTGGGGAAATTCTATTTAACTGACCTCTTATGTGTCATTATGGATTTGTTGATTTTCATTAGTTTAGTATACTTTAGCCCATCACACCCTTTGATTGTTGATACCTAGCGGTATAAATACCAAGGAATTCCTTATGGATTTTTGTATACCATTGACTTGATTCTTTATTTCTTGAATATATTACTGCTTTCTGGAGTTTCCCCAGGCTCACTCTATATCTTCCCTATCCCAGACCATACACCTGAATTGGTTAAAAGTGAGTTCTTCTGGACTTCCATGTTTTATATGTGTTTTGCTTCATCTTTAAAAATTAATACTAGCTATAAATTTTATTTAGTTGTTTACTTAACATATTTTAGTACACAAAGTATTTTTTCCCGTTTTTCAATTCTTGCATTGTCAAAATGGTGGTTTCCTTCAGATAATTTTTGTGTCTTTTGTCATGATTCATTAATATGATAACATTCTTGCTTCTGTCACAACTGTCAAGAGCATATTTTCTACTTTCCCTGCTCCAGGTTATGGCTCAGATCTTTATTTTAGGAGCCCTGGGGCATTATCTGGCTTACTGTCACAACTTAGACAGTAGGCATGCTTAAGAATTTTTGTTTCAAGGGAGGTAAGTCTTTGACAATTTTATCTCTTTCTAGCAAACTGTTCTTTTTTTTTTTCAACTTTTGTGGCATCTAGGGTTTCACTATTTATTTACCTACAAAATAATTTATGTCAACATTTTCAAATTGATTAGCATAGGAATCTTATATCATTTAAAAAAATTCTCTCTGTGATGGTTCTTTCCCTTGTCATTTACATTTTATATTTGTTAATTATATTCTTTACATGTTTCTAACTCATCACATTCTGATTCCCTATGTATTCAATTCTCTCCTCACCTTTTCTTTAGGTCACTTTGTTCTCGTCTAACTTCTTGAATGGGATGTATACATTGGTTATTTTCATTCTTTCATTTTTATTAATATAAACATTTAAATCCTTTCTTTGTGACTAATGTTGTTTCATGGATTTTCAATATGTAATATTTTCAGTGCCACTATTCTCAGAAATTCCAATACATTTCCACAACAACTGAACAGTTGTTTGATAGAAAGCGTCTTCATTTCTAAAAGGAAGTACTTTTAATTTACTGATACTGGCATTCATTTATGATTTTATTGTTGCAGTCAGATAAGATGTTTGCATTATTTCACCTTAATTATACATAACATAATTCAGTCACAGGAAATTATTTTTGTTCTTTGTCATACAATGTGTATCAGTCACTTTGGATTTTCCTCAGGTTGTTCCCTCATTGTCTGCCAATCTCCAGCTAGGTCCAACGGATTGTTTGTTACAAAGTGCCTTACACCTCCACCTCCCTTTTTTCCCACCTCCTACCTCCACTTTTACATATCATTTCAGCTACAGCTTTACTCAGAACTGCATAAGCCTTAAAATATGGTATATACCTATTGTGATATCTAAAACACTGATATTTTGGGGGCAATATAGCAATGGTTAGCTTTGAGTATAAGAAAATGGAGTATTTGGGAAAGAGCATGAAGGAAAACATGTAAATATAAACTAGGATTTCAGTAGGATAGATGAATAATAGTGACAATACTACTGAAGAGAAGTAAATAAAACATAATCTTTATTCACATATGGGATAAAGAAACTCATGAGTATGCATAGGAGGAAATTAATAGCAATGATGGAGACAATATGTGTAAGTAGAGAGGCAATTAGAAGACAATCATTTATAAACACTATTATATATATACATATATCTTACTATATTAGAAATTTCATATGTATATAAATTTGTGTATATAAAATCACTGTACTGTAGTGTGATATTTTTAAAAGCATGGAGGCATACTGTAACTATTGCACTATTCTTATAGTTACTTTGATAGTTGTATTCTCCAGTGACATGTTTGTAATATTTGCTTTTATTCTTAAATTCCTTTCAACCAGTGATTTACTTTTCTTCTAACTGTCAACTACTATGACCTTGAGCCTTGAAATTCAGTGGCACATAAAATAATGATTTTGTCTTTTTGAAGTTTAAGGAATAAGGAAATAAATAGTATGAATGACAACAGAGAAAATTTCAGAATACAAAATTGAAAAAAAAAAGGGTATGAGGGCAAGAAACTAAATATTGGAATAGAGATGGATATATGAACTTACATAGAGTCAGCTAGTAGTACATCATTTCTGAGGGTACTAACTTTTAGACATGGACAATGAAAAGGAGATGGTATATAAGGAGTCCGTTTCTGAGAAATGAAACATCTTGTGGGTATCTCTAAATGATAGGAAATGTGGTTTGATGTAGGAGGTGAAAAAGGTTAGGTGAAAGGGGATAATGGATTAAAGTACTGTCTTACAAGCAGAACCTTGTTATCCATGGTAAAGTATTGGGATTATATTATAAAAGAAAAATCTCAGAAAACTGTTAGAATGTATAGGTTATCAAATTTTCATCTGTATTCACAGTATCTCTACAAGATAGCCGATAACTAAATTCCACATTTGTAAATGTTAATTCAGTTTATCTGGATTATGGATTAGTTCATGCACATCAGTGTTTGAGAAGTTTACTAGGTGATAATCCAACACCAAAATTTCAGACCCATTGCCAATCCATATCTCTTATCACAAACTTCACATCCTTATTCTTATCCTTCTCTGAGCTCTTTTTACCTTTCTTCAAACTTTATAACAATATTTTAATCATTCATTTATGCTGTGAATTATTTTCAGCTTTTCTACTGTGCATTTTATAACTTTTATTTTTGTGATACATGAAAAAAGAAATTGTTTTTTCCCCCTTTCTTTCAGACTTGGAATCCAAGTATGACACAAAGACTTTATCTGTAGAAAAGGACATTCTTGAAAAAAATAATTCTCAGTGGGAAGTAATAGAAAACAGTAAATTAGTTGGCCTTCAGAACTCCATTTTTAGAAATGATTGGCAAAACAAAAGGAAGATTGAAGTACAAAGACCTGAAGTGGGATGTTTCAGTCAAATAAAAATCCTCTCTGAAAAGGTGCCCAGTTACAAAAATTACAAATTTCTTACATTACATCAGAGATTTCATGATAGCAAGAAGCCCTTTGAATATAAGCAATATGGGAAGGTCCTTAGTTGTGAATTAAGCGTTGATGAATATGAGAAAATACATAGTGGTAAAAAAACCTCTGAATGTAGTAAATATTTGGAAACCTTTGGAATAGATGTCCCCCATACCCTACAACTGAATATTCATACTGGTGTGAAACCTTGTAAATGTATGGAATGTGGGAATGTATTTAGTTTTTATGAAGACCTTAGTGTACACCGTGATGATCAGAAGTGCTGTAAATGTAAGGAATATGGAAGGACTTTTAGAAGAATTGAAGAAATCACTTCATTTCAAAGAATTCATGATTGTGAGAAACCATATGAATGCACTTTTTGTGGGAAATCTTTTAGAGTGCATGCACAACTTACTAGACATCAGAAAATCCAAACTGATGAGAAACCTTACAAATGTAAGGAATGTGGCAAGGATTTTCGATTTCATTCACAGCTAACCGAACATCAGAGAATTCATACTGGTGAGAAACCATACAAATGTATTCAATGTGAGAAGGTCTTTAGAATTAGTTCACAGCTTACTGAACATCAGAGAATTCATACTGGTGAAAAACCTTATGCATGTAAACAATGTGGGAAGACTTTTGGAGTCTGTAGAGAACTTGCCCGACATCAAAGAATTCATACTGGTGAGAAACCCTATGAATGCAAGGCATGTGGAAAGGTCTTTAGAAATAGTTCATCCCTGACCAGACATCAGAGAATTCATACTGGCGAGAAACCATATAAATGTAAGGAATGTGGGAAAGCTTTTGGAGTAGGTAGTGAACTTACTCGACATCAGAGAATTCACAGTGGTCAGAAACCTTATGAATGTAAAGAGTGTGGAAAGTTCTTTAGACTTACTTCAGCTCTTATTCAACATCAAAGAATTCATAGTGGTGAGAAACCATATGAATGTAAGGTATGTGAGAAGGCTTTTAGACACAGTTCAGCCCTTACTGAACATCAGAGAATTCATACTGGAGAGAAACCTTATGAATGTAAAGCATGTAGGAAGGCCTTTAGACATAGGTCATCCTTTACAAAACATCAGAGAACTCACAATGGTAAGAAACCCTATGAATGTAAGGAATGTGGTAATGCTTTTAGTATGGGCAGGCACCTTACTTGATACTGAACAAGTTATACTAGGGAGGAGTCTTTTGAATGAAAGACATATATGAAGCCTATTTGTTTCTGAGTTTCACTGAAAACAACCTGTGTATTTATTGACAAGATTCAATCTCTTTTAAATTTGTTTTCAGAATTTATGGCCATTCTAGAAGCAGAATTGTTCATTCATAAGTGATAAATACTTTCAGCTTTGTTCAGTATTGCCAAATATTTCTCCTTTTTATATCAATCAACATTCTGAATATCCATTCACATAGGATGGTCCCTGTTAATCCATTTTTTTAATGTGTGAGAAATGTATTCCTGTAATTATCAATTATTTGAGTTATTTTCATATGAGTTTATCCATGGATGTTTTGCTTACAGTTACTTTTGGTGCTTGTGTTTTTGTTTTTTTGGGTTATTTATTGTTTTTGGCTTACTGTTCTGTAATATTGCTCAGATATATCTTTTGCATTCTAATTTTTTTGCTTGTTATATATGGTATACTTATCTTCTCCAAAGAGCCAGAACTCTCAGATACTGTGGTTTTAAAGTATTGTGGTCCTGCAAGGTGTTTGTGTAGATTTGTTTTGTTTTCTATTGATTTTGTTTTAATGGTAGATGTTTAAACTTTCCATTATCATCAAATGTTTGAGTTCTTTTTGAATTCCTATGTTGTTTTGACACAACAGATTTCCCTAAATACCTCTTGCAACACAATTCCTTTAAGGAACCGTTTCACCTCTAGGCAGTACCAGTCAGGATCCAAATGAAATGCATTTTAAATATTTCATAAAATAGTCTAACCCAATCTTAGCAGTCTCTTAGTAGCTTTAAATGGAGCGGAAAACAGCTATTGCAAGGATTAAAAATTGATCACTAAACTTAAATAAAGAGGGTTTATAGACACTACTATTGCATGGCTTTGATTGGGTTTTATAACTATAATTTTCCCTGTTATTCCCACTCAGTGTTGTCTTACTGTGGTTGGCAGTTGGACTGTCAGTAGACCTTTGATTTTAGCAGTCTCAGCTGATTCAGAAAAAAAAGAAAAAGACGAAAAAGAAAATAAGACAGCTAATAAGGTTGCAAATCTTAACCACCCAATATCTCTTTCTTAGGACAGTTGACCTGGTTGTTAATCAAAGTGATCAAAAGCCACACTGGTTATTAGATTTTTTTATAATAATATTTACCTGTTATATTTACATATATTTACATCACTATCATTCATTAGATTCTAATTTTTGAGATTGGTGTCCTGCCCAGTTTTGCATGATCAGCAGTAGTAAGTAAGCTGTTTTCTAATTGGGTATATTGAGCTATGCTTCCCTTACATATTCCTTATTAGTATTTTATTTAAACTAGCAGTTAATAAAAGTATATAATTGATAGTTCATGTCCTACAGAGTATAAGAATGAGTCTTTGTTACTACCCTTATTAGGATACTTGCTATTTCATATCTTTGAAATAGTTCAATTGTATTATAATTGTTAATATTGTTACTAATACCTCACTCTACTTACTGAGCTATCATGTCACCACACTGGTGAGTTACTCTTCTATCCTACTCTACACGGTTATTCTAAGTTACCATCAGTGCTGATTAATTTCCCTCTTCTTGGGTAGTACTCCAGAACTACTTGCCCCACACTTCTTCGTGTGGTTTAATATTTTGCTTGCTTGAACAAATTAAAACAATGAGCTATCTAAATATTATCTACAAACTTAAAATTAATGACAAGTAAAATAAACAGGTGTCTTGACACTTATTTTTTGAAACACTAATGAATAAATTTAAAAATTAATACAACATATTCTTATTGCCTCCCTTATTTTAATTATAGCTACATTTTGGAAATATATCATTAATATTTTTCTTTGAACTTTGTTATGAGCTCCTGTCACTTCACAGTCTGCTAATCTGATAAACCAGAATATAATTATTGTTGTAAACTGTTGTTTTTGATTCCTGTTCATGGTGCTTTAATTGACAAAACTTTACTTGTTTCCATTTTCTTTTTTTTCATTTCCTCCTTTATCCTTTCCACATATTCCCTACACTACTTGGAAGCTTTGCTTTCTTCCCCCCCTAAATACAAGGAGATGTTCCTGACCTATCCTGTTTATTGCTGCCATGAACCATGAAATTAGCTACCCCAAAGAAGGAATTCTGGCTCAATTTAATGATGAAGAATTCTACTTTATAAAGGGAATGAGGAAAATAGAAAATCACCATAATTTTATAATTACATAAAAAAATCCATTGATGGGTGGTAAATATGAAGGTGAAAGTATAAGGGGATAATGGGTTATTAGAATTATCTCATAATATCTCTCCCAAGTATTTAATTACAAAGATAAAACATTGCATACAGCCCCTTTACCCAATAATCACCAATACTGACACTGGCATAAAGGTGATTCACTAAGAAGGGCAAATACCTGGGTAGTATTCTCACCAAAACATGCATGTGCTATGTGCTAAGTCACTTCAGTCATGTCCAGCTCTTTGTGACCCTATGGACCATAGCCCGCCAGGCTCCTTTGTTCATGGGATTTTCCAGGCAAGAATACTGGAGTGGGTTGCCATGCCCTCCTCCAAGGGATCTTCCCAACCCAGGGATCGAACCCGTGTCTCTTACGTTTCCTGCATTGGCAGGCAGGTTTTTTTTTACCACTAGTGCCACCTGGGAAGATCAAAACATGCATAACTATGTCCTAATAATGAGGGAACTGCAGGCAGATCCAAAATGCAGAACCTTTTGTAAAATAACTTGCCCAGTTCTCCAAAAGTTCATAACCTTCCCAGATTATAAAAGGCAAGGGAACAAAATACAACATAGGATTGTGAATTCAATTTTTGGAAAATTACTGGAGAAAACTTAATGGAAGTCAATCAAGGCCTGACATTTGTTTGATAGTATTGCGCCCAATGTTAATATCCTGGTTTCCATCATTATACTATGGTAATGTAAAATGTTAGTATTAGGCAAGTTGGGAGAATGGTATATGGAAGCTCTGCTTTCTTGCAATTCTTAAGCACAGAATTTTTTTTCTTTTAACATTGGTTGCAGCCAAAAATGGGAATAATACAGGCTGGATTTACCTTCCAGCCTAAAATAACAAAACACTAGATAAAATATGAGATATACATGATTTCAGACATTGGACACCAGACAACAGAATGGTCATGCCTAACGAAGTATAAACAAACAAATGTCCATACATTTGACCCAGTGTACTGCTTAGAGAGCATTTTCACATCTTAGCACTGGGAGGGGTAATATAAAGATTTGTAACTCCCTTAAGTAGAAAAGATGGAGCTGAGTATTTCCAGGGAGGCAGTGATGGCTAAAGTTTGCAGGGCAGAGTATTCAGTCAAGTTCTAATCACTGCAAAGGATTAAGGAGACCACCTATGACCAGCAAAAGAAATGCTTAAGAGCAAAGGCAATCCTTGGAACTCACACAGGGTCAGGAATTGTTTGTGTCCCCATGAACAAGAATGGTAAACTTCATAATTCACAGGGTACTGGTTAGATTACTTAAAAAGCTATTGCCTCAGTAGAGAGGCAAGCTAGCACTAGACTAAGGCTTTCCTGGTCCCACCCAGCAGAGCTTAAAGCAAATCTTGAACAAACTATTCTCAAGTATCATCAGTATATTCCAGAACAAAACTTGAGTATATTTATAGAAATGTAAAAATACCAAGGATATTGAGGGTAACTTTCATACTGTCTGGTAGCAAATAAGTTTTATAAGCATGCACACATGACTATAATAAGTAGAAAAATCCAATAGAAATACATCCAGAAATGACAAAAATAGATTTTATATTTGATTTACAAGATTTTGTATTTGTTAATCGATACTAGCAGTACAAAACTATATCCTGCATGTCCAAAAAGGAACAAGAGAGATTGATCTTGGTAAGTACTGATGTGGAAAATATTTAAGACTCAAACAAATCAAGGGGTTAAAAACAACAGTGTCTGAGAATACAGTTAATAAGATTATTCAATTAAACATTCCAAAAGCAAGCATTAGTAAACTTGAAGACATAGCAATAAAAACTATATAATTGAAACAGAAAAACAGAATGAGAAGAGAGCTGTGGAACAACTTCATCTAGCCTAATTATGTGTAGTAGAGATCCCTGAAAGACAGGAAGAAGAATGGGCAGAGGACAAAAAAATAATTGAAGAAATAATTGCTGAAAACTTTCCAAATTTGATGAAAACTGTAAACCCAAAGATCTAAGTTCAACCCATCCCAAGCACAAGTCACAAGGCAGAGGGGAGTGGCAGTGGGGTCAGGGAGGCAACTATTCCCAGGGACTCACAACTACACTGATTAAAATACATGATAAAGAGAGAGTCTTAGAAGCAGGGGGAAAAAAAATGTCATATGTGCAGAAGAGCAAATATAAGAAAGAAACTGCAAGTTGGAAAAATGAAGGTCAACTGGACTGACCTTGGGATTTGAGGAAAAACCCAGCCCAGTGGTGAGTTCCCTGGTCGAGAACTGGGTGTTCTGTTGTTTTGTCTTCCCATATATTCCAATCTGAGCACCTGAGAAGCTTGAAATTAGAAATGCCACCAAGTGCAAATAACTACCAAAACCCTAAACAATAACAAAAAAATAAAACATCCGAAGTATACTTGCTTTTCCTATCCAAAAGGCTGAGAAGGTTGCTGACCTGCAGAACAAAACCCTATTGACAGTGCCAACTCTACACTAGCTAAACACTTTAAAAATGCCAATCTTTTACACTATTATGCATGACACCTAGCAACACCATCCTCCCTTTTTGCCAGTAAGTATCTGCAGAGGCACATGCAGATGCTATGTGTGTGAACAGAGACCTGACGGCCATCCTTGCCCATTAATAATGGGCATCTATAAAGACTGTATGTATGAGTGGAACATTGACTGCCATCCTAGCCCAAGAATCACGAAGCACACCTCGTTTCCTGGCTGGCAGGTCCACTGAGAGGGTGTAAGTATGACTGGGGCATTGACTGTTGTGACTCGTCACTTATTCCTCCCCTTACTATCTGGTAGGCATTTATAGAGGCAGTGTGTAAACTATCACTCCAAATGCAGCAGTAACATGCATCCCAATGTTCACAGCAGCATTATAGTATTTATAACAACTAAGATATGGAAGCAACCTAAGTAAGTGTCCAGATGAATGGATAAAGAATGGATAAAGGAAATGTGGGGGATACACACACACACACACGTAACTAATATTGTAAATCAATGATAAATCAATAAAACATATATATGTGTACACACACACACACACACACAATGGTACACTACTCAGCCATAGAAAAGAATGAAATTTTGCCGTTTGGACCAACATGGATGGACCTAGAGGGGATTACACTTAGTGAAATAAGTCAGATAGAGAAAGATAAGTACTGTAGGATATCACTTATTAAATAAAACAAATGAATAAGTATAACAGAAACTCACAGACACAGAGAAGGGGTTACCAATGAGAAAAGGGAAAGGGGAGGAGCAAGGCAAGGGTAGGGGATAAAGAGATACAAATTACTATGCATAAAATAAATAAGTTGCAAGGATATATTGTGCAGCACAGGGAATATAACCAATATTTTATAATAACTCTAACTGGAATACCTATAACTAATACAATATTGTAAATCACTATAGATCAATAAAACAGTATTTTTTAAAAATGAAATACCTAGGAATAAATTTAACCAAGGAGGTTAAAGACCTGTATACTGAAAACTGTGACTTTGCCAAAACAAACTGAAGGAGACACAAATAAATGGAAAAGCATTCTGTGCTTATGGGTTGTAAGAATTAATATTCTTCAATATCCATATTACCCCCAAAGATTTTTCAGATTCAACACAACTATATAAAATTTCAATGGCATTTTTCACAGAAATATAAAATAATCCTGATTTTAAACTGTATTACAAAGCCTTAGGAATCAAAACAGTATGGTATGGGCATAAAAACTGACATGTAAATCAGTAGAACAGAATAGAGAGCCCAGAAACAAACTCACACATTGTTATAATTAATGAGAAAGAAGCCAAGAATATACAATGGGAAAAGGATATTCTCTTCCATAAGTGGTGCTGGGAAAACTGGACACAACGATATTCTCTTCCATAAATGGTGTTGAGAAAATTGGACACCACGTGTAAATGAATGAAACTGAGCCACTGTGTTACACTGTACACAAAATCAACTCAAAATGGATCAAGGAATTGAACATAAGACCTGAAATCACAAAATTCCTTAATGAAAAGGGGGGTAAGCTTTCAAACTTCAGTCTTAGCAATGATTTTTTTGGATTTGACAACAAAAGTAAAAATAAACAAGTGGGACTACATCAAATTAAAAAGTTTCTGTACAGCAAAGGAAACAATAAAATGAAAAGGCAACCTATGGAATAGAAGAACATATTCACAGATTACATATCATATGGGGGTTAAATGGAAAATATATAAAGTTGAAACAACTCAGTAGCAAAATAATCCAAATAAAAACTGTGTAGATGATCTTAATGGACATTTTCCAAAGAATTCTAACAAATGACCACAAGTATATGAAAAGATGTTCAACCTCACTAACTATCAGGGAAATACAACTCAAAACCAGAATGAGATACTATCTTACATCTGTTAAAATAGCTATTATCAAAACGACAAGAAATAACAGGTGTTGGTGAAGATGTGGAGAAAAGGGAACCCTTGTGCACTGTTGGTAGGAATGTAAGTTGGCACAGCCACTAAGGTAAATAGAAGTTTCTCAAAAAGTTTAAAAATACAATTATCATAGAATTGAGTAATTTCACTTCCGCGTATTTCTTGAAGGAAACAAAATCATTATCTCAAAATGATATCTAGGACTCTAGAGCCCATGAGCCCTAACTACTAAATGAAGCCTGCACTCTGCAACAAGAGAAGCCACATGCATTGCAATGAGAAGCTCATGCACTGTAACTAGAGAGTAGCCCCCACTTGCCACAACTAGAGAAAGCCCATGTACAGCAGGTAAGACCCAGTGCAGTCAAAAATAAAATTTTAAAATAAATAATTTTTAAAATTAAAAAAAAAAGAACGCAAACTACTTGATGTGCAGCAAAAATGAAGGAAATGAAGCTTGGAATATTTCCCACTTAAAATGGGCCCCTGCACTGTACTGATCTATATAGCAGACTACTGAACTCAAACTCACTTTAAAACAGTGCTCACAGAGGAAATGACACTCACACCAGGACAAGAAGACAACATCAGAAATAAAAAGCTATCCCAAGATTCAGAACCTGACCTGTATGATTATTTATAGTGTTCTCTTGATATACTGGACTTTTGCATGTGAATCAAATGTTTTCTATCACAGGCAAAATGCTATGCAGAATTTAAAAATTAATCCAACTGTTGAGCTTATGGTCAATCACCTATGTCCAGTACTTCTGAGTTACCTTGGTGGATTTCTCCTCTCCAAGGCAATGACTTGATAGCCCTTAGGAAATTTATTGTAGAAGAAAGAAGTTATTGTTCTGTTTGGGCCACTATTGATATTACTAGATGGAACCCCCTCAGTTGGCCAGTCAATCATACTTGCTCTGACCCTAGCCATAAATATGAATTTTCTTTCAAAGTTACTCAAGCTCAGAGCAATGAGCTAAATTTCAGTGAAAGAATATAAATTCCCAATTATTACGAGGGAACCTCCTTCTGTTACGTGACGGCTTTATATAGCTAACAGGCTATGGTCATTTAAGTTTAACAGAACAATGTGTTTGTTGGGAACAATTAAATCATACTAAAGCTAATCAGCTTAATAACACTAGGAAATTAGGCTGACTGCCTTATGAACAATGCTTATATATCATTACCTTTAAAGACAGCAGTTGGTAAGGAATAGGCTGGGTCAGATGACTAAGAATATACTGGGCCATGCTGAATGGAAGTTCTTGGTTTAAATTCTTAATTATGGTCTTATTAATGCTACTGGTTGTTCTACTTATACTCTGCCTATTTTACAAAACTATTTGTTTTTGCATTACCAAATGTGTGACTGAGCCTCTAAGAAAGATAATGATGACTATGCAACTTGAACAATTAACCAAATATAGTTTTACATATATATTTATGATCAAAATGATTGTAGTAGTGTAACTCTAGATATGGGAAGACACAGCAAGAGGGAATCAATTCCTAGATGATAACTGACTAGTACAACAGATGATGGTACAGTGAGTTTTATGACTATCATTAACATTGCCTAGTCCAGTAATTCCACATTGGGGAAAGATTGAAGGTGGGAGGGAAAGGGAATGATAGAGGTTGAGATGGTTGGATGGCATCACTGACTCTACATGAGTTTGAGTAAGCTCTGGGAGTTGGTGATGGATGACAGGGAAGCCTGGCGTGCTGCAGTCCATGGGGTCGCAAATAGTCAGATACGACTGAGTGACTGAACTGAACAACGAAATCCTCACCTGATCTAGGAATGCGTCTTCCTAGCATTGTGGGACAAATTGGTCACAAACGTCTCCCAAACGTTGGTTGAATTCATTACCAGAAAGGGAGAATTGTAAATCACCATCGAGTTCTACAAGAATCAAGTCATTAGCCTCTATAGTTGCTGACTACAATAAAACATCCTAAAATCATGAAGTCTTTATTGCCAAATTCAGACTTAAAGAAAGTAGGGAAAACCACTAGACCATTCAGGTATGATCTAAGTCAAATTCCTTATGATTATACAGTGGAAGTGAGAAATAGATTTAAGGGACTAGATCTGATAGACAGCGTGCCTGAAAACTATGGACAGAGGTTCGTGACATTGTACAGGAGACAAGGATCAAGACCATCCCCAAGAAAAAGAAATGCAAAAAAGCAAAATGGCTGTCTAAGGAGCCCTTACAAAAAGCTGAAAAGAAGAGAACTGAAAAGCAAAGAGAAAAGGAAAGATATAGCCATTTGAATGCATTGTTCCAAAGAATAGCAAGGAGAGCTAAGAAAACCTTCCTCAGTGATCAGTGCAAAAGAAATAGAGGAAAACAATAGAATGGGAAAGACTAGAGATCTCTTCAAGAAAATTAGAGATACCAAGGGAACATTTCACACAAAGATGGGCTCAATAAAGGACAGAAATGGTATGGACCTAACAGAAGCAGAAGATATTAAGAAGAGGTGGCAAGGATACACAGAACTGTACAAAAAAAAACCTTCATGACCCAGATAATCGCAAGGGTGTGATCACTCACCTAGAGCTAGACATCTTGGAATGAGAAGTCAAGTGGGCCTTAGGAAGCATCACTATGAACAAAGCTAGTGGAGGTGATGGAATTCCAGTTGAGCTATTTCAAATACTAAAAGATGATGCTGTAAAAGTGCTGTACTCAGTATGCCAGCAAATTTGGAAAACCCAGCAATGGCCACAGGACTGGAAAAGGTCAGTTTTCATTCCAATCCCAAAGAAAGGCAATGCCAAATAATGCTCAAAGTACCACACAGCTGCACTCATCTCACACTCTAGTAAAATAATGCTCAAAATTCTCCAAGTCAGGCTTCAGAAATACATGAAACGTGAACTTCCAGATGTTCAAGCTGGTTTTAGAAATGGCAGGGGAACCAGAGATCAAATTGCCAATATCTGCTGGATCATCAAAAAAACAAGATAGTTCCAGAATGCAAAAACATCTATTTCTGCTTTATTGACTATGCCAAAGGCTTTGACTGTGTGGATCACAATAAACTGTGGAAAATTCTGAAAGAGATGGGAATACCAGACCACTTGACCAGCCTCTTGAGAAATCTGTATGCAAATCAGGAAGCAACACTTAGAACTGGACATGGAACAACAGACTGGTTCCAAATAGGAAAAGGAGTATGTCAGGCTGTATATTGTCACCCTGCTTATTTATCTCATATGCAGAGTACATCATGAGAAATGCTGGGCTGGATGAAGCACAAGCTGGAATCAAGCTTGCTGGGAGAAATATCAATAACCTCAGATATGCAGATGACACCATCCTTATGGTAGAAAGTGAAGAAGAACTAGAGAGCCTCTTGATGAAAGTGAAAGAGGAGAGTGAAAAAGTTGGCTTAAGCTCAACATTCAGAAAACTAAGATCATGGCATCCAGTCCCATCACTTCATGGCAAATAGATGGGGAAACAGTGGCTGACTTTATTTTTTGGGGTTCCAAAATCACTGCAGATGGTGACTGCAGCCATGAAATTAAAATATGCTTACTCCTTGGAAGGAAAGTTATGACCAACCTAGACAGCATATTAAAAAGCAGAGACATTACATTGCCAATGAAGGTCCATCTAGTCAAGGCTATGGTTTTTTCAGTAGTCATGTATGGATGTTAAAGTTGGACTATAAAGAAAGCTGAGCGCCGACAAATTGATGCTTTTGAACTGTGGTGTTGGAGAAGACTTGAGAGTCCCTTGGACTGCAAGGAGATCCAACCAGTCCATTCTAAAGGAGATCAGTCCTGAGTGTTCATTGGAAGGACTGATGTTGAAGCTGAAACCCCAATACTTTGGCCACCTGATGCAAAGAGCTGACTCATTGGAAAAGACCCTGATCCTGGGAAAGATTGAAGGCAGGAGGAGAAGAGGACAACAGAGGATGAGACGGTTGGATGGCATCACCGACTCAATGGACATGAGTTTGGGTAAACTTCGGAAGTTGGTGATGGACCAGGAGGCCTGGCGTGCTGCGGTCCATGGGGTCGCAAAGAGTCAGACACGACTGAGCGACTGAACTGAGCTGAACTGAACAGAAATTCAGGATCAGTCATTCTGTGCTCTGCGAAAATGAGCCTTTATTTAGAACTATTTCAGGAGAATTTTTTAATGAACTTGGATTTTTGCATCTTCCCATACTTAGGAAAGCACTAAAATCATTAACCAAGATATCTATTCCTCACAACTGGCAATAATCGTCTCCCAAATGTGTCTTTAATCACATGTACACCTTCACATCTTCAGAGTAATTTCTCAGAGCTACCTGAAAGGCTGTCTCCCAAGCTATAGTGCTCAGTAAGTACTCAGATAGAACTGAAACTCATGGCTATCACATTGTGTGTTTTTCAGTCAACATTACCATGAAGAGAATTGAAATGCTACTATATATTTCATCCACCTATAGGTAAATATTGTCTTGTTTACCAAATAACTTTCATACAACATACACTATTTAAAATCCTCTACTTTCATTTAGTATGATCATATAAATCTCTTACCCTTCCTTTCCTAGTGGATGCATGGTTATATGATGGCTGCTCCATGAACAGCATTATATCCACTTCCCAGGCAGGAAGGAGAAAAGGAAGAAGGCTAAAAGGCCTTTAAAGAACTGTCTGAGAAATCCAATCTAACAGCTTTTGTTTACATCTGAAGCATGTAAAGTGGTTGTTGTTTTTTTTTTTCATATTTGTTGTTTGGCACAGTGCCCCTTCAAACAAAACCAGAATTTTTATAGCAATAAAGGAGACAATGACTATTGCATTAATCACAGATGACAAAACAACACTGTGTAATATTAAAAATATTCTCAAATAA
This sequence comes from Muntiacus reevesi, assembly GCF_963930625.1. NCBI lineage: Eukaryota > Metazoa > Chordata > Mammalia > Artiodactyla > Cervidae > Muntiacus > Muntiacus reevesi. The sequence continues at coordinate 258,988,171 of NC_089250.1, forward strand.
TTTTCAATTATGTGAAAAGTTACATCACTTAAATGAAAATATTTAAGATGCATGTATATACACGTGTATATGTATCTACATGATCGCATATGTGTACATATGTAAAACCAAAATACTCAGCATACATATTAATTTTAAAAATTAGGAAATGCAAAGAAAAATAGTAGACTTTAGTTTACTTCATGGGTCTCTGTTAGAAGTCTGCCAAGAAAGGAAAAAAAAACAACTCCCAGAAAAATAAAGCATTTTAGAAATAAAGGGAAAATACCAAATCATCTTATATATAACTTATAGATGTTATAACCATTATTTTCTCCTCCTTGGAGATCTCTCTTGTTGAAGGATATATTAGGTAGGCAGCAGTAGGGAAAGGATGGGGTTAAAACAAAGTATGATTGTTTTGCAGAAATTGTTAAATTACAGAAAGTTCCAAACACTAGATGTTTCAAAAAGGTTACAGTGCACACAAACAACCAAAACACTTTGCTTGCAGGGTTTTGCAACCTAGAGCAGCTTTTGTCTTTTTACCATGCCTGCCCTTTTAGTACTATGCACGCGGAAGTTTAAAACTTCCCCATCCAACTTTGCACAGATAGTGCTTTGAGAGCTGGCTCCCTGTCTTCTTACTGTCACAACTAATGCTTCTGCTTTAATCAAAAGTACTTGATGTGGGAATTCCCTGGTGGCTCAATGGTAAAAGAATCTGCCTGCCAATGCAGGAGGCAGGGGTTCACTCCCTGATCTGAGAAGATTCTCACATAACTCCAAGTAACTAACCCTGTGCCCAGCAACTACCGAAGCCTGTGCTCTAGAGCCCCGGAACTAACCACTGAGCCTTCGGGTCGTAACTACTGAAGCCAGCGGGCCCTAGAGCCCGGTGCTCCGCAACAAAAGAAGCCACCGCAGTGAGAAAACTTCTCTGCAACTGGACAGTAACCCCCGCTCCCTGCAACTAGAGAAAAGCTCAAGCAACAAGGAAGATGCAGCACAGCCAATAAATAAATTAAAAAAAATTTTTTTAAGTACTTGGTGTGTTCACTGGCTTTGAACTACAAGGGACAGACTCATTAAGCCTGGTTAATAGATACAGATGAGTCAAGGAGATAACAAACCTTTCCTGAGGTCCAGATGACGAGGATATCTAGCTTACCTGCCCCTCCCTGACCAGGGCTTCTCAGAGGAGATCCCAGGCTTCCATCTCAACTACAATGCCATACAGAAGATTCAGGGCCTTAACTTAACTCATATACGACTATATGTGACACACCGATCACCGACACAGTCTCTCCAGATTCACCAATCAGAAGACACACAGGTGTTAACAGTCTCAGTCACAGACTCCCCCTCCCTTCCGCAGACAGTGCTGCGTAGCCACAATCCCCACCAGGGCGCAGTCACAGAAGCACAATAACAAAGTTCCCTATGCATGCACACAAACAGGAATATATACGGTCACACAGAAACAATCCACACACCCACCACAGGGGCACAGAGTCACAGGATAACCCACACAGGCACAGAGTACTACACACGATCGCACATTAACAATCATAGCTCGCAGACTCACCCGCATAAAGCTAAACACACGGTACCACACACTGTCATAATAACACACCCATCACAAGGACATACTGTCATACATGATAACCGACACTTCCCTTTCCAGCCTCGCCCGTTCAGCCTGAACAGAGAATACTCAGTCTCCATCCCCGCCCAGACCTCTGAATGTTTCACCTCCACTCTCCCTTGCAAGGCGTCCGTCGTCAGGAACAGCTCAGACTCTAACACCCGGCTGCCGTAGCGCTCCGCGCAGAGCCGCCGGCCTGAGAACGCGGCGACCTCTGGGAAAGGTAGTTCAGCACCGCCTTCGCGAGGGACAAGATGGCCTCGGGCTGGAGCCTAGCCAGAGATCCCCACAATCACTCCCTCCCTCACCGCTTCTCCCCCACCCTAGCCTCAGACCGTGCCCTGGAATTTTCTGGCGCTGCCTTGCACCGCGGTTCCTAGTTGGAGTCACCCCCAACTAGGGGTGGGCTTGAACTGAGCTTATTACCACTGCCTTCTCCCAGAGGTAGCTGGCACAGGTACAGTATCACCTAAGTCCTGAGTCTCGGGCTACGTACACTCCTCCTCCAATCAGGGAGACAGTCCCACAGGCTCGGGTGGAGTTGAGAAAGCGCGAAAGTTGACTCGAACCACCGAAACTTCTGGGAAATGTAGTCCACGATCAGAAAAGCGGACGCCCGACCAATATCGACCGATTCCGCCCGCTTCTGAGCCCGGGCTCGGTGGAGCCCAGGAGACCTCTGGGAATGCTAACCAGCCGGCAGTGCGCAGGCGCAGGCTGTCTGGCTCGCCATCGTCGTCTTTGTCTGCTGGTGAGTTTGGTTTTGGTTCTGCGAAGCGCAGATCTGGGTTGCTGGACCTAGGTTTCTGGGCTTAGAGTCCGGTCGGGTAGGTTGTAGGGGAGATTTCGCGGACCCTACGACCGGGCTGGGGAAACTGAAGGAGAGGAATCGCCTCCTGTGACGTGCAGCAGTGTTCAAAGCTTCTGTGGATGGGGGCAGGGGTACAGAAGGAAACGGGCGGGTTCGTCGGTGGGTGACCTAGGTTGTGAGGGAGAGTGAGAGGGTTGCAGAGTTGCAACCTGTGTGGTTCCAACTTCGTGAGAGTGGGTGGCGTTGGGAACTTACTGGGATAGTACCATTTAAACCTCACTTTGTAGTTTCTAAAATAATGATAAAAGGGTGCATTTCTCTGCAACATCCGTTTCTATGAAAGATGAGAAAGGGAAAAGGCTAAACAGCTGAGAGATAAGTGATTTTTGTATAAAAGCAGACCCATTGTGGAGTAGAAAACAAAATCAGCTTTTTTTTTTAAAGAGGAAAGATTTCCGGGAGACTTGTTATTGGATGTCTAGACTCCCCAAAGAATTAAGACTTTTCTTAATTCTCTGGAGGACATACGGTGAGGTTGCTTTGAGAAGTCCTGGGCTAAGGAACAGCTTTAAGAGTTAGTTTCCACTGGTGCTGATAGCGCAGAATTGAGAAGCAAGTTTTCCTATCTTGGGCGCACAAGTCAGAAAACCAAATTAAGACTCCCTGATTTGTCAGTGAGCAGGGCAGTCTGACTCCTAATTTTACCAGGTATTCCCCAAACCAAATGTAGTGAAACAAATTTTTCTTTTATCTGTAAAAAGAATTTCTTCCAGTATTTTAATCACACAACATTTTTCAATAAAATGAGAAAGTACCACAGTACAAAAGTTCATATATAGAAATAATATTTTTGCTACATACAGAAAATAATCAGTAATAGTTACAAAGAAGACTACTTTCTTTACAATAGCAACAAATCAGATAAAACACCTAGGGATAAACAGTAAAAGTATAAAAGCTTTATGAAGATTTTTTTTTATGAAGATATTTTTAAATGTTAATAAAAGACCCCAAAAAAACTTGAGCAAGTGGAAATATATACCATAAATAGATTAGATAGATTTTAAAAGTGTGATGTATTTTGTTATATGAAGAAAGTAAAGTGTATGTTTGGTATAACATACTACTTTTTTTTAGTAAGTGGGGGTAGAAGTGTATATTTGTAGTATGAAGAAACTTTTAAAGTTTATACAGAAAATAAAAATGGTTGTGAGGGGATGTAGCAGCTAGGGCAGGAATAAAAATCACATTTTTGCTTGCCTGTTTTGTACATTTCCATTTTTAACTGGGATGGAGTAATTAGATTTCTCTGTTCACTCCGTTCCTTTTCAGGTGTTATCACTGACTCATTCTTGAATATTTCCTTGGCTTCCATAATACTTCTCTCATTTTTACAATTCCAGTGAAAACCAAGGAACAAGGTCCCCTCTCCCCCCAAAAATCTCCATTAGTGAGTGATGTTTGTTTGTCCCTCAAATATCAGTGTTCCTGAGTTTCTGACTTTGATCTTTTTCACTTCTAAGAACTCTTAGAAGCAACAAAATTCCACTATGGCTTCAGCTGTGACACAGGACTAATGAATGACCATTCCTGTTTGAGGCTTGTCCTGAGCTTCTCAGGCATATATCCAACTGTCTAATGGACAACTCCATCTGGAGGTTGCATAGGAACTTCAAACTCTTTATGTCCAGAATGTCATACTTACCTCTTCCCTCCTGTGTGTTGCCTCCATCCTTTCTGCCATCTGTGTTACCTGTTTTCATCAATTCATGGCACTATCCAGCCAGACTAAGCATGCTATGTTGGAGTAAGGGAAGAGCTTCTGAGCAAGTTTGACCCTTTTATCTGTCACACCCCATTACAAATTGAAGACTATGGTCTTTTCAATACACATAATAAATGAGAAATATGTTTGCTGAACCAATGAATTGAATGACCATTTAATTATAGGACACTTAATTTCTCTTATAATAATATAACCTGGATAAAATATTAGGCTTCTAAAAATTTTAAGAACTCTGATCCACGAGTAATTTCAGAGTCACTTCCTTTACATTTTATCCATATCACTCAAGGTTGGTGACTTCACATGTATGAGAAATGTGTTGTTATGGGGGAAAATGAAATTCAAAACTGTGACTGTTCAATCAGGAACAAGGTGTCACTTGTAAGTGACACCTGCTCAAAGGTACTCATGCAGGTTGTGTTTCTAGAGAACTCTAGCAACTTACTGATAGTTTCTCTGTATAACCTAAATTCTGAAAATAAGATAGCTTGTTTCCCATTTTTTGAAATGTGTGGAGCCTTTAAGTGACATAATGAGTTTGACCTGAGATGCAAATTACAAATACTCTTTTTCCATGTGCTCACATGTATGTGTATGTGTGTGCTCTGGCTTCTAAGTCAAAGGGTCATCATTCCTTTGTTCTTTTTTCACAAGTCAGCTTCTTTGTGCATCCCCAGGAGTTTCACTTTCCTTATCCTTTAACTCCGCTGAGGGTCCTAAGGGCTCAACCTGAATTCTGAGATGCTGCTTTAACCTTCATCCAAGTCCTACGTCAGTATTTCAAATTTTAAAGTAACCAGTTCAAACAAGAAGAGCAATTGATGATAGAGGAAGAAATGTAAAGGAGGTATTCTCTGGGTAAGAGAGAACCCAGCAGGTATGAATGGAATAAAGGCTCATTACAGTGGCTCAGTGAGTTTGCAACATCTGAAATTTTTTGCAATTTTCTTATTGTCTCTTGTCTTTTGGAGTGAAAACTGCTAGGCATCCTTTAGATACCTAGGTAACGTTTCTAAATTCTCTTCCTGGTTTGATGCTTTTCTTTTCTCAGATTCTGGAGGACTAGTTCTCTCTCTAACCTTGATTCTGGATGCCAGCCTCTCTATATCATTTGCAGCCTCAATTTTATAACTTTTACAGTCTAAATTTCATGCTTCTTCCTCTCACTAACATTCTCCATTTTTTCATTTCTCCCTATATGCCTACACTCCTTTTCTTCAGCATTCAGTCCTTCTTGCCAAAGATTAGAAATCTGTAATCTTTCAAATCTACAAATGCAGATTATTTTCTTTAAAATTTTACTATCATATTTCTCCCTCCTTCTATTCTAATGTACCTCAAAGTTGAATTTTATCCTTTTATCCTTGTTTTTTTATTGTCTTATTTCCAGATATCATATTTTGTATATCTATATACTATACAAGTATATATCTATATACTATATACACAGATATACAAGTATATCTACATACTGTATCTGTATACTACCTGTATATATACTATATCTGTATACTATACTATAGAGTATATCTATACTGTATACTATACATAGTGTACCTCCAGATATCGTCTCTACCTCCTGCTTTTTAACAATAATGCAGGCCTGGAAATGAGTGCTGTATTGTACTGTTATTTTTAAAATCTAATACATATACTTGATAGAAATTAAAAAAATAGGTATATCTCCTGTTCCTGGCTCTCAGTTCTGTTTCTGCTCCTTGGAAACAGCGCAATAAACACTGTATGCTTCTAAATATTTTTATGATTATACGAGGAGACTTATCAGGGAGAGCATGACATGATTTGCCTGTGACAAGATTACTGTGGTTGCTGTGTAGAGAAGAGTGTTAACATATATCAAAATGTTCAAATGTCAGGCAAACTCAGTGTATTTTTTTTTTTTAATTTTACTTATTTGTTTTTGGTTGTACTGGGTCTTCATTGCTATGTGGGCTTTTCTCTAGTTATGGTGAGTGGGGGCTACTCTTTGTTATGTTGTGAGGGCTTCTCATTGCAGTAGCTTCCCTTGTTGTGGAGCAGAGGTTCTAGGCACATGGGCTTCAGTAGTTGGGACACGTGGCTCAGTAACTGTGGCACATGGGCTTGGTTGCTCTGCGGCATGTGGAATCTTGCTGGACCAGGGAGTGAACCTGTGTCTTCTGCGTTGGCAGGCAGATTCTTTGTCATTGAGCCACCAGGGAAACCCAGTGTATTCTTTTTAAATGGTGACCTGTTAAGAGCAGAGGTTGGCAAACTCTGCCCTACTATGTGATTTTGTAAAAAGTCATTTTCTTGTCCATTCATTTTCTTATGGTCTGAAAATACTTTCAATGCCTGAATTGAATTGGTATCTGCAGAGATACATGATATATAAGGCAATGAAACAGGACTAAAAAGTGTTCCTCAATCATGGTAAAGCTAAATGAAAGTCACTCAGTCATGTCCAACTCTTTGTGACCCCATGGACTTACACAGTCTGTGGAATTCTCCAGGCCAGAATACTGGAGTGGGTAGCCTTTCCCTTCTCCAGGGGATCTTCCCAATCGAGGGAACGAACCCAGGTCTCCCACATTGCAGGCAGATTCTTTACCAACTGAGCTGTCAGGGAAGACCCTATAGTAAAGCTAAATGGTAAACCAGCACATTTGAGACTTGGACTATAGTGAAGTGAAGTCGCTCAGTCGTGTCCGACTCTTCCAACTCTTTGCAACCCCATGGACTGTAGCCCACCAGGCTCCTCTGTCCATGGGATTTTCCAGGCAAGAATACTGGAGTGGGTTGCCATTTCCTTCTCCAGGGGATCTTCCTGACCCAGGGATCGAACCCAGGTCTCCCGCGTTGCAGGCAGACACTTTAACCTCTGAGCCACCAGGGACGCCCACTAATAAACGCCCAAATGTGCTAGTTTAAAGAATGTAAGAGTTGATTTATTGGCTTATATCAGTTATGTGATGAGTAGTCAAAATCTGCATGGTACCTTTGGTCTTTGTGGTACTTTAAGATCCAGACTTCCAGGTTGTCTCTTTATCATTTAGTTGTGGTTAAAGCTGGATTAACAATGTATCCTGGTTCCAGCCTGGTAGAGGAGAGAGGAATCACCACTCTAGAGTAGAAGAGGGTCAATAAATTTTTTTGTAAAGGGCCAGAAAGAAAGTTTTTTGGCTTTGTAATCCATAGAATCTCTGTTGTAACTACTCAGCTCAGGTATTATAGCACAAAGTCAGTATGCTTGGCATTAGAGCATTTTGATTCATATTTTAAAACACTTTTTAAAGCACAGGATAAATGCTGTTGAAAGGATCAGTTTGCCTGGTATTCAGATAATGTTGCCTAGTTCAGTTCAGGATTGTCATTTTACAGTATAAAAAATTCGGTTCTGGTTAAGTATCTGTAAAGGATGTTGATATAATCCCTGTAAAAATACAAGGGGGGCTTTAATTATCAAGAGAATATAATTTCTGTGTTTTCTTTTGACTTACTAGTTATATAGAACTTAGTTCTAATGTGTTGTACCTCATACTTTTGCAAATTTAATGAATTTAAGAATTGGAAAATTTTAAATAAATAGTATTATTGTACTTTGTTAAAAGTTTAGTAAAATTCTCACCTTAAACCACACATACCTTGGACTTTGAAGTGATAAAATGAGAGAATGATTGCCTCTATTTTTTTCTATGTTTATTTTTCTGTTTAAATTTTCTGGTCTAAGTTTTCAGAGGTTACATTTGCTAGGTTTACAAATTTATTTGCATAGAATTGAACAAAATAGTCTCTATAAATCTTGTTTTCAAATGATCATTTTTTTATTTTTTAATTTTGCTTTTATTCTTACTCATGAATCTATTATTACTTGTAGTTTTGTTTGTAATAATCAATTTCTCTTCCTATCTTTTCTAATTTTTATTTTTCTTTTGTTTACTTTTCTTTATTGTAATTCCATAGTTTGAATATTTATTATTATTATTTCTTTAAAAAATGATGTAACCATTTATGCTAAAATTCTCCAAGCATTTTTTCAAGTGGGTTCTGATATACCTTGTGTTCTGAATAATATTCTAAATATTATGCAATATATTTTAATTTCCTCTTTGATCAAATAGTTTGTTCAAGCCAGTAGATTTTGAAATTTACAAGTGGAAATTTTTAATTTGTTTAATTTATGACTTTTTTTTAGGGTATTTATCCGTCCTTTTCTACTTTGTGGAATATTTGAAGTTTTATAGGCCTACTATGTGGACTTATTTTGAGAATGTTCTCTGAGCATTTTAAAAGATGGTTCACTATTTTCAAGATACAGAATAAACTGGTTAGTTCTATATTATAAATTAGTACATATTTTTATTTCATGTTCCCATTTCATATATATGCTCATATTTCATGGATTTGATCTCCTAGGTTGAGAGAGGTAGACTTCTCAGTTGCTAATGTTTTTGTATCTTGGATTTCTATAGTTTATATATTCATGATTATCATTATTTTATTTTTAGTCTTTATTTTCAGCATTTCTGATATATTATTTTAGAAGCATATCTTATGTACAGTTTAGGGGGGATTTGCTATATCAGTTGTTAAACTTTAGCATGCATCAAAATCACCCGGAGAAGGCTTCCCTGGTGGTCCAGTGGTTAAGAATCTGCCTGCCAATGCAGAGGAGTTTGATCCCTGCTCTGGGAAGATCCCACATGCCACAGAGCAACTAAGCCTGTGAGCCACAACTACTGAGCCTCTAAGCCTAGAGCATGTGCTCTGCAACAAGAGAAACCACCACAATGAGAAGCTCACGGCACTGCAACTAGAGAGTAGCCCCCACTCACCCCAACCAGAGAAAACCTGGGCAAAGCGATCAAGACTCAGCTCAGCCAAAGAATAAAATAAATAAGTATATAATAAATCTTAAAAAAAAAGAAAAGAATCAACTGAAGGGCTTGTTAAATACAGACTGCTGGGCCGTACCCACAGCTTTTTTAGGTTCAGGAGGTCTGGCTTGAGGGCTGAGAATTTTCTATATGAGCCTATCATAGTTCTTTTAATAGTTATTATTATTGTATTTGCATTTTTTGACAGGAACAGTATGGTTGGTATTGATTCTAATTTTCTGTACTGTTTTAAATTCTTTTTTCGTTTTTTGCCCACACGTCATGGCTTGTGGGATCTTGGTTCCCTAACAAGGAATTGAACCCATGCCCTCAGTAGTAAAAGTACAGAGTCCTAACCACTGGACCACTAGGGAATTCCCTACTGTTTTAAATTCTGCCTCATCTTTTATCTTTTGCTGTAGGATCTTTATTTGTTGTGAATATATATCTTCCTGAGCATTTGGGAAGTTTATTTATTTTTCTTTCTTTTATATTCATAATTTCCTTAGTCTTCATCCTTGATTTTAGACAATACCTATTTACTATCACTAGGAGTGATGTATATTTTATACATTTTACAATGTATATATTTTCAGTCTCCCTCTTCCCTTCATCATGTTGTGATTATTATTCCAGCTTTAAATAGTAACAGTTGTACCCTTCTTATCACCCCTGTCATGTGTATGAATTTCTTGGCATCTTTGCCTTTGATTGTGCAGTGATCCATTTATCAAAATCTTATCCACTGTTCAGTCTTGAACTTCATTTTTATTGAACTGTGTCTTACTTCTAGCCCAATCTCTCGAATTCTTGTATCTCCCATCTCAGATACAGAGTAACTTGGATCTTAAGTATTAATATATACTCTTTTAGGTTTGTATTTTTCACTACATTGAAATGTAAATTCACTACGTTGTAAATTCGAAGGCGTGTGTTGAGTTGCTTCAGTCATGTCCCACTCTATGTGACCCTATGGAGTGCAGCCTGCCAGGCTCCTCTGTCCATGGGATGCTCTAGCCATTGATATGTTTTATTTTGTGAAATGTCTATTCTAGTCTTTCCCCCATTTTTTTTTTTTTTAGTCTTTCCCCCATTTTAAAAACTAAATTGTTTTTATCTTATTATAATGAGTTTCAGCGGTTCTATATATTTTGGAGAGAAGCCCTTTATTAGTTCCTCCCAGTCTATGGCTTTTGTTTTTGTTTTCTTAACTGTTTTTTGAAGGGCATTAATTAGTTTTTAGTTTTGATGAAGTCTACCATTTTTTCTTTATATTTCTTATTAATAGTTTTAATGCTCATGCTGTGGTCTGTGACTCATTTTGAGTGAATTTTTGCTTATGGTATGCAGTGAGTGTTGAGGTTATTTTTTTCTAATTATAGAAATTACAGCATTGATAAGAGTGGCAGCATATTACTAGTCAGTTCTTAAAATTATTTATATGAAAATGAGGATAAATTTTTGAGATGGATAAATCAGGATAATGTCAAAGGTTTCCAGAGAGTGGGTGGAAAACAGCTACAAAAGAAAGGATTTAGAGAGGGCAAGAAAATAGTTCTTGACAAAAGAGCTTGGGTGCCAGAATATCAGGCATAATGAAAGAAGAAAAATAAATGAAAACTGAAATTTGATGGCAGTGACAGTTTCAGTATCCAGAAATGATAGTATCAGTAATCAAAATGGAAATAAAAATCAGATTTGGAAGCAAAGATGGCTATTTTCTGCCATGTTTTCTTTTTTTTTTCCCCTTTCCCATTAAATGTATATGTACTTTGCTGTTTAGCCCATATGAAACTCAGTTGTAAGTAGGTAAAAAAGTACTGTCTGTAGTTTATAGATTGATTCAAGTTAAAAGGCCCAAGTCTTCAAGGAAATCTCTGTAGGTATAACAAATTGGAGCTTTTAGAAGTCCAATGGGATTATAGTATTATAGCTATGCTTACTCCATTAGGATTATAGGATTATAACTATGCTTACTCCATTCTTCCTTACCCACCGTTCTTGCTTCATGTAGACAGCCACCTTAAACTCATCTGACTGTGTCTATTGGTGTTTATTCTCACATTTCATATAGCTGTTTTACCTATTTTAAATGCAGTCAATTTTAATCATTATCAACATACTAATAAGAAAGATGGGGCTCAGAAAATTTCCTGCATTCGTTTTTCATATTTTCTGTGATGATTATAATCAGTATCCATGAGTAGGTCTGTTAAAATGGTGGCTTCACTGTACACATTCAGTTGGATATATAAGTCTTTCTTTTCTATGACTCCGAATGTCAGTATCTATCAGGGTTCTCATTATTTTCTCATTTTTTCAGACAAGAATCCTTCCATATCTGACACCTGGCAACTACCAGCATTCCTGTAGTCTAGCAGTAGAAAGAAGTTGGGATACTGTACTATATATAAACTTTTACTTATCACCCTCTTTCAGTATGGCACTCTCATCTACTTTCTCTGTCAAAACTAAATTTGGAGTTTCTCAGTTACACTTTTCTGGATAATAAATTCCTATTTCCTTCCAGTTAGGAGAGTTGGGTGCATCAGCTTCTCCTTATGTAATAATTTTATAAGCCACTTTCAATTCTTACTCAATCTGTCCATAAAGTTATAGAGCCTTTTTGTCAACAGCTGTGTCACAAATTACCTTTCATCTATGTGACATCCTTATCTACTAGCATTTTATTTAAGCCTCTCAGTTTTGTGGTTAATTTAGTCCTTTATTCACTTTCCTTTCAAAATTTCCTAATACTTTCATCCATTGTTGTTTCCTCAGCCTTTCAGTTTTTATGAGTAACGCCCTTCATCCCCTTATTGTCATTTTAATGGGCCTTCAGGAAGATGTAGAAATAAATATCTTATTTAACCACACATCCCTTTAATAATACTCCTATTCATTTTTTATCCCTTCATCCTATACTTTACAGTGTTATGTTTGTCTTTCATCTTGTCACCTGTTCTTTATGTTTTCCCTTATTTTACTGATTTATAAAGTATACATTGTTTCATTTAAAACCAGTTTAAGCTAATGTACCCATGGGTGTCATTTGTACTTGAACTTTCTTTTATACTGTTAGGTTAGGTTTGAAATTAAAAGTCTATTTTTAAATTTCACTGTTTTTTATTCTTTTGGCTGTGCTGGGTCTTTGTTGCTGCACTAGGACTTTCTCTAGTTGCAGTGAGTGGGGAACACTCTTCATTGCAAGAAGTAGGCCTTTTACTGCAGTGGCCTCTCCTGCTGCGGAGCATGGACTTTAGGCACTCAGGCTTCAGTAGTAGCAGCATGCAGGCTCAGTAATTGTGGCTTGTGGGCTTAGTTGCTCCATGGCATGTGGGACCAGGCATCGAACCCATGTCCCCTGCATTGGCAGGTGAACTCTTAACAACTGGACCACAAGAGAAGCCCTAAATTGTACATTTCTGAAATTTTATTAAAAATAGTGGAGAAGTTCACAAGTGTGATACTGATAATGATGATAGCTACCTTAATAGATGTTCACTACATGCCAGGCATTAAATATTTTACAGTTAGTTACTCTTTTCAATGATTTTTTTTTTGTACTCCCTTTCAGAAAAGGCCTGGGAAATGTATAAATAAAGATACAACAGGAAAGACCTTTGAGTTAAGTTGCATCCTTCTTTGTGAAAATACAGCTAAAGAAAAACTCAGAAAATACAATTAAAGAAAAACTCAGACAACTTCATAAAATACAGCTAAAAAAAAACTCAGAAAAGTATTTCCTCTGAGCACAGACATTGATTCTTTAAGACTACTACTCTATGTATGGGACTCAGTTTAAAAATTTGGACATAACTTACACTTAAATATGAGAGAAGCTATCTAAGAAAAAACCATTAAGAATATAATGAGGATGCTACATTTCATCCCAATTTATAATCATCTGACCTCAGGATAACCAATGTGAAAAGTCTTTTCATCATAAATTCAACTTTGTTAGATATCTGAGAATTATTATTGGAGAGAAACCATCTGCATATGTTGAATGTGGGAAAGCTTTCACCTGTGTCACATGTCAAGAGATACTAAGGAATTCTTGTTGGAGAAAATACCTGTGCATGATAAGAATGCTGGAAAGCCTTCGGCCTGAATCAGATCTCCTTCAGCATGATCAAATTCATACTGGAGAGAAACGTTATGAATGTAATGAGTGTGGAAAAACATTTAGCCTGAAGCAAAACCTCACAGAGCATAAGAAAATGCATACTGCAGAGAAATCTCATGAATGTACTGAATGTGGTAAAGTGTTCTCTCGAGTCTCATCCCTTACTCTACATTTGAGAAGTCATACAGGAAAGAAATCATATCAATGTAATAAATGTGGAAAAGCCTTTAGCCAGAAAGGAAACTTGCTTACTCACCAAAAACATCATACTGGAGAGAAACCTTATGAATGTGGGAAAACTTCTATTCAGATGTCAAGCCTTATTAAACACCAGAGAAATCATATTGGAAACAAACCCTATGCATGTAAGGAATGTGGCAAAGCCTTCAGTGGCAAATCATATCTCTCCGAGCATGAGAAAATTCATACAGGAGAGAAACCCTTTGAATGTAACCAATGTGGAAGAGCCTTCAGCCAGAAGCAATACCTCGTCAAACATCAGAATATCCATAGTGGAAAGAAACCCTTTAAATGTAATGAGTGTGGAAAAGCCTTTAGCCAGAAAGAAAACCTCATTATCCATCAAAGAATTCATACTGGAGAGAAACCTTATGAATGTAAAGGGTGTGGGAAAGCTTTCATTCAGAAGTCAAGCCTCATTAGACATCAGAGAAGTCATACAGGAGAGAAACCTTATATATGTAAGGAATGTGGAAAAGCCTTCAGTGGCAAATCAAACCTCACTGAGCATGAGAAAATTCATATTGGAGAGAAACCCTATAAGTGTAATGAATGTGGAACAATCTTTAGGCAGAAGCAGTACCTCATTAAACATCACAATATTCATACAGGAGAGAAACCCTATGAATGTAATAAATGTGGAAAAGCCTTCTCTCGAATCACATCACTTATTGTACATGTGAGAATTCATACAGGTGATAAGCCTTATGAATGTAAAATATGTGGGAAAGCCTTCTGTCAAAGCTCATCTCTTACTGTGCATATGAGAAGCCATACAGGTGAGAAGCCCTATGGTTGCAATGAATGTGGGAAAGCCTTCTCTCAGTTCTCAACTCTTGCTTTGCATATGAGAATCCATACTGGAGAAAAACCTTATCAGTGTAATGAATGTGGGAAAGCTTTTAGCCAGAAGTCACATCATATTAGACACCAGAGAATTCATACTCATTAAAGCTCTATGAATGTCTTGAATTTAGGAAAACCTTCAATAGAAGTCATACTAAACAGTATATCAGAAAATTCATTTTACAGTAAAGGGACATGAATATGGAAAAACCTACAGCAACAACTCAAAATGTAATACACTGAGAATTTAATAACTATCATACTATCATGAAAACCTATACCCCCAATAGCCCCACAACAAACATGTTCATGCTGGACTTTTAGGAGCATTCTCATTAAGGATCCAGTCATGGACACTAATCCACATGGTTCTAGAAGGCCTACCTGATATATTCAGACAAAGATATGCAAGGTGTAAAGATGTGAAACAAAGACAAAATTGTCATTTTTTTGTTACATGTTTTACTACATGTATAACCATCAAAATTACTTGGTCTTGATACAGTAATAGAAAACAAAGACTGTGACAGGATATTATATCCAGAAATATATGCATGTTTGTAAGGGAAATTGGCAGTTCATAGAGGTGGTAATCTCAAATTGGTAGAAAAATCTGGATAATTCAAAAAATGGTCTCAGGGTAATTGATTCTTCATGTGGAAAAATACTAGATCTTTGCTGTTGTCATACATTATAAAGTATTTATTAAAAAATTCAAAAGTATTGAAGACTAGAACTCAAAGAGCAAAACTTAATAAGAGTTTTGTAGGAGAATTTTTTTTCAAACTTTGGAGTAGGAAAGAATTTTGAAAACACATTCCAGAATACCTACTCTTGAGTATATATAGTGAAGAAAATGATACATGTACCCAGGGAGTCCTGTATCTTTAATGTTCATTGCAGCATGAGTTATATTAATATAGCAAAAAATTGGAAACAAATGTCTGTCACTTTGGAAATGGTTGATAAAATGTGATGTAGTCACCCTGTAGAATACTCTCTAGCAGTTAAGTATAACAAATTAAATCTATATGTATTAACAGAAAGATCTGAAAGTTATGTAGAATGAAAATGAAGTGTTGAATATATTATAACTATACCTGCGTGAGTTTGAATTAAATCAACACTAACCAACACTAGTATTAAAGCATTGGTTATGGGTAAACACTTTTATGTAAAACTATGAAGAATGGATTGGAAGGATACACACTCAATTCCTAAAAGTGGTTGTCTCTAGAAAGGAAGGGAGTAGAAGGGAAATGGGGCCAATCATGGTGGATGAACGATACTTCAGTTTTGTATCTAAATATCTATCTCATTAAAAAAATAAAGATTCCAAATAAATATGAGAAAACAGTTGATTCTGGATTGTAATAATATATGAGTTTATTCTGTTTATGCTGTTTCTTTAAAACTTCTGAAAATTAAAAAATAGGGATAGGAGTAGAGAGACTACATGGAATACATGTTATAATGAACTTACATTTCCAATTAGATGCAGATATTTTGCAAAAAAATTTCTGAAATCATATCTTTACTATAAAACATGAGATAAAATTTTAATGGTAACTTACCATCCATTTATTTAAATTTACTGTCAAATGTTGTATCACTAATCTCTGTGGTCTCTGAGAGCATGATTTTGCAACAGGTGATTGAAGCACATTAATTTAAGGATCATATTACTTTATAATACATGCACAGACTTGTTAGAAATAATTAGTTTTTCAGAAACATTTATCAGAAATTTTAATAGGCCACATAACCAGTTCTGGTATTAGAAATTAGACATTTTAAAAATGAAGAAAACATGTTACTTTTTTTTTTTTTTTTGTATGACACCAAGTAAAACAACTGTTGCATTTCAGCTTCAGTTTTTAACTCAGACTAGTTATTTTCTCTAATTTGCCAGACACAGTCAACTCCCCCACCCCACCTCTAGTTTGTTTCCTTGGGGAAAGTGGAACTGAAAGGGAGATCTCAGACCTAAAGAGAATTATCTTATTAAAAGCAAATCTTTTTGAGGATTCTTTACCACAATAACTTGATATATAGAAACAGTTAATGCTTCTTTTGAATAGTGATAAAAGTATGTAACATTTAAATCTTAGGCTCCTTTCAAATATATCGATTTGTTTTAAACTCAGAAAAATACTATGCTAATATAACTATAGCACTGCACTGCTTGTTACTGGCATTTTTGAAGTTTGGTTTTAAGATTATAAATGCCATAGGTTGACTTTGTGAGGTAGTGTAGCCAAGTAACATATATGTGTATCTACATGAATCTAAATTATCCTCTTTTCTTCTATTTTTCATTAAACATTCTCTGATATTCCTTAAGTATTACGCCCTTGTGCTGGTACATCTTTGAAGTCACAGAGCAACTAGGAACTCTAATCCAGACCAAACTAGGATTACCATTTAGTGCATATAGTTGGCCAGTGTCACGGCCCAGCAACAAGAATGATTATAATGGTCAGGTAGAGTAAGATAAGGAAATGCTGCATGGTATTCTGTGATAGTGTGTACTGTGTATTTATTCAGCCATCCTCCCTGCTGATTCAACTTGTTACTAGTTATTTACCATGACAGACAATACAAGTAAACACCCTTACAAGTGGCCCTTACATTTTAGGTATTTTTATTTCCAGGGGACAGATTATAGGCAAGAGACTGCGAGATCAAAGGATATGTGCTATTTTAAAATTTTAGTAGATGCTATCAGTTATTTTCAAAACAAGTTTCCTCCAGCTACACAATAGGTGGTATTATACTAAAATTCACATTTGTCTGATGAGTATAAACCTCACTTGTTCCTAGATTTGCTTCTTTGTAAACTTTCATATTGTTAGCCTAAATTCCTATAGGATTATTTATCTTTTTGTCATGTTTGAAGCTCTCTTTCCATATTAGATATTAGGAAATGTATGGGTCAGTTATAAAGATACTTTAATCTTTACATTATATATGTTATTTCTTAGGTTTTCTTTCAAGTTGTCTATTTCCTTTTTGTAATATATTAATGTTTAACCCATCTGGAATTGAATTTTTTTTTAGAATTGAATTTTTAATTTATGAGGGTTCATATTTTTTTCTTCCAGATGGGTTGCCAGTTGTACAAGCACAATTTGTTAAAATAATCCAGCAGTCAGTTTAGGGTCAAGCAGCTCTGACACCTGCATGTCCACCAGAAACAATCACAGATTTGAACTGGCAATCAGAAAGAGGAAGAGAGATAACAGAATAAGCTTTAACCTAGCATTAGGTTTATTATTAGCTTTGTCCTAACAAGAAAATATCTTTACAGCATGTTCATCAGAAAGTCTTGCAAGTGCTCAAGCAAGCACAGCTTCCACTGCCCCACACTGCACAGAGGAGACAAGGTCAGAATGGGTGTGGTTCACCTCAGCACTGGGAGACTAACATTCTCATCCAGCACATTCATCGAGCAGGGCATCTCAAATGGGGTGCACTCACTTGTAACAGGGATAACCACCTAAGCACAGGGAGGCTACTACCTTGGTTTCCCAAGACTTATGATGCCTTAGTTATATAGGCAGTCAGTGTCTACATGCCAGTTCACAGTTCATCCCATCCAGGTACAGGCCACAAATGAGAGATTTCCAGTATTTTCTTCAAGGAAACTAGTAGAAAAACAAATCTAAAGTCATCTTTTCAGGGATGGGTCAGTGGGAATGGCCTCTTATTACTTTGATACCATACTTTTCCTATTCAACTAAAACTTTGCTATGTAATTCTTTACCCAAATGATCTTTTATTCTACTTTAACTGACTTATATTTTGATTTACACCAGGAGTTATTTATATTATCTTGCTTCGTTCATCTATTTTTCTATTCCTATACTAACATTAATGGATAATGTTAACATTAGCCTTATTGGATTTTGTTACTGTAAGTCCCCCACTCCTTGCTGTTTTTCAGTTTTATTGGCTAATCTTCATTTTCTTTCTGTATAAATGAAGGTAGGTCTTCTCAAATTATAAAAACCCTTTGAAGTTCTCATTAGAATTGCCTTAAGTGTATACATTTGGGGAGAAATGATATTTATGATACTATCTTCCTGTCCCCAAACATAGTAAGCCTTTGCATAGGTTCAGATTGCAATTCCCATCCTTCAGCATGAGAATCCAGAACAGCATAAAGCCCATCCCTGCATAATACCATTAAAGATTTTTGTAAGTTGAGTTAAATAAGGAACCCCAGCCCAGCTCAGAATTCATGTGCTGAAGACCTAGTGCCTAGCGTGATGGTATTTGGAGATAAGGTCTTAGAAAATTAATTATGTTTAGATGAGGTCAAGAGGATGGTACAGTCCTGGTGGAAGTAATGCCCTCATAAGGAATGGGGCATTGTGTGTGCACCAAAAAAAGGTCATGTGAGCAGAGTGAGACAGTAGCTGTCTACAATCCAGGAAATGGACCTTTTCCAAATCTGCCAGCACTTGCTATTGGGGCTTCTCAGCCTCTACAACTGTGAGAAATAAAGTGTTGTTTAAGCCACTCAGTCTATGGTATTTTGTTATAGTAGCCCAAGCTAAGACAGTCCCTTTCCTGCTTATTTCTACCCTAGCCAGTTAAATGTGAGGTAACCTTGTCAGATGTTTAACTGTGAGCTCCCAGATACAGTAAGACAAGTGAAAGTGAAAGTCGCTCAGTTGTGTCCCACTGTTTGTGACCCCATGGACTATACAGTCCGAGGAATTCTCCAGGTCAGAATGCTGGAGTGGGTAGCTCTTCCCTTCTCCAGGGGATCTTCATTACCCAGGGACTGAACCTAGATCCCCCACATTGCAGGCGGATTCTTTACCAGCTGAGCCACAGGGGAAGCCCAACAATACTGGAGTGGGTAGCCTATCCCTTCTCCAGGGGACCTTCGCGACCCAGGGATGAAACTGGGGTCTCTTGCATTGCAGTAAGACAAAGCCACTTCCATTAGAACTGTGTAAAAACAGAAAAAGCCACAGAAGAGGAAACTAGATGGACAACAAACATTTGAAAAGCTCATACTCACAAATAACCAAGGAAATGCCAAATGTTTGTTGTTCATCTGGTTTCTGGTTTCCTCTTCTGTGGATTTTCTGTTCATATACCGTTAACCTACTTTTTCTATGTATTTTTTTTAATTTACAAGAGTTCTAGTTCAAATGAGGAAATGGCAACCCACTCCAGTATTCTTACCTGAAGAATTCCATGGACAAGAGCCTGGTGGGCTACAGTCCATAGGGTCGCAGAGAGTCAGACATGATTGAAGTGACTTGGCAGCAGCAGCTAGTTCAACCAACTTAAGCAGAGTTCCTACTAAATCTAGAGTTCATAATAAGTGCACAAGATAGATCTAGAAGAAGGTTCAAATCTGACTAAAATTTGGTCAAGACTCACAGAATTATCATAGAACTGTTGGCACTGGGGCAAAGCAAGACCTTGAGGTTAATTAAACTAATATGGTATTAATGACCCAATTCAGAGACTCCTGGATGCAAACTATACATTTTTATTAGCAGTCCAAAAGGATGCCCCAAGAAGCAAGGGTTGGTAGTGGAGCAGTGGTCTCATGAAGATGTAAGCAAGGCGATGTTAATAAATTATTGACTCCACAGGGTTTTGGCCATATCCATTGAGTTAACAGAACAAAGACCTGGGGAATGGCAGTGAGTAATGCTTCCTGTTCACTCATCTTTTTTTTTTTTGCCCCACCCCCCACTCATCTATTTTTTTTAAATTATACCCTCTCTAAAGCCCTTCACATGCACACTGGGGGCCTCATATAGCCAGTCATCTAGCAAGACAGTACCCTGACCTTTGTCCCACACAACTACCAGGAGCTGTTAGGAACAGCTGTTAGGCCCAAGCCCTTCATGGATATATGCTAGATTCCTGCAAAGGGGGGCCTCTATAGCTCCACATTCCATTAGTGTCCACAGTGGTGCCCCAACTCCCTTTAAATGCCTGTCAGCTTCTGCTCATCTAACTGCCTGGTCATATCTGGGGAATAGGCAACCCAGCAAACTTCTCTGCCATCCAGTGGTCTTTCATGAAGTATGAACCCCTCCCTTTTCAAGTTTGTCCTTCCTTAAGTACACTGCCTCAGTGCTAGAGATCCCTAAAAATCCCTTCTCATCTTAATAGTATAGTTCTATATAGTTACTATCACTGTTTAATAATTCTTTATATTAAGTTTCCCTGTTTAAATTACTGTGTAGTTTCCTGTCTTCTGGTTAAACACAGACTGCCCTGGCCCTGCTTCTTTCCTCTTCTGCTGTGGACTCTGCCTGTCTGCATAGAGGGTACAGCATGCATTACCTAGGCCATGCCATGGGAGGGGGGCTTAAGAGTCTGTTTTTGCCATTGTCAAGGTTCACCAGGTCAGTCTCTTTATTTCTGGAATCCAGTCAGAAATACCATTGGACTCCCACACAGACCAGCCTCCAGTTTGCATTTATCTATAATAAAGGTAATATTTAGCCTCCATGTGTCTAAACTCCTTGTCCTAAATTTCAGTTGAATAACAATTCATGGGAGGAAATGGGGTGATATAGACTTGGCCTCTTCAGAAGCCCCAGCACACAGTGTCACATGCGCGCTGATATATAAATATTTCAGACTATCCTATGCTTTTATGATCTTGTCTTATAGTAATTTCCATAAATAAATAGCTTTTGGAAGGAGAAAAATCCAGACTTGCCACAACACGATCTATAAGAATAAATGAGAAAACAATGCTCACTCTCCAAACTAAGGGGACTTAATACCTTGACCCAAGACAGCTGGAACTTGGAAGAAGTTTCTGTTAGGCAGTAATGAGATGGGCAGAATTGGAAGTGTCATGAGAGGACTGCAAATGGTTAGTAAGCACTTCCTGCTGTACTCTAGCCACCATCCCAGTGGTCATACCCACATTTTACTCACTCACTCAGTCCCCTTGGAGATTAATAACTCGGTGATTAAGACAGATTAAGAATCGAGTGGAGGACTTCCCTGGTGGTACAGTGGAATAGAACCCGCCTGCCAATACAGGGGATGCTGGTTCGATCCCTGGTCCTGGAAGATTCCACATGCCTCGGAGCAACTAAGCCCGTGCGCCACGGCTAGCAAGCCTGTGCCTAGAGCCTTGCTCCACAAGACAATCCACCGCAATGAGAAAGCTGTGCACCACAATGAAGAGTAGCCCCTGCTCACTGCAAGTAGAAAGAAAACCCCGCACAGAGCAATAAAGACCCAAAATAATTTTATTTTATATGCCAAAAACAAAATTAATTAATTTTTTAAAAAAGAAGCCAGTGGAGGTTTGGGTTCAAGATGTTAACACAAGAGGCTCTTCAACATACCACCTCCCACAGACACTCCAAATCTACAGCTACCTGTGGAATAAATACTTCTGAAAGAAATCCAGAAATCAGCTGACTTTTCTGAAAGAAATCTAGAAAGTAGCTGAGTGACTCTTACACATCAGGAAAAAAAAAATCCACAGTGAAACAGGTAGTAAAGTCTGAGACACAAACTTGCCAAACACCCCAACCTTGGCACTGCGACTCATCAATCAGGAGAGAACGCAACTCCCAACTTTTCCCTGAGGAGTAAAGGATTTGGACCATGTATTTGGCACCCTAACTTTTCAGAATCCCACCTGGGAGACAGGCCCCCAAAATATCTATCTCTGAAAGCCAATGTCCACGAGACCCACAAGGTTATAGTAAGCTAAGAAACTGCCCTTAACTGTCTCGTGAAGAATCACTGTGGCTATTCTCCCAGGGCTTGGCAGCAGACTAATTCTGTCTTTTAACCTTCTTGCTAGATTTATAAATGATCAACCCACCACCATTACAACACCAGTCTGAACTTTATAAATATTTACCTTTACCAGTGAGATTTATACTT
Source organism: Muntiacus reevesi (assembly GCF_963930625.1). Taxonomy (NCBI): domain Eukaryota; kingdom Metazoa; phylum Chordata; class Mammalia; order Artiodactyla; family Cervidae; genus Muntiacus; species Muntiacus reevesi. The sequence continues at coordinate 259,010,365 of NC_089250.1, forward strand.
TCATATGTTTTCCTGTTACTAATTAGCACCCTATCATCTTACAGTCAGACAGCAACTTTTAAAGGATGCCAAATACACCTCTTTTGGGGGAAGACTGGGAAAGATGGGTGTTTCTGTCTGCTCCCTCTGTACTAATAACCCCTGAAGGAACAGCCAGTTAAGAACTTTGGTTTTTGCTACCGTGCCATTGAACCCATGAACACAAGCCCCACTGGTCACCAGAGTCAGGCTATACGGACTGTGTCCTCTGGTCAGCAGCCCCCATCCCGGACTGTCAGACTTTTGCACAAGCTCCTTTCATGAAGACTCCAGCAAACCGTGCAGGGGCAGAGGGAGAGCATAAAGATGGGGCCACCTGGTGATCTAGTCTCTAGGGAGAGTTGCAGTTACCCTCTGGATATGTGTTAAATGAGAAGCATGCCCCTGAGGTCACAGCTTTTTTCTTTCCTTTGCCTGCACTGTGCAACATGTGGGATCTTTTTGTTTTTCTTAAAATAACTTTAACATATCTTTATATTTTAAACGATGAAAAAGGTAGGGATATTACAACGATATTCTCTTACTTTTTTTCCCCTTCATGTGGGATCTTAATTCCCTGACCAGGGAGCAAACCTGCACCCCGTGCATTGGGACTGCAGAGTCTTAACCACTGGACGACTAGGGAAGTCCCAGGCCACAGCTTTTAAGATGAGCAAATAGATGTCTTTCACAGAAAGACAGGAGTTTCAAATAAACAACTTCACAACTCCAGAAATTAGAAGAACAAATTAAGCCCAGGAGGAAGGAAATTATAATAAAGACAGAGTAAATAAAGAGCCCCCCCAAAAACGGGTGGGGGTCAACAAAATCAAGAGCTGGTTTTTCAAAAAAATAAGCAAAATTGATAAAACTTGAGCTAGGTAAAGAAAAATAGAGAAAAGACTCCTGGCAAATTCTATCAAACATTTAAAGAAATAATGCCAATATTTCTCAAACTCCTCCCAAAAATTGAGAAGAAATACTTTGAGCAAATTCCAGGAGATAGTGAAGGAGAGAGGAGGCTAGTGTGCTGCAGTCCATGCGGTCTCAAAGAATCGGACAGGACTTAGCCATTGAACAACAATTCACTTCTCTGCTGTTTTCAATGGCCGATACTGCCCATCAAATTTTATATTTCTTGGTCCAACAATTCACAAATCAGTTCTTTAAGAAATGCATCTCTCCCAGAGGACATTAAAAGAACACAAGATTGAACGGCTATGACCCCAGGGTCTGGGCTGTACAAGAGCAAACACCCTACTTTAAAAAAAAAAAAAAAAAAGAAAGGAAAAAGGCCCTTTCAAACCGACTTTCTAAAGAAAGTGCTTTTATTTCTAACCCATAATCGATACTTCTGGTTTTACATGAAAGTCAAGCTTTAAATCATTCATTAGCTCAGTAATGTAACCTTTGTTCCACCAAACCTTAACAATAACACCAAAAATACTTCAAGGAAAATTTACCCTTCTTGTTACCGTTTTACAACGAGGCTCAGATTTATTTTCCAAGATACAATCATACATACGGTGATACTCAATGAAATTATCAGTTACACAGACACACAAAATCCTGAATCCAGTTTCTCTCTCTTCCTATTATCACCAACACACTAAGTCATACACCCCCGAGTTTTCATTACTTGCCTCCTGCAGAGCTGGCCTCAACGCCTCCCCTTCTCCTCACTCCCCGAACCACACAGAAACCAGTTAAGTAGCACAAAATAACATCAGCTCCCTTCCCAGCAACAGAAACCCCTTCCCAGCAGCAGAAATTCCACCCCGTTTCATGTTCAGGATTCCTCCGCCTTCAACCTCCCCAGTCGCGTTGCAGATTCCCGGTACCCCTTCCCTTCGGCCTCCCAGACTAGTTTGGAGTCTCACAAGTTCAGGTCCCACAATTGCTCTACACTGAGGAACCCCTAAACCAAACTCACGGCCGAACAAAGGCCAAAACGGCGGCCCAGGAAGTCTGCGCACGCCTTGGGCAGTGACACTCCCAGAAGTCTCCGCGGTGCGACCAGGCGCAGGCTAAGACCAATTTCAAACGGTCCATCCACCGCTCGCTTTTCCTGCTCCCTAACTACATTTCCCAGAAGGCTCAGCTGCGATTTCTCCCCGCTGGCGGTCTAGTTCTTCTCTTCCAGAGCCTGTTCAACTCCCGGGGATAGTAGGAAAGTCCATTTTTAAACGCTTCACAATGGGCTTTCTTGGGAGTCACGGCCCGAGGCTGAGCTAGGCTCTGTGAGGCCTCCGGTGGAAGGTTTGATGAGGGGGCTGCAACCCTTTAGGCGGGGCCGCAGCTGATCTCTGATAGAAATCCGGTTGACCGGTAGCCATCTTGTCAGCCACAGGGATGTCTCTGACTACACTTCCCAGAGGACTCCTCGGCAAGAACGTAATTCTCGCGTGATTCCAGCCTCAAAGTCACGCGCTGGCGGGACCCTCAGGTCCGCACCAGCTAGTGTTACCTTGTTGTGGAAGGTTCAGCTTCTTGGGAAGCTTGGGAGACCTGAGGTGGAGAACCAGAGAAGAGGGCGAGGCCGGAGCTTAAGCCTTGTACCGCTCTCTGAAGAGGTGAGTTGGAAATTGTGTGATTGTGTTTGCGTTAGTGTATATGATGAATGACCACGTGATTGTGTATGACTCTTCCGGTAGTGAGCGTGTGTGAGGTTCCAGTGATAACCCTTTGCTTAACTGTCTGAGAACCTGTGACTGTGCCGATGTGACGGGATGCGTCCTGATGATGTGCGTGTAATCACTTGCGGCAGATTGTATGTGGTAATTGTATGTGGGGGTGTGAGTAGCTTTTGACTCGGTGAATGTGATAGTGTTTGTCCCCGTAGAGGGGTGTGATTGTGCGACTGTGGGCTGCAGAGTACACGAGGGGGTACCTGTGGATCCTGTGTGGTTTTGTCTGTGGTGAGTGTGGTTGTGACTGTACGGCCATATGCAGGTTTGCTGTGCCCGTGACAGTGCCGGTGTGACTGTCCTCTTGGTAAAAGTGTGATTGTGCTATGTGACGCTGGGTATGCGGCCCTGTGTTTGGGTTGTGGGTTATCTCTAGCTGTATGACACCCTGGTGGTTTAAATCTGTGTGATTATGTTTGTGTGACTGGAAAATTGTATGAAAGTTTTTCACTTATGTGTGTGTGTATATATATCTTTAAGCTTTATACAGTAGTTTTCCCCTATTTTTAAACTTCATATGAATGCTCCATACTGTTTTTTATCTCTTACTTTATTTGTACAACTGTGTTTTTGAGAATTATCCGTATTAGATTTTAATAGTTGTTCATTTGTTTTCTTTGCTGTATTCCATCATTAAACTACTGTTATTC